>NC_069504.1:866413155-866758155 GCF_027579735.1 Bombina bombina
GGAGGTCTCGTACACAGTGTAAGCATGCCTCACTCTTTATCTGGTTTGCAGATAATTGTGATAGGTGAAATCTCCCTTTTGGGGGGGAAGCTTTGAAGACCAGAAGATATCCCTGGGATAAAATTTCCAACGCCCAGGGATCCTGAACATCTCTTGCCCACGCCTGGGCGAAGAGTGAAAGTCTGCTCCCTACTAGATCCGTTACCGGATAGGGGGTCGTTCCTTCATGCTGTCTTAGAGGCAGCAGCAGGCTTTTTGACCTGCTTACCTTTTTTTCAGGTCTGGTTTGGTCTCCAGACCGTCTTGGATTGAGCAAAAACAGAATTTATGCTTACCTGATAAATTACTTTCTCCAACGGTGTGTCCGGTCCACGGCGTCATCCTTACTTGTGGGATATTCTCTTCCCCAACAGGAAATGGCAAAGAGTCCCAGCAAAGCTGGTCACATGATCCCTCCTAGGCTTGGCCCACCCCAGTCATTCGACCGACGGACAGGAGGAAATATATATAGGAGAAACCATATGATACCGTGGTGACTGTAGTTAGAGAAAATAATTCATCAGACCTGATTAAAAAACCAGGGCGGGCCGTGGACCGGACACACCGTTGGAGAAAGTAATTTATCAGGTAAGCATAAATTCTGTTTCTCCAACATTGGTGTGTCCGGTCCACGGCGTCATCCTTACTTGTGGGAACCAATACCAAAGCTTTAGGACACGGATGAAGGGAGGGAGCAAATCAGGTCACCTAAACGGAAGGCACCACAGCTTGCAAAACCTTTCTCCCAAAAATAGCCTCCGAAGAAGCAAAAGTTATCAAATTTGTAAAATTTGGCAAAAGTGTGCAGTGAAGACCAAGTCGCTGCCTTACATATCTGGTCAACAGAAGCCTCGTTCTTGGAGGCCCATGTGGAAGCCACAGCCCTAGTGGAGTGAGCTGTGATTCTTTCAGGAGGCTGCCGTCCGGCAGTCTCATAAGCCAAACGGATAATGCTTTTAAGCCAAAAGGAAAGAGAGGTAGAAGTCGCTTTTTGACCTCTCCTTTTACCAGAATAAACAACAAACAAGGAAGATGTTTGTCTGAAATCTTTAGTAGCCTCTAAATAGAACTTTAGAGCACGGACAACGTCCAAATTGTGTAACAAACGTTCCTTCTTTGAAACTGGATTCGGACACAAAGAAGGTACAACTATCTCCTGGTTAATATTTTTGTTAGAAACAACTTTAGGAAGAAAACCAGGCTTAGAACGCAAAACCACCTTATCTGCATGGAACACCAGATAAGGAGGAGAACACTGCAGAGCAGATAACTCTGAAACTCTTCTAGCAGAAGAAATTGCAACCAAAAACAAAACTTTCCAAGATAGTAACTTAATATCTACGGAATGTAAGGGTTCAAACGGAACCCCTTGAAGAACTGAAAGAACTAGATTTAGACTCCAGGGAGGAGTCAAAGGTCTGTAAACAGGCTTGATCCTAACCAGAGCCTGAACAAATGCTTGAACATCTGGCACAGCTGCCAGTCTTTTGTGTAGTAAGACAGATAAAGCAGAGATCTGTCCCTTTAGAGAACTTGCAGATAAACCTTTCTCCAAACCTTCTTGAAGAAAGGAGAGAATCTTAGGAATTTTTATCTTATTCCATGGGAATCCTTTGGATTCACACCAACAGATATATTTTTTCCATATTTTATGGTAAATTTTTCTAGTTACAGGTTTTCTGGCCTGAACCAGAGTATCTATCACCGAATCTGAAAACCCACGCTTTGATAGAATCAAGCGTTCAATCTCCAAGCCGTCAGTTGGAGGGAGACCAGATTTGGGTGTTCAAATGGACCTTGAACAAGAAGGTCCTGTCTCAAAGGTAGCTTCCATGGTGGAGCCGATGACATATTCACCAGGTCTGCATACCAAGTCCTGCGTGGCCACGCAGGAGCTATCAAGATCACCGAGGCCCTCTCCTGATTGATCCTGGCTACCAGCCTGGGAATGAGAGGAAACGGTGGGAATACGTAAGCTAGGTTGAAAGTCCAAGGTGCTACTAGTGCATCTACTAGAGTCGCCTTGGGATCCCTGGATCTGGACCCGTAGCAAGGAACCTTGAAGTTCTGACGAGACGCCATCAGATCCATGTCTGGAATGCCCCATAATTGAGTTATTTGGGCAAAGATTTCCGGATGGAGTTCCCACTCCCCCGGATGAAATGTCTGACGACTCAGAAAATCCGCTTCCCAATTTTCCACTCCTGGGATGTGGATCGCAGACAAGTGGCAGGAGTGATCCTCCGCCCATTGAATTATTTTGGTCACTTCTTTCATCGCCAGGGAACTCTTTGTTCCCCCTTGATGATTGATATAAGCAACAGTCGTCATGTTGTCTGATTGGAACCTTATGAATCTGGCCTTTGCTAGTTGAGGCCAAGCTCTGAGAGCATTGAATATCGCTCTCAGTTCCAGAATGTTTATCGGGAGAAGAGACTCTTCCCGAGACCATAGACCCTGAGCTTTCAGGGATTCCCAGACCGCACCCCAGCCCACTAGACTGGCGTCGGTCGTGACAATGACCCACTCTGGCCTGCGGAAGCTCATTCCCTGGGACAGATGGTCCAGGGTCAGCCACCAATGGAGTGAATCTCTGGTCTTTTGATCTACTTGAATCATTGGAGACAAGTCTGTATAATCCCCATTCCACTGTTTGAGCATGCACAGTTGTAATGGTCTTAGATGAATTCGTGCAAAAGGAACTATGTCCATTGTTGCAACCATCAATCCTATTACTTCCATGTACTGCGCTATGAAAGGACGAGGAACAGAATGAAGTACTAGATAAGAGCTTAGAAGTTTTGATTTTCTGACCTCTGTCAGAAAAATCCTCATTTCTAAGGAATCTATTATTGTTTCCAAGAAGGGAACTCTTGTTGACGGGGACAGAGAACTCTTTTCTTTGTTCACCTTCCATCCGTGAGATGTGAGAAAGGCTAGAACGATGTCCGTATGAGCCTTTGCCTTTGACAGGGACGACGCTTGTATTAGAATGTCGTCCAAGTAAGGTACTACTGCAATGCCCCTTGGTCTTAGAACCGCTAGAAGGGACCCTAGCACCTTTGTGAAAATCCTTGGAGCAGTGGCTAATCCGAATGGAAGAGCCACAAACTGGTAATGTTTGTCCAGAAAAGCGAACCTTAGGAACTGATGATGTTCCTTGTGGATAGGGATATGTAGGTACGCATCCTTTAGATCCACGGTAGTCATAAATTGACCTTCCTGGATGGTGGGTAGAATCATTCGAATAGTTTCCATTTTGAACAATGGTACCCTGAGAAATTTGTTTAGGATCTTCAAATCCAGAATTGGTCTGAACGTTCCCTCTTTTTTGGGAACTACGAACAGATTGGAATAAAATCCCATTCCTTGTTCCTTTATTGGAACTGGGTGTATCACTCCCATCTCTAACAGGTCTTCTACACAATGTAAGAATGCCTGTCTCTTTATTTGGTTTGAGGATAAGTGAGACTTGTGGAACCTTCCCCTTGGGGGTAGTTCCTTGAATTCCAGGAGATAACCTTGAGAAACTATTTCTAGCGCCCAAGGATCCTGAACATCTCTTGCCCAAGCCTGAGCAAAGAGAGAGAGTCTGCCCCCCACCAGATCCGGTCCCGGATCGGGGGCTACTCCTTCATGCTGTTTTGTTAGCAGTGGCAGGCTTCTTGGCCTGCTTACCCTTGTTCCAGCCTTGCATTGATTTCCAGGCTGGTTTGGGTTGTGAGGCATTACCCTTTTGCTTAGAGGATGCAGAATTAGAGGCTGGTCCATTTCTGCGAAAGGGACGAAAATTAGGCTTATTTTTAGCCTTAAAAGACCTATCCTGTGGAAGGGCGTGGCCCTTTCCCCCAGTGATGTCTGAAATAATCTCTTTCAAATCAGGTCCAAATAAAGTTTTACCTTTGAAAGGAATGTTAAGCAATTTTGTCTTGGATGACACATCCGCTGACCAAGACTTTAGCCAAAGCGCTCTGCGCGCCACGATAGCAAACCCTGAATTTTTCGCCGCTAATTTTGCTAATTGCAAAGCAGCATCTTAAATAAAAGAGTTAACCAATTTAAGTGCGTGAACTCTGTCCATAACCTCCTCATATGGAGTTTCTCGAACCAGAACCACGCTGCCGTAGTGACAGGAAAAATGCATGAAATTGGTTGTAGAAGGTAGCCTTGCTGTACAAAAATATTTTTAAGCAAACCCTCCAATTTTTTATCCATAGGATCTTTGAAAGCACAACTATCTTCGATAGGAATAGTAGTGTGTTTGTTTAGAGTAGAAACTGCCCCCTCGACCTTGGGGACTGTCTGCCATAAGTCCTTTCTGGGGTCGACCATAGGAACTAATTTCTTAAATATAGGGGGAGGAACAAAAGGTATGCCGGGCTTTTCCCACTCTTTATTTACTATGTCCGCCACCCGCTTGGGTATAGGAAAAGCGTCGGGGGGCACCGGAACCTCTAGGAACCTGTCCATCTTGCATAATTTCTCTGGAATGACCAAATTGTCACAATCATCCAGAGTAGATAATACCTCCTTAAGCAGTGCGCGGAGATGTTCTAATTTAAATTTAAATGTCACAACATCAGGTTCAGCTTGATGAGAAATTTTTCCTGAATCTGAAATTTCTCCCTCAGACAAAACCTCCCTCATGGCCCCTTCAGATTGGTGTGAGGGTATGACAGAACAATTATCATCAGCGTCCTCTTGCTCTTCAGTGTTTAAAACAGAGCAATCGCGCTTTCTCTGATAAGTAGGCATTTTGGATAAAAGATTTGCTATGGAGTTATCCATTACAGCCGTTAATTGTTGCATGGTAATAAGTATTGGCGCACTAGATGTACTAGGGGCCTCCTGCATGGGCAAAACTGGTGTAGACACAGTAGGAGATGATGTAGTATCATGTTTACTCCCCTCATTTGAGGAATCATCTTGGGCAATATCATTATTTGTGGCAGTACTGTCCTTACTTTGTTTGGACGCTATGGCACAATTATCACATAAATTTAAATGGGGAGACACATTGGCTTTCATACATATAGAACATAGCTTATCTGAAGGTACAGACATGTTAAACAGGCTTAAACTTGTCAACAAAGCACAAAAAACGTTTTAAAATAAAACCGTTACTGTCACTTTAAATTTCAAACAGAAAACACTTTATTACTGAATATGTGAAAAAGTATGAAGGAATTGTTCAAAAATTTCACCACAGTGTCTTAAAGCCTTAAAAGTATTGCACACCAAATTTCAGAGCTTTAACCCTTAAAATAACGGAACCGGAGCCGTTTTTCAATTTAACCCCTATACAGTCCCAGATATAGTCTTTGCTAAGACCCAACCAAGCCCTGAGGGGAATACGATACCAAATGACGCCTTCTAAAAGCTTTTTCAGAGTTTCTTAGATCCTCACACATGCATCTGCATGCCCTGCTCTCAAAAAACAACTGCGCATTAATGGAGCGAAAATGAGGCTCAGTCTATGACTAGAAAGGCCCCCTGACTGAAAAAGGTGTCCAATACAGTGCCTGCCGTTTTATAAACGTTCCCCAAGATTATAAATGTCAATTGTTAGCCTAAATTTGAATAATATGCACAAATAAAGCAATCGATTTAGCCCATAAAAATGTCTACCAGTTTTTTAGCCCATAATAAGTCCTTTATTCTGTTTGTTTTTGACTAAGAAAATGGCTTACCGGTCCCCATGAGGGGAAATGACAGCCTTCCAGCATTACACAGTCTTGTTAGAAATATGGCTAGTCATACCTTAAGCAGAAAAGTCTGCTAACTGTTTCCCCCAACTGAAGTTACTTCATCTCAACAGTCCTATGTGGAAACAGCAATCGATTTTAGTTACTGTCTGCTAAAATCATCTTCCTCTTACAAACAGAAATCTTCATCCTTTTCTGTTTCAGAGTAAATAGTACATACCAGCACTATTTTAAAATAACAAACACTTGATAGAAGAATAAAAACTACATTTAAACACCAAAAAACTCTTAACCATCTCCGTGGAGATGTTGCCTGTGCAACGGCAAAGAGAATGACTGGGGTGGGCGGAGCCTAGGAGGGATCATGTGACCAGCTTTGCTGGGACTCTTTGCCATTTCCTGTTGGGGAAGAGAATATCCCACAAGTAAGGATGACGCCGTGGACCGGACACACCAATGTTGGAGAAAGTTCCCTCTTGTTTATTATTAGAGGAAGTTGATGCCGCACCTGCCTTGAAGTTTCGAAAGGCACGAAAATTAGACTGTTTGGCCCTAGATTTGGACCTGTCCTGAGGAAGGGCACAACCTTTTCCTCCCGTGGTATCAGCAATAATCTCCTTCAAACCAGGCCCGAATAGGGTCTGCCCCTTGAAGGGAATGTTAAGTAGCTTAGATTTTAAAGTCACGTCAGCTGACCATGATTTAAGCCATAGCGCTCTGCTCACCTGTATAGCAAAACCAGAATTCTTAGCCGTTAGTTTATTCAAATGAACAATGGCATCAGAAATAAAATAATTGGCTAGCTTAAGTGCTCTAAGTTTGCCAAGTATGTCATCCAATGGAGTCTCTACCTGTAAAGCTTCCAGAGACTCAAACCAGTACGCCGCAGCAGCAGTGACAGGGGCAATGCATGCAATGGGCTGTAGGATAAAACCATGTTGAATAAATATTTTCTTAAGGTAACCTTCTAATTTTTTATCCATTGGCTCTAAAAAAGCACAACTGTCCTCGACAGGGATAGTAGTACGCTTTGCTAGAGTAGAAACTGCTCCCTCCACCTTAGGGACTGTCTGCCATAAGTCCCGTGTGGTGGCGTCTATTGGAAAACATTTTTCTAAAAATAGGAGGGGAAGAGAACGGCACACCTGGTCTATCCCATTCCTTATTAATAATTTCTGTAAACCTTTTAGGTATTGGAAAAACATCAGTACACACCGGCACTGCAAAGCATTTATCCAGTCTACAAAATTTCTCTGGCACTGCAATGGGATCACAGTCATTCAGAGCAGCTAAAACCTCCCTAAGTAACACGCGGAGGTGTTCAAGCTTAAATTTAAATGTAGAAATATTAGAATCAGGTATCTTTCCTGAGTCATTAACATCACCCACTGACTGAAGCTCTCCTTCCTCAGCTTCTGCATATTGTGAGGCAGTATCAGACATGGTTCTTAAAGCGTCAGTATGCTCTGTATTTCGTCTAACCCCAGAGCTATCTCGCTTTCCTCTAAGTTCAGGTAGTCTGGCTAATACCGCTGACAGTGTATTATCCATGACTGCTGCCATGTCTTGTAAAGTAAACGCTATGGGCGCCCTAGATGTACTTGGCGCCATTTGAGCGTGAGTCCCTTGAGCGGGAGTCAAAGGGTCTGACACGTGGGGAGAGTTAGTCGGCATAACTTTCCCCTCGTCAGATTCCTCTGGTGATAATTTTTTTAAAAAACAGAATATGATCTTTATTGCATAAAATGAAATCAGTACATTTGGTACACATTCTAAGAGGGGGTTCCACCATGGCTTTTAAACATAATGAACAAGGAGTTTCTTCTATGTCAGACATGTTTATACAGACTAGCAATGAGACTAGCAAGCTTGGAAAACACTTTAAATCAAGTTAACAAGCAAATGTAAAAAACGGTACTGTGCCTTTAAGAGAAACAAATTTTGTCAGAATTTGAAAAACAGTGAAAAAAATGCAGTAAATCAAACAAAATTTTTACAGTGTATGTAATAGGCTAGCAGAGCATTGCATCCACTTGCAAATGGATGATTAACCCCTTAGTTCAAAAAACGGATCAAAAAAACGAAATAGACTTTTTTTTTTTTTTTACAGTCACAACCAACTGCCACAGCAAGCTGTGGTCCTACCTTCCCCAATAAACGACTTTGGAAAACCTTTGAGCCCTTTAGAGATGTCCTATAGCATACAGGGGACTCCTGAGGGAAGCTGGATGTCACAGTTTGTAATTTTAACTGCACCAACTGTAACTTTTATACTATAACAGTGGAAAGCCTCAGTAAAACTGTTTCTAGTCAAAATTTAAGCCAGCCATGTGGAAAAAACTAGGCCCCAATAAAGTTTTATCACCAATGCATATATAAAAACAATTAAACATGCCAGCAAACGTTTATATTGCAATATCATATGGGTATTACCCCTGGGAGTAAGCATGATACCAGTCTTTATTAAATCACTGTATTCAGGCTTAACTTACATTAATCTGGTATCAGCAGCATTTTCTAGTGTTTTCCATCTCTAGAAAAAATTATAACTGCACATACCTGATAGCAGAATAAACTGCACGCCATTCTCTCGCTGAAGTTACCTCATCTGTGTAATCCCCTCAGACATATGTGAGAATAGCAATGGATCTTAGTTACAACCTGCTAAGATCATAGAAACCTCAGGCAGATTCTTCTTCTATTTACTGCCTGAGATAAAATAGCACAACTCCGGTACTATTTAAAAATAACAATCTTTTGATTGAAGAAAATAAACTAACTATATTTAACCACTCTCTCCTACAACATCCTAGCTTGTTGAGAGTTGCAAGAGAATGACTGGCTATGACAGTTAGGGGAGGAGCTATATTACAGCTCTGCTGTGGGTGTCCTCTTGCAACTTCCTGTTGGGAATGAGAATATCCCACAAGTAATGGATGATCCGTGGACTGGATACACCTTACAAGAGAAAAGAATATTACCTTTTACAGCAAGCATGATACTAGTCGTTATTAAATCACTGTAATCAGGCTTACCTTAAATAAATCCGGTATTAACAGCATTTTCTAGCATATTCATTTCTCTAGAAAAATTTAAACTGCACATACCTCATAGCAGGAGACCCTGCACGCCATTCCCCCAGCTGAAGTTACCTCATCTCTTCAGTTATGTGTGAGAACAGCAATGGATCTTAGTTACAACCTGCTAAGATCATCAAAAACCACAGGCAGACTCTTCTTCAACTTTCCGCCTGAGGCTAAAACAGTACAACTCCGGTACCATTTGAAAATAATAAACTTTTGATTGAAGATAAACTACATAAATTCACCACATCTCTCTAGCTACTTCCATCTTGTCGAGAGCTGCAAGAGAATGACTGGTAGGTGGCTGTTAGGGGAGGAGCTATATAGACAGCTCTGCTGTGGGTGATCCTCTTGCAGCTTCCTGTTGGGAAGGAGAATATCCCACAAGTAATGGATGATCCGTGGACTGGATACACCTTACAAGAGAAAAGTGTTATTTATTCATTTAATTACAGCATGCATGAAATAGCGTGTATGTGGCAATATCCATATTTTTAATTAGATTTTTATGCAAAGATTTTTATGATAACGATTTTTTACTACAAATGTGTTTTTTATTAATAAGTATTGCTATTTTGTTTTCATGAGCTGTATTCAATGTATTTATATGTGCTCTCAATTTGTATTAATATTGTTTGTTGCCAAGATGTTCAGTTACCGATGTTGAGCCATACCCCCTTTTGCACAAACCTACCTATTTCATCCAATGAGTGTGGATTTACTGAAATTTTGATGACAATAAAGGGGAGGCTGTGAAGATGGATGGGCATGCCTCTGACGAAGCAGGGAGGAGACCTTGAAACGTTTTAGGCCACGCCCATTGTATGTACTGAGAAGACGTGAGTGTGTTTCACAGTGACGGCTGGACTGGAACCGGCTCTTTTACAGATCAGCTGTACACTGTTACACACAATCTCCTCTAACCTTTATTGGTTATACTGACCTTGTTAGCCGTTGATAAATTTCAGCATAACAAACACACTACTACCATTCTTGGGACTTATGACTGTGATAAGGAGTCTGGAACGGACTAGCCCAAGTGTGATTGTCTGATTGGACAGCTGGGAAAGGACGGTCATCTTTAACCATTACAGTTACATACCTCACATGTTTGAGGGCACCTTTGTGAGTGCATAAGTCTTATCTTGTTTGATAATAAAGTGACACTTTTAAAACTACACTTAGATGCGTTGTGTACTCTATTTGTTCTGTCTTACAGATACCTCTGCTATATAAAGCATATCTATACAGCTTTAATAAACTATAATCCAAAATGTGACATTGACAAGAAACTTTTTATTAGCCCCCTGAACATTAAAGAGAGTGGAATTTAAATGGTTTTATTTTATTTATGTATTAATTTAGCTGGTGACTGATAGGTACATAGTTTCAAAGAGACAAGTGTTCACCACAGTTACAGGTAAAATCCAGACTTTATTATTGCTTCATACAAAGAAACATCTCATTAAAAACGATAGATCCACGGAAGTGGCAGCAACAAACAAAATGTCATTCAGCAGAATGGTGTGGCACTAATGGCTTACGCGTTTCAGCCCGAAAGCCGTAGTCATAGCCTGTAGTACCTTAGGTCACACCTGTTAAAATAATCTGTAATTGCATTCTATTGGTCAAAAGCAAAAATACACCCCTTGCTGACTATAGGGTTAACCGTTGCTAAACTTGCTTACGTGCTAATACTCAAAATATACTGCATTAACCTATACAGACTACTATTTTCTAACATCTGGTTAATATGAGTTTTATACGTGTGAATTTGAATATAATTGGCTCAATCTTGACTATAGACAGCCTTTAGATATGTATTATTTTTTGTAGTATTTCCAGGCCTCTACCTTGGTGCTTGATACAACACGTATTATTATGTATATTAGTATGTTTATATTCATATTCATACTGTAATTCATGTGGACCATATGTTAGGTAATTCCCACTGTCTAAAGTTGCATTCTTAAATTTCCATGTTTAAATTTCATCATTGCCTTATGCCACAGATCATGGTGTCCTTGTATTATATATTGATTTGTTATATCTATAGATTGATTTACTGTTTTAATATTAGTTTTATATTTACTAGTCTGTATAGGTTAATGCAGTATATTTTGAGTATTAGCACGTAAGCAAGTTTAGCAATGGTTAACCCTATAGTCAGCAAGGGGTGTGTTTTTGCTTTTGACCAATAGAATGCAATTACAGATTATTTTAACAGGTGTGACCTAAGGTACTACAGGCTATGACTACAGCTTTCGGGCTGAGATGCGTAAGCCATTAGTGCCACACCATTCTGCTGAATGACATTTTGTTTGTTGCTGACACTTCCGAGGATCTATCGTTTTTAATGAGATTTTTCTTTGTATGAAGCAATAATAAAGTCTGGATTTTACCTGTAACTGTGGTGAACACTTGTCTCTTTGAACCTATGTATTTGCCGGTTCATTCATCACAGCCCTCAGTGTCGGGGTAGGTGTGAGCAGGAGCAGCAGTGCCATTGGATGAGAGAACGAAGGACGTCACTGGGCGGAACCTGGAGCGGCGTGGTTTTCTACGAGGACGCTAAGCCGAACTGGTGAAGAAGCGAGAGCATTCTGAAGAGGTAATATAAGATACCGATGCCCGCTGCAAGAGTCCGGTAAGCAAGGCTATAGAGCTAGTGGGGTTACCCACATGCCGAATTATCATTGTTCCCAGCATTACTTGTTCCTTGTTTTTCTGTTGGATCCAGGCTATGTAAATACCTTTCATTTGTGCACTCCACTCCGGCATGATCAGTGTCTTTATATATACGTTACCTGAGTCTGTATCGTAAGGACTGTCACCTTCAAGAGTTTGCTCTGTTTGTTATTGACTGATAGGTACATACATATGCCTCTTGTCAAGGGTCACCAAATGTGTTCAGCTAGGTCCCAGTAGTGCATTGGTGTTCTGTAGCGGACTTTTACTATGTTTTTAACCTCTTTGCAGGGGTGAAACACAGTTATATGCAATATAATATTAAAAATATATGACATAAATAGGGTTATCACACAATAGACATAATAACAATGTTGGCAGTAATGTCCACAGATTAATCCAATAATAGTGAAACCAACAGATCTTCTATCCAACAACTTCAAAGGCAGCTCTTCTCAGATGTCGGCCATCCACCACAAAAATCCTATAAAACAAATCACAGCAGACACCTCATAGTGTGACCCATTTATGCAAATCATATACAGATGAAAAGAAAGTGACTCACATTCGGTTAGTGCAAGACAGGCAAGCCAGTTTCTCAGAGTCGTCCAGCAGACTCACTTCCCGCTGCAGGAGGCAAATGTCCCCAAACATTTGAAACATGACTCTTTCCAGGTAGTGTCTTATCGCCATCAGTATAGCCCAACCGGAGCAGATTCACCACTTACACATAAACATAAGTGTATATACACAGTAACAGAGTAAAATGTAATTTATTAAAAGCATGTATACAATGTTGCTAGAGACGAGTTTCTCAGCATAATTGCTGTTCCATTCGATATATTATATATAGAAATATATATATTTAAAAATAAAAAGAACATTTTCTTTTATGTGAAGAACAATGGAATGTAAAATATCCATAATTACCTTGGGGTTTAGTACACTTGACTAAATACAGTCAGGTTAGCAAGAGCCATAACTGTTAGGTTTTTTTTTTATTCAGCACGCTTCATTAAAGTCTATGTGGAGAAGTTAACATGGTTGCGGTATCCGAAGTCCATTTACTTTCAACTTGTAATACGTGTGCTAACTCACGTGTAAACAAACTGTACTTCTAGCAGTGTCTACACTCAAGCAGGAGAGCTAAATACTTCTCCACTTCTAATCTAGCCCAGGGTTCTTCAAACTTTTTATTCCCAAGACCCAGTGCCATGGAACCAAATACCTTTGCGACCCTATTTTTATGCTTGGCCTGAAAATTTCTGAAGTAATATACAACAAGATAGCTGCAATTTTTGGCAAAGTGACTAAAATGTGTGTACTTTATTCCTGATTGTAGTCAAACTTGAAAGTGTTGTAAAAGGTAATAACACACACACTCTCATACAACACACACACCACACACTCATACAACACACACACCACACACTCATACAACACACACAAACACCACACACACTCTCATACAACAAACACACATCACACTCACTCTCATACATCACACACATACCACACACTCTCATACAACACACACACCACACACTCATACAACACACACACCACACACTCATACAACACACACAAACACCACACACACTCTCATACAACAAACACACATCACACTCACTCTCATACATCACACACATACCACACACTCTCATACAACATGTACACTCTCCTACAACACACACACTATTTGCGACCCAGTTAACATGGTGTTGCGACCCAGTAATGGGTCCAGACTTTTAGTTTGAAGAACCCTGATCTAGTCCATGGTTTCCCATGCTATTTCTCTGTACAGATTGAAACACAGGATCTGCTACTTCACATGCTCTAATTCCAATATCCCTGAGGTAGTTATGTTAGGGTTCTGGTTGTTGAATGACATAAGAGGGCAAAAATGTTTGTAATATCTCTTGGGTTCTTGTTTAGAAGTGAGAAAATAAAACCATAGACGAGTTTGTTAAAGAATGAGGGAAACTTATTATATAAATTATTAGGCACTCCATGGGCCTCTATTTATCAAAGTCTGGCAGACCTGATCCGACAATGCGGATCAGGTCCGCCAGAATTCGCTGAATACGGAGAGCAATACGCTCTCCATATTAAGCATTGCACCAGCAGCTCACAAGAGCTGCTGGTGCAACGCCACTCCCTGCAGAATCGCGGCCAATGGGCCGCCAGCAGGGAGCTGTCAATCAACCCGATCATACTCGATCGGGTTGATTTCCGGCGATGTCTGTCCGCCTGCTCAGAGCAGGCGGACAGGTTATGGAGCAGCAGTCTTTGTGACCGCTGCTTCATAACTACTGTTTCTGGCGAGTCTGAAGACTCGCCAGAAACATGGGCAGTCAAGCTCCTTTCGGAGCTTGATAGATAGGCCCCATGGTGTCATAGCTGGGAGAAAGAGGGGAGTGCTTGAAGCTAGGATGAGTAAAGGCCCAGCAAGGATTGCTACATATTACAGTAAAATGAGGTGCTGGAGTAGCGTGGCTTCAGGAACTACTATTACACAACTGCTCTGTTTTAGAATCTAGCCACTCCCACTGGAAACCAGTCAGTTAAAAGGGTATTCCAGTCTAAATTGGAATCCACATGGGTGCATTTCAGTTTTGAATAGAAGTATTTTTGTAATATACATGTATTAGCAA
This sequence comes from Bombina bombina, assembly GCF_027579735.1. Lineage (NCBI taxonomy): Eukaryota > Metazoa > Chordata > Amphibia > Anura > Bombinatoridae > Bombina > Bombina bombina. The sequence continues at coordinate 866,427,325 of NC_069504.1, forward strand.
AAGTGTATTTAAGTATGCTCTGTTAACCAGCATTTTAAACACAGCACTTGCTCAGAGAGCCTAAGGTGTTGGCAATGACTCAATTTGTTAATTGACATGATACAAGCCCCACTGGTGCTCTGAGAAGCTGCAGTATTGCAATATTTAAAATGCTGGTGCACTGAGAATATATAGCTATGCTGCACATGCACATGTAGAGAAAAATTTTAACATTAAAGGGACAGTCAACACTTCCGTTAACATTATTTGATATTGAAAAATAAAAACCGAAGATCCGCCTGCACTATACCCCTTCAGCTTGCCGCCTTGCTTTTGTACTAATCACCATCACTAACTTCTCTAAGGTACATATGGTTCTTCTAGGTACATATGGCAGCCGAACTCTCCCCACCGCTACGTAGCTGCCTTCTTCTTCAAATGATCAGCAAATCAGAATCCAATCCTCGGTCAGAAATTGCAAGCGCGTGCAATTTCTGACCGAGGATTGGATTCTGATTTACTATAATATCTTCGTTTTTTATTTTTCAATATCAAATAAAGTTAACGGAAGTGTTGACTGTCCCTTTAAAACAGTGATAGCTTTTACTAGAAGTATTTTTGCCAATACACATATATTGCAAATATGTTTCTATTCAAAGATGTAATTAATCTATGTGCATTTATATTTTGACCGGAATATCCCTTTAAAAGCTGCTCAAACTGTTGTAGACAGCAACTGCATTTCCAAAAACAATTTGAACCCCTTATAGGCTATATTCCATTTACAGTCACTGTGTTATCATTGCATGAGGGGGTGATAGAAAACATGATGTATAAATAAACCCAATTCTCATGGACACCTAGAACCTACACAAAGGGTAGAAACAATTAAATGTACACACTTTGGATAATTAGGCCACAACCCTGATAAGTAGGATTGAGGTTCTAAAATAAACACAATTTAAAACAAGGCCTTAGAATTAACTCTTCGTTCATTCCCTCAATCATACCTCATTTAATTTCTTCATGCGCAACTTTTTTCCTTTTACGGGGTATAAAAAGTCTTCTTCTGGATCTTATTTGCATTTTTATATAAAAATAATAACGTTCATCTCGGAGTGGTTGGTAATCTTCACTTTTACTTTCATCATAGGTGTATTTCCAGATTTTTTTAGGGTTGATATGGGTGTTACAATATGCACCTTGTGTCCTGAAATCATTCGGAAAATTGCCAGCTTTAAAGCATTCCATGTCATCAGTTACTTGAATTGTCCTCATTTTTTTGTCCACTTCCTTCTCCTGATAATTAAATATTTTTTTGCATGAATCAATAATATTGGCACAAATGTGTTCCTTTTTCTTTTTCAAGTCATTGACTGATTTTTTAAAGAAGTCTTTAAAAACATTCTTCTCCGCTTTTAGAGTATATGGTTTAGGTCTCATAGTAATATTTTGAGAGTTCATATACTTCAAACGTTTACATCCACCAAATCCACACGGCAACAAAACAATCAGTTCTGAAGTGTTGCTATTGATATTTCTATCATGTTTTTCTTGCTTCCTCGAATTTAGATTCCAGCACAGGCATCTGGCTATTGACCTTTGATATGGGCGTATACTTTTTTCCTCTTTTTTTATATGACTCCTTTCTTGACTTGAGAGCACTTGACTTGTACAAGATGTTTTTGGCAGAGGATGTGCATGAAAAGGCTGAATATTCAAATTGGTATTGGTTTCAAAATGTGGTGAAAGGCAATTTAATTCACACTTTATCGGCAACTCTTTTTCTTCTATCAAAGGTTGAAGAAATGGTCTTGTGAGTATCCGTCCTTCACTTGTGTGGATCAGTTTAAAAAAAGAAATTGTGGTTTCTATCTGAATTTCATTGGATTTACAAACCATATTAGACATAAATGCATTTGATATTTTTAACTCCTGTAAAATAATATGTTTATGCATTTTACTATAATTTTCAGAATGTTCTTTAATGACCCTTGTAATACAGTTTACTTTGTTTGTTGAAAAGCAGGACCTGGCAAATGTATTGTATTTTTCACTGCTGAACAGTGACAATGATGACTGGACCTCAGAATCAAATGACATACATTTAAAATTGGTCATACTGGGGGAAGGGTTCTGTCCTGGAGGTGCAGCGACCCTATGCAGCTGTAATCTTGAATTCTTTTTTTCCATGTAAATATTGGAAATTATGGAATTTCCTTTCTTTTGAAAGACAGTTTTCACATGCAAACACATCCTAGGATTATTCTTCATCCACGATTTGCTATTGATTGTGGTAGATCTAAATTTAAAGAAATAAGATTAGGCTGTTATATGTCTAAACCTAAGGAATCCTAAACTCCCTATAAAACATAATTTATGTAAGAACTTACCTGATAAATTCATTTCTTTCATATTAGCAAGAGTCCATGAGCTAGTGACGTATGGGATATACATTCCTACCAGGAGGGGCAAAGTTTCCCAAACCTTAAAATGCCTATAAATACACGCCTCACCACACCCACAATTCAGTTTAACGAATAGCCAAGAAGTGGGGTGATAAGAAAAAAGTGCGAAAGCATATAAAATAAGGAAATGGAATAATTGTGCTTTATACAAAATCATAACCACCACAAAAAAAGGGCGGGCCTCATGGACTCTTGCTAATATGAAAGAAATGAATTTATCAGGTAAGTTCTTACATAAATTATGTTTTCTTTCATGTAATTAGCAAGAGTCCATGAGCTAGTGACGTATGGGATAATGACTACCCAAGAAGTGGATCTTTCCACACAAGAGTCACTAGAGAGGGAGGGATAAAATAAAGACAGCCAATTCCTGCTGAAAATAATCCACACCCAAAATAAAGTTTAACGAAAAACATAAGCAGAAGATTCAAACTGAAACCGCTGCCTGAAGTACTTTTCTACCAAAAACTGCTTCAGAAGAAGAAAATACATCAAAATGGTAGAATTTAGTAAAAGTATGCAAAGAGGACCAAGTCGCTGCTTTGCAGATCTGGTCAACCGAAGCTTCATTCCTAAACGCCCAGGAAGTAGAAACTGACCTAGTGGAATGAGCTGTAATTCTCTGAGGCAGAGTTTTACCCGACTCAACATAGGCAAGATGAATTAAAGATTTCAACCAAGATGCCAAAGAAATGGCAGAAGCTTTCTGGCCTTTTCTAGAACCGGAAAAGATAACAAATAGACTAGAAGTCTTACGAAAAGATTTCGTAGCTTCAACATAATATTTCAAAGCTCTAACAACATCCAAAGAATGCAACGATTTCTCCTTAGAATTCTTAGGATTAGGACATAATGAAGGAACCACAATTTCTCTACTAATGTTGTTGGAATTCACAACTTTAGGTAAAAATTCAAAAGAAGTTCGCAACACCGCCTTATCCTGATGAAAAATCAGAAAAGGAGACTCACAAGAAAGAGCAGATAATTCAGAAACTCTTCTGGCAGAAGAGATGGCCAAAAGGAACAAAAAAACTTTCCAAGAAAGTAATTTAATATCCAATGAATGCATAGGTTCAAATGGAGGAGCTTGAAGAGCCCCCAGAACCAAATTCAAACTCCAAGGAGGAGAAATTGACTTAATGACAGGCTTTATACGAACCAAAGCTTGTACAAAACAATGAATATCAGGAAGAATAGCAATCTTTCTGTGACATTCTCGGTATTCTAAAAGAATGCCAAGAAAAAATGATGAGAAAGACACCAAGAAATATAAGTCTTCCAGACTCTATAATATATCTCTCTGGATACAGATTTACGAGCCTGTAACATAGTATTAATCACAGAGTCAGAGAAACCTCTTTGACCAAGAATCAAGCGTTCAATCTCCATACCTTTAAATTTAAGGATTTCAGATCCTGATGGAAAAAAGGACCTTGAGACAAAAGGTCTGGTCTTAACGGAAGAGTCCACGGTTGGCAAGAGGCCATCCGGACAAGATCCGCATACCAAAACCTGTGAGGCCATGCCGGAGCTACCAGCAGAACAAACGAGCATTCCTTCAGAATCTTGGAGGTTACTCTTGGAAGAAGAACTAGAGGCGGAAAGATATAGGGAGGATGATACTTCCAAGGAAGTGATAATGCATCCACTGCCTCCGCCTGAGGATCCCGGGATCTGGACAGATACCTGGGAAGTTTCTTGTTTAGATGAGAAGCCATCAGATCTATTTCTGGAAGTTCCCACATTTGAACAATCTGAAGAAATACCTCTGGGTGAAGAGACCATTCGCCCGGATGCAACGTTTGACGACAGAGATAATCCGCTTTCCAATTGTCCATACCTGGGATATGAACCACAGAGATTAGAAAGGAGCTGGATTACGCCGAAACCAAAATTCGAGATACTTCTTTCATAGCCAGAGGACTGTGAGTCCCTCCTTGATGATTGATGTATGCCACAGTTGTGACATTGTCTATCTGAAAACAAATGAACAACTCTCTCTTCAGAAGAGGCCAAGACTGAAGAGCTCTGAAAATTGCACGGAGTTCCAAAATATTGATCGGAAATCTCACCTCCTGAGATTCCCAAACCCCTTGTGCCGTCAGATACCCCCACACAGCTCCCCAACCTGTAAGACTTGCATCTGTTGAGATTATAGTCCAGGTCGGAAGAACAAAGAAGCCCCCTGAACTAAACGATGGTGATCTGTCCACCATGTCAGAGAGTGTTGTAAAATCGGTTTAAAGATATTAATTGAGATATCTTTGAGTAATCCCTGCACCATTGGTTCAGCATACAGAGCTGAAGAGGTCGCATGTGAAAACGAGCAAAGGAGATCGCATCTGATGCGGCAGTCCTAAGACCCAACATTTCCATGCATAAGGCTACCAAAGGGAATGATTGTGACTGAAGGTTTTGACAAGCTGATATCAATGTTAAACTTCTCTTGTCTGACAAGGACAGAGTCATAGACACTGAATTTATCTAGAAACCTAAAAAGGTTACCCTTGTCTGAGGAATCAATGAACTGATTGGTAAATTGATCCTCCAACCATGAACTTGAAGAAACAACACAAGTCGATTCGTATGAGATTCTTCGAAAATGAGAAGACTGAGCAAATACCAAGATATCGTCCAAATAAGGAAATACCAAAACCCTATTCTCTGATTACAGAAAGAAGGGCACCGAGAACCTTTGAAAAAAATTCTTGGAACTGAGGCTAAGCCAAACGGTAGAGCCACAAAACTGGTAATGCTTGTCTAAAAAGAGAATCTCAGACACTAAAAGTGATCTGGATGAATCGGAATATGCAGATACACATCCTGTAAATCTATTGTAGACATATAATGCCCTTGCTAAACAAAAGGCAGGATAGTCCTACAGTAACCATCTTGAATGTTGGTATCCTAACATAACGATTCAATAATGATAGATCCGGAACTGGTCTGAAGGAATTGACCTTCTTTGTTACAATGAAGAGATAAAATAAAACCCCAGCCCCTGTTCCAGAACTGGAACTGGCATAAATACTCCAGCCAACTCTAGATCTGAAACACATTTCAGAAATGCTGAGCCTTTGCTGTGTTAACTGGGACACGGGAAAGAAAAGAATCTCTTAGCAGGAGGCCTTAACTTGAAGCCAATTCTGTACCTTTCTGAAACAATGTTTCTGAAACCAGAGATTAAGAACGGAATTGATCCAAATTTCTTTGAAGAAAACGTAATCTGCCCCATACCAGCTGAGCTGGAATAAGGGCCGCACCTTCATAGGTACTTAGGAGCTGGCTATAGGTTTCTATAAGGCTTGGATATATTCCAAACTGGAAATAGTTTCCAAACTGATACCGCTCCTGAGGATGAAGGATCAGGCTTTTGTTCCTTGTGAGGAAAGGAACGAAAATGATTATTTACCCTGGAAAGAAAGGGAAAGCAAAGTTGACTTAGAAGACATGTCAGCATTCCAAGTTTAATCCATAAAGCTATTCTAGCTAAAATAGCTAGAGACACATACCTGACATCAACTCTAATGATATCAAAAGATGGTATCACCAATAAAATTATTAGCATGTTATAGAATAAAAATAATGCTATAAAATTATGATCTGTTACTTGTTGCGCTAAAGCTTCTAACCAAAAAGTTGAAGCTGCAGCAACATCCGCTAAAAATATAGCAGGTCTAAGAAGATTACCTGAACATAAGTAAGCTTTTCTTAGAAAGGATTCAATTTTCCTATCTAAAGGATCCTTAAATGAAGTACTATCTGCCGTAGGAATAGTAGTACATTAGCAGGAGTAGAGACAGCCCCATAACCTTAGGGATTTTTGTCCCAAAAAACTCTAATCTGTCAGATGGCACAGGATATAATTTGCTTAAACGTCTAGAAGGAGTAAATAAATTACCCAAATTATTCCATTCCCTGGAAATTACTTCAGAAATAGCATCAGGGAGATAAAACACTTCTGGAATAACTACACGAGATTTAAAAACCTTATTTAAACGTTTACATTTAGTATCAAGAGGACCAGAATCCTCTATTTCTAATGCAAATAACACTTCTTTAAGTAAAGAACGAATAAATTCCATCTTGAACAAATACAAAGATTGATCAGCATCAACCTCTGAGACAGAAACCTCAGAACCAGAAGAACCATTATCAGTATCAGAATGATGATGTTCATTTAAAAATTCATCTGAAAAAAGAGAAGTTTTAAAAGACTTTTATGTATACTAGAAGGAGAAATAACAGACATAGCCTTCTTAATGGATTTAAAAAATAAAATCTCTTATGTTATCAGGAACACTCTGAAAATTAGATGTTGACGGAACAGCAACAGGTAATGTAACAGTACTAAAGGAAATTTTATCTGCATTAATAAGTTTGACATGACATGCAATACAAATAACAGCTGGAGAAACAGATACCAAAAGTTTATAGCAGATACACTTAGCTTGGTAGCTCCAGCATTGTGCAGTGATTTTCCTGAAGTATCTTCTGACTCAGTTGCAACGTGGAACATCTTGCAATATGTAAAAGAAAAAAACAACATATAAAGCAAAATTGATCAAATTCCTTAAATGACAGTTTCAGGAATGGGAAAAAATGCCAAAGAACAAGCTTCTAGCAACCAGAAGCAATAAAAAATGAGACTTAAATAATGTGGAGACAAAAGTGACGCCCATATTTTTTCGCGCCAAATAAGACGCCCACATTATTTGGCGCCTAAATGCTTTTTGGCGCCAAAAATGACGCCACATCCGGAACGCCGACATTTTTGGCGCAAAATAACGTCAAAGAATGACGCAACTTCCGGCGACACGTATGACGCCGGAAACGGAAATAGAATTTTTGCGCCAAAAAAGTCAGCGCCAAGAATGACGCAATAAAATGAAGCATTTTCAGCCCCCGCGAGCCTAACAGCCCACAGGGAAAAAGTCAAATTTTAAGGTAAAAAATGTTAAATTAAAATCCATTATCCCAAATATGAAACTGACTGTCTGAAAAATAAGGAAAGTTGAACATTCTGAGTCAAGGCAAATAAATGTTTGAATACATATATTTAGAACTTTATAAACAAAGTGCCCAACCATAGCTAGGAGTGTCACAGAAAATAAGACTTACTTACCCCAGGACACTCATCTACATATAGCAGATAGCCAAACCAGTACTGAAACGAGAATCAGCAGAGGTAATGGTATATATAAGAGTATATCGTCGATCTGAAAAGGGAGGTAAGAGATGAATCTCTACGACCGATAACAGAGAACCTATGAAATAGACCCCTTAGAAGGAGATCACTGCATTCAAATAGGCAATACTCTCCTCACATCCCTCTGACATTCACTGCACGCTGAGAGGAAAACCGGGCTCCAACTTGCTGCGGAGCGCATATCAACGTAGAATCTAGCACAAACTTACTTCACCACCTCCATCGGAGGCAAAGTTTGTAAAACTGAATTGTGGGTGTGGTGAGGGGTGTATTTATAGGCATTTTAAGGTTTGGGAAACTTTGCCCCAACTGGTAGGAATGTATATCCCATACGTCACTAGCTCATGGACTCTTGCTAATTACATGAAAGAAAATGTATTATGTCATTATGTATTATAGCCAGAGTTTAAAATGAACGTTTGCCTTTTTTTCTTCTTTTTTTCTCTGCAAAGACATTTCAAAGTCTATGGGGTAAATGTAATAATGTGCGAGCTGACATGATACGAAGTAACGTATCATGTCCGCCACACAACGATATATGCTGACAGCATACACTGATGGCATTTATCATTGTACCAGCAGTTGCCGCCCCTGCAAATTCGCAGCCAATCAGCCGCTAGCAGGGGGTGTCAATCAACCCGATCGTATTCGATCTGGTTGATTTATGTCCGCGGCCCCAGAGCAGATGGACAAGTTATGAAGCAGCGGTCTTTAGACCGCTGCTTCATAACTTCTATTTCCGGCGAGCCTTGATAAATTGACTCCTATAAGTTTTTTTTTTATAAAAGATGTCCTATACAAGTGGTGGGTGGGATTTGGCTATTGAAAAATAATTGCAGCAAACAAGATGTTCATTTGGTTTTAAAATGTTTAGACTTGGCTGATATTTTATAGCAAGACAACAGAAAAATATTCTAATTACAAGGTTTTAGTGTCTATTTAAAGTACATAAAACGTGAAGAAAAATAAATAATAAAAGTAGATAACTTTTTTTATACTATGCATAATTAATACATTTCCAGGAATAACTCTTTTAGTTAACTGGCCATTTACTGTAAGTAGGAAAAATATTTATTTAACAGGAAATTAGCAGTCTCCACAAAGGAAAAACTAAGATAAAATATAAGCCACTCATCCTTATTCTGCTGGTCCAGAATTCTCTCCTCTCCTGACAGTCTCCTCTCTCTGTGCATGTTGCTACTATAGATATGTTTTTAAATGCAATTGATGGTTATGATGGGTTCAGTATTGTTTTTTAATTTGGCATGAATTAATTGTCATCAAAAAGGTCTGTCCCCATTGTTGACATGGGCAGTACCATCTTGTTTTTTTGTGTCAGAACATCTGATCAGTGGCAGATATCTTTTTCATTTATCCAATGTGTTTAATGGGTCAATCTTAGGGATGAAATTAATTTTGAAACATTCGTTCTTTCATTTTGAATGTTTGTGCAACATTTGTTTAATGTAATAGAATTTCCTATGCTATCTTTAAATGTTATATTCAATTAAAATTTTCATAATTCTAATATTACATAATTGAAATTTAATTATGCAAAATTTGAAGTAGAAAAATTAGAATTAATATATTTATAATAGTATTTCTAATGTTTTCTTTAAATATAATATTAAATTATGCAACATTTGGAAAATAAAAAAATTAGAATCAATATATTTGTATCTATTATGTATCAAGTAACTAAATTCCCTATCACATCAACTATTGAACTTCTGAATAGTATTTGTTAAATCAAATGTTACATTTGAAATTTTGAATGTTTATATTCAATTTAATTATGAATTTTCGAAAACAAAAGTAACATTCGAAAACCTGAAATAACAATTGATTACAGAATTTTAATGGATTTTCATTCTTATCAAAATTCGATTGTCCAAAATGAATATCCACAGGACTATTTGTTCTACAAAACGAATTACACTTTCAGCACATTAGCCCATCCCTAGTCAATCTGTGGGGGCAGAGCATTGAACAAGTGCCTTTGGCTATTGACTTCAATGTGTCTATTTTGTTGTTAATATTTAGTTGTTAAATTGTGGTCAGGTGGATTGCTATTGCTGTAGTTGTTTCTGCCCATGCATCGTATGTGTGACTTTTCTGATATCCAATCCAATATTTTTCCAATACAAGAATGATCTAATTGTTTGTATTATGATTTTTCCAATGTCAAAAAGGCATATCATATAAAGAAAAATCATTATTGACTAGATTGGAGTCAGCCCTTAGTGTTTCAAAGCTTTAGGACAACAGATTTACTTATTTATATCAAAGGGCACTAGAAGAGTTTTTGTTCCAATCTCCCACAGAAAATAAAGGAAATGCACTCTTTAGTTTCAGCTATACCTGACTAAATTTCACCCATAGATCTTCCCACCCATAGATCTTCCCACCCATAGATCTTCTTTCAGAAATGTTGAAACTGCAGTTTTTTCATTTTTAATAGGTCATAAACTACAGAGTAGATTTACTTCTGATGGAACCTTTGACTGAACTGAAACTATGACAGTGATAATATTCAGTCACAAATGATTAGATAGATAGATAGATAGCACTTAGCAAATTAAATTATATAATCAAGTTCAGATATCATTAATTCGTTTCTTAATACATGTATGTATCATATGAATCAAACTATAATTACTTTGACAGTACACATCTATGCCTTAACTAGTTTTTACCTATTGAAGTATTTACATGCCCTTGTCTTCATATGTCTTGTGTAGCCTATAAAAAAGAAAACACAAATTAAATGTTCACTCTGTTCAATATCTATACTTTTCTGTGCACCTTCTCTTAATCCCACCTAAACACTCTTCCTCAGTCACTATTATTATCATACATCCCCTTATCCAGAGTAGTCCACAGAATTCTATTTTTATAGCAGTTGCATTGTGTGCAGTAAGACAGCTGATTATTACAACCCTGAGCTGCACATCATTGTAAAAATGTTTCATAGGTATCAAAAGAGAGATGGTAGTGAGTGCTTAGGCTTTTCCGTTAGGAGCAACATTTCAGGGGGATGTTCCCCTTACGACACCCATACGCTCATCTTTTTCTACATTATGCAACTCCTCTCACAATGTCTTCTACACTACAACATTGTCTACCCTCTCCATTATTTCTCTCTATTATCTAATGGTCTACTCTCTTTCTACTAAAATGGTCTAAAGCAAATACCTCTCACCATCTCTACTCTACTACACTGTCTTTCCTCTCCCTCCTTCTGCAAACCAACTCACTACTGCAATTCTTTACCACACAATTCCTCTTATCATTTCTATTCTACTACACGTTCTTCATGCTCCAATGCAAACTGCTCTCACCATCTTTCAACTACACAACCTTTTATTTCCCAATGTCTACACAACTACATACAACTATACTCACAGAAAAACTGTTTATAAAGCCTCCGCTCTGCATCACATATACTCATTTTGACAAAGGCAAAAATGGAGACAGCACTTGTTACAGAAGCACACAGAAGAGACTTACCAAGTCTCAAGCAGCTATATATATAAAATGAAAAGTCCTCAAGCTCATATTGGCCATCTCAATTCCTAAAAACACAACACAATGTTCTCCCCTCCAATACCTGCTCTTTATTTTGCAAGTATTGCCTGAGGTTTGGCACTCTTACAGGTCTTACGTTCGTAACAAACCAAGAATGGATTTTTTGATGACTGCTGGAGATTACAGAGTTAAAAATAAAACTTTCACATAATAAAAATAAACAATCCATAAAAGTAATGCACAATGAATTTATTTCTGCTACTACTCGTCTAGCCACACAAAGGATAAACCAACTTGTACTAGAGCTATCAACTTCCATTTTAGAATCTTTAAAAAGTAATATTTTGTGGATGTCAGCTATTAAAAAACACAATTTATGCTTACCTGATAAATTTATTTCTCTTGTGGTGTATCCAGTCCACGGATCATCCATTACTTGTGGGATATTCTCATTCCCAACAGGAAGTTGCAAGAGGACACCCACAGCAGAGCTGTAATATAGCTCCTCCCCTAACTGTCATAGCCAGTCATTCGACGAAAACAAGCCGAGAAAGGAGGAACCATAGGGTGCAGTGGTTACTGTAGTTTAAATTTAAAAATTACCTGCCTTAAAATGACAGGGCGGGCCGTGGACTGGATACACCACAAGAGAAATAAATTTATCAGGTAAGCATAAATTGTGTTTTCTCTTGTAAGGTGTATCCAGTCCACGGATCATCCATTACTTGTGGGATACCAATACCAAAGCTAAAGTACACGGATGAAGGGAGGGACAAGGCAGGAACTTAAATTGAAGGAACCACTGCCCGTAAAACCTTTCTCCCAAATATAGCCTCCGAAGAAGCAAAAGTATCAAATTTGTAAAATTTTGAAAAAATATGAAGCGAAGACCAAGTAGTCGCCTTGCAAATCTGATCAAAATAAGCCTCATTTTTAAAGGCCCAAGTGGAAGCCACAGCTCTAGTGGAATGAGCTGTAATCCTTTCAGGAGGTTGCTGTCCAGCAGTCTCATAGGCTAAGCGGATTAAGCTTCTTAGTAAAAAGAAAAAGAGGTTGCCGAAGCCTTTTGACCTCTCCTCTGTCCAGAGTAGACAACAAACAAAGCAGATGTTTGGTGAAAATCTTTAGTAGCTTGTAAGTAAAACTTTAAAGCACGGACCATGTCCAAATTGTGTAACACAAGGATGGAACAACAATCTCTTGATTGATATTCTTGTTAGATACCACCTTAGGTAAGAACCCAGGTTTGGTACGCAGGACTACCTTATCCGTATGAAAAATCAGATAAGGTGAATCATATTGTAAGGCAGATAGCTCAGAGACTCTACGAGCCGAGGAAATAGCTACCAAAAAAAAGAATTTTCCAAGATAAAAGCTTGATATCTATGGAATGAAGAGGTTCAAACGGAACTCCTTGAAGAACCTTAAGAACCAAGTTTAAGCTCCATGGTGGAGCAACAGGTTTAAACACAGACTTGATTCTAACTAAAACCTGACAAAATGCCTGAACGTCTGGAACATCTGCCAGACGCTTAACTAGCTGACAATCCTTTTTCCAAACCTTCTTGGAGAAAAGATAATATCCTAGCAATCCTGACCTTACTCCATGAGTAACCCTTGGATTCACACCAATAAAGATATCTACGCCATACCTTATGGTAAATTTTCCTGGTGACAGGCTTTCGTGCCTGTCTTAAGGTATCAATAACTGACTCGGAGAAGCCACGCTTTGATAAAATCAAGCTTTCAATCTCCAGGCAGTCAGCCTCAGAGAAATTAAATTTGGATGGTTGAAAGGACCCTGAAGTAGAAGGTCCTGTTTCAGAGGCAGAGACCATGATGGAAAGGATGACATGTCCACTAGATCTGCATACCAGGTCCTGCGTGGCCACGCAGGTGCTATCAGAATCACCGATGCTCTCTCCTGCTTGATCTTGGCAATCAGTCGAGGGAGCAGAGGAAACGGTGGAAACACATAAGCCAGGTTGAAAGACCAGGGTGCTGCTAGAGCATCTATCAGTGTCGCCTTGGGATCCCTGGACCTGGATCTGTAACACGGAAGCTTTGCCTTCTGGCGAGACGCCATGAGATCCAGTTCTGGTTTGCGCCAACGATGAATCAGTTGTGCAAATGCCTCCGGATGGAGTTCCCACTCTCCCGGATGAAAAGTCTGACGACTTAGAAAATCCGACTGCCAGTGCTCTACACCTGGGATATGGATAGCTGATAGGTGACAAGAGTGAATCTCTGCCCAGCGAATTATTTTTGAAACTTCTAACATCTCTAGGGAACTTCTCGTTCCCCCTTGATGGTTGATGTAAGCTATAGTCGTGATGTTGTCCGACTGAAATCTGATGTACCTCAGAGTTGCTAACTGAGGCCAAGCCTGAAGAGCCTTGAATATCGCTCTTAGTTCCAGAATATTTAATGTAAGGAGAGACTCCTCCTGAGTCCACGATCCCTGAGCCTTCAGTGAGTTCCAGACTGCACCCCAACCTAGAAGGCTGGCATCTGTCGTAACAATTGTCCAATCTGGCCTGATAACGGTCATACCTTTGGACAGATGGACCCGAGATAGCCACCAGAGAAGAAAATCCCTGGTCTCTTGGTCCAGATTCAGTTGAGGGGACAAATCTGTGTAATCCCCGCTCCACTGACTGAGCATGCATAGTTGCAGTGGTCTGAGATGTAAGCATGCAAACTGCACTATGTCCATTGCCGCTACCATTAACCCGATTACTTCCATACACTGAACCACCGAAGGGCGCGGAATGGAATGAAGAACCCGGCAAGAATTTAGAAGCTTTGATAACCTGGACTCCGTCAGGTGAATTTTCATTTCTACAGAATCTATCAGAGTCCCTAGAAAGGAAACTCTTGTGAGTGGGGATAGAGAACTCTTTTCCTCGTTCACTTTCCACCCATGCGACCACAGAAATGCCAGTACTACGTCCGTATGAGACTTGGCAATTTGGAAGTTTGACGCCTGTAACAGGATGTCGTCTAAATAAGGGGCTACTGCTATGCCCCGCGGCCTTAGGACCGCCATAAGTGACCCTAGAACCTTTGTAAAGATTCTTGGGGCTGTAGCTAATCCCAAGGGAAGAGCTACAACTGGTAATGCCTGTCTTAAAAGGCAAACCTGAGAAACCGATGATGATCTGTGTTTCCCGGAATGTGAAGATAAGCATCCTTTAGATCCACTGTAGTCATATATTGACCCTCCTGGATCAGTGGTAGGATGGTACGAATAGTTTCCATCTTGAACGATGGAACTTTGAGGAGTTTGTTTAAGATCTTTAGATCCAAAATTGGTCTGAAGGTTCCCTCTTTTTCGGGAACCACAAACAGATTTGAGTAAAAACCCTGTCCCTGTTCCTCCTTTGGAACTGGATGGATCACTCCCATAACTAGGATGACTCGTACACAGTGTAAGAATGCCTCTCTCTTTATCTGGTGTGCAGATAATTGTGAAAGGTGAAATCTCCCTTTTGGGGGGGAAGCTTTGAAGTCCAGAAGATATCCCTGGGATATAATTTCCAACGCCCAGGGATCCTGAACATCTCTTGCCCACGCCTGGGCAAAGAGTGAAAGTCTGCCCCCTACTAGATCCGTTCCCGGATAGGGGGCCGTTCCTTCATGCTGTCTTAGAGGCAGCAGCAGGCTTTTTTACCTGCTTACTTTTTTTCCATGTCAGGTTTGGTCTCCAGACCGTCTTGGATTGAGCAAAAGTTCCCTCTTGTTTATTATTAGAGGAAGTTGATGCCGCACCTGCCTTGAAGTTTTGAAAGGCACGAAAATTAGACTGTTTGGCCCTAGATTTGGACCTGTCCTGAGGAAGGGCATGACCTTTTCCTCCAGTGATATCAGCAATAATCTCCTTCAACCAGGCCCGAATAGGGTCTGCCCCTTGAAGGGAATGTTAAGTAGCTTAGATTTTGAAGTCACGTCAGCTGACCATGATCTAAGCCATAGCGCTCTGCGCGCCTGTATAGCAAAACCAGAATTCTTAGCCGTTAGTTTAGTCAAATGAACAATGGCATCAGAATAAAAGAATTGGCTAGCTTAAGTGCTCTAAGTTTGCCAAGTATGTCATCCAATGGAGTCGCTACCTGTAAAGCCTCTTCCAGAGACTCAAACCAGTACGCCGCGGCAGCAGTGACAGGGGCAATGCATGCAAGGGGCTGTAGGATAAAACCTTGTTGAATAAATATTTTCTTAAGGTAACCTCTAATTTTTTATCTATTGGATCTTAAAAAAAAAAAAGCACAACTGTCCTCGACAGGGATAGTAGTACGCTTTACTAGAGTAGAAACTGCTCCCTCCACCTTAGGGACTGTCTGCCATAAGTCCCATGTGGTGGCGTCTATTGGAAACATTTTTCTAAAAATAGGAGGGGAAGAGAATGGCACAACTGGTCTATCCCATTCCTTATTAATAATTTATGTAAACCTTTTAGGTATTTGGAAAAACATCAGTACACACCGGCACTGCAAAGTATTTATCCAGTCTACACAATTTCTGGCACTGCAATGGTATCACAGTCATTCAGAGCAGCTAAAACCTCCCTAAGAAACACGCAGAGGTGTTCAAGCTTAAATTTAAATGTAGAAATATTAGAATCAGGTATCTTTCCTGAGTCATTAACATCACCCACTGACTGAAGCTCTCTTTCCTCAGCTTCTGCATATTGTGAGGCAGTATCAGACATGGTTCTTAAAGCGTCAGTATGCTCTGCATTTTGTCTCACCCCAGAGCTATCTCGCTTACCTCTAAGTTCAGGTAGTTTGGCTAATACCGCTGACAGTGAATTATCCAAGACTGCCGCCATGTCTTGTAAAGTAAACGCTATGGGCGCCCTAGATGTACTTGGCGCCATTTGAGCGTGAGTCCCTTAAGCGGGAGTCAAAGGGTCTGACACGTGGGGAAAGTTAGTCGGCATAACTTCCCCCTCGTCAGATTCCTCTGATGATACATTTTTTAAAGACAGAAAATGATCTTTATTGCATAAAATGAAATCAGTACATTTGGTACACATTCTAAGAGGGGGTTCCACCATGGCTTTTAAACATAATAAACAAGGAGTTTCTTCTATGTCAGACATGTTTATACAGAATAGCAATGAGACTAGCAAGCTTGGAAAACACTTTAAATCAAGTTAACAAGCAAATATAAAAAACGGTACTGTGCCTTTAAGAGAAACAAATTTTGTCCGAATTTGAAAAACAGTGAAAAAATGCAGTAAATCAAACGAAATTTTTACAGTGTGTATAATAGGCTAACAGAGCATTGCACCCACTTGCAAATGGATGATTAACCCCTTAGTTCAAAAAACGGATCAAAAAAACGAAATAGACGTTTTTTAACAGTCACAACCAACTGCCACAGCAAGCTGTGGCCCTACCTTCCCCAATAAACGACTTTGGAAAGCCTTTGGGCCCTTTAGAGATGTCCTATAGCATTCAGAGGGCCTTTGAGGGAAGCTGGATGTCACAGTTTGTCATTTTAACTGCACCAACTGTAACTTTTATACTACAACAGTGGAAATTGTTTCTAGTCAAAATTTAAGCCAGCCATGTGGAAAAAACTAGGCCCCAATAAAGTTTTATCACCAAAGCATATATAAAAACGATTAAACATGCCAGCAAACGTTTTATATTGTAAATATCATAAGGGTATTACCCCTGGGAGTAAGCATGATACCAGTCGTTATTAAATCACTGTATTCAGGCTTAACTTACATTAATCCGGTATCAGCAGCATTTTCTAGTGTTTTCCATCTCTAGAAAAAATTATAACTGCACATACCTGATAGCAGAATAAACTGCACGCCATTCTCTTGCTGAAGTTACCTCATCTGTGTAATCCCCTCAGACATATGTGAGAATAGCAATGGATCTTAGTTACAACCTGCTAAGATCATAGAAACCTCAGGCAGATTCTTCTTCTATTTACTGCCTGAGATAAAATAGCACAACTCCGGTACTATTTAAAAATAACAAACTTTTGATTGAAGAAAATAAACTAGCTATATTTAACCACTCTCTCATACAACGTCCTAGCTTGTTGAGAGTTGCAAGAGAATGACTGGGTATGACAGTTAGGGGAGGAGCTATATTACAGCTCTGCTGTGGGTGTCCTCTTGCAACTTCCTGTTGGGAATGAGAATATCCCACAAGTAATGGATGATCCGTGGACTGGATACACCTTACAAGAGAAATATTCTTTAGAAAAAGCTTGGATTTATATTTACCTTTGATGGAACCACTTGGTTTGGTCTCCTATAAAAAATAAATATATATATTATATATATTCAATACAAATCTGTTGTAATGAAAATTTCAAAAGAATTAGGGCCTGATTAGCAAAAACCTGCCGGCATAAAGAGAGAGATTACACCAGATCTTTGGAGGCTTTTTTAAAACATTATATTTTAATGTATGAGTCTTTCCTTCATATCGAGAACCATATATAGCGAGATAAATAGCTTTTAAGCTAAAATTTGCCTTTCTAAAATTATTTGAGGATCCTTGCAGTATTAATGAGACTTCTTGGTTAATCTCACCAGAGCTGAGAACTTCAGATCATCAGGCCCTAAGCATTCAAAGGAATAAAATCTAACATCTGAACATTAATTCTCATAGACATATTACTTTCAATATTCGAGACACAGGATTACAGGTACTCAATGACAAGTCAATGACATATATTAATATTACCATTATTCAGGGCCACATTACAAGTAGCACGATATTGTTAGCGCTGGCCGCGATTACCAGTATTGCTTCTGTGCTAATTTGCACTCGTATTACAAGTTGAAAGGAAATTAGTTCTCTCAAGCACAAACTAAATTTGTGTGCGTCGAGTAAGCGCAACTGGAAACCTAGCATAAAGAGTTAAGGGTAAATTTACTAAAGTGCGAACGAACATGATACGATGTAGCGTATCATGTCCGCTGCACATCGATAAATGCCAACAGCATACACTGTCAGCATTTATCATTGCACCAGCAGTTCTTGTGAACTGCTGGTGCAATACTGCCCTACCTTGCAGATTTGCGTCCAATCAGCCGCTAGCAGGGGGTGTCATTCAACCCGATCGAATTTCTGTCCCCCGCCTCAGAGCAGGCGGACAGGTTATGGAGCAGCGGTCTTTAGACTGCTGCTTCATAACTTCTGTTTCTGGCGAGCCTTCAGGCTCCATATGGAGCTTGATAAATTGACCCCTAAGAGTTAAACAAAAGTGCACCAAATACAACCTAAATACATTAAAATAAAGTGTTACACTCATATATACACTATCTAATAAAAATTCTTAATATAAATATTAATAACATTTTTTTATAAGGGTTAAAAGGTATATGGTATATGACAACGTGTTTGAATGGAAAAGGCTATATTGTATACATATGTCTAAATATGTGTATGGGTATATGTATACTGTGTTTGTATATATATATATATATATATATATATATAATATAAATATGTGTGTGCATATATGTGTATATACATGCTTAATTATGTATTTATATATACTGTATATATATATATATATATATAATCCCAAAAAGAAGCAGGCATTCTCCGTTTGAATTTTCAAATCATTTACTACGTGACGTTTCGGGGTTTCACCCCCGTCCTCAGACTTACAGCAACCGGGGGGTGACCCAGTAGAGTGCGGTGTCTCCTCTCAGATGACGCAATTGAAGCGCCGGGTATGCACCGCTGTGAGCCGGATCATGATGATGTGGAAGTTTAGGTGATTGTATCTTATGTTGATTATTACATTATTGTTTTAATGAATGCATAATTGGTGCCGGGGGGTATAAGTATGTCACAGTTCTTTTGTCACTGTTGTTGTAAGTCTGAGGACTGGGATTGTTTGTACTTGTGCTGTGCACCCCGGACTATAATTGAGAGTGCTTCACCACTGGACTTTGCTTTGTGTATATATATATATATAAACATACATATATACACATAATAACACATATATACATATGTAAATACATATATACACACACACACACATGTATATAAAGATATCTACTGTATATATATAATCCATTAAAATTATGGGGGAACTGAGAATTTGCAAAACTGAGAATTTGCATATCTAATTTGCATATCTTACCCAGAATTCTCTTGTGCATTGGTAACATTGTATATGGAGTATTTGTGGGAAAAAGCAAGCGGGGAATCTTGCCTAGATGTGCTAATTTCCTATGCAAATATTTACATTGATTATATATATATATATATATATATATATATATATATATATATATATATATATATATATATATATATGATACAGCGTTATGCCAATGATCAAGGTCCAGGGACAGGTTTGGCACTCATTTCCACCAGACCGCAGCTTTTTTCTAAAGTTTTTTTATGGTTTGTCTTGTATTTTTTTAAAAAAATGTTTTTAATTTTTTGTACAATGAATGTTACTTTTTATATAAAAAATATTTTTCCTTTTCCCTTCACCCCTGAGAGGTGCGGATGATATCTGCTTCCTACAAATATATATATATATATATATATTTTTTTTTTTTTTTTTCTTTTAAATAATTATATATATATATATATAAATACATATTTAAAAATAAAAAATATATTTTCTTCTATATGAAAACACTGGAATGTAACATATTCATAACTACCTTCAAGTTTAGCGCTGTACATCTATCTATCGTAGTTTTGTGTTACCTTGTGAGCAATAAGTGTTAGGTTGTCAGTTTTTTTAACACTCTCTCCATTAAAGTCTATTGTGAGAAAAAGTCTCCATATCCGAAGTCCTGAAGCTAGTGCGCGTCAGGTTGTGCTCACACACAATTTACTTTCAATTTGTAATATGCGCGCTAACCATTCTAATCGCCCGCCCTCTGGCCGCTCACTTCATAAATCGTATTTTTGTGAGCTAACGGTTTGAACTGTTCTCCAATCGGTGCTCTTGCCACTCAGCACTTTTTTGTAGGCCAATTGAACAGTTCAAACCGTTAGCTCACCAAAAATATGAGTTTTGAAGTAGGGGACTGGAGCACGTGGTATTAGAATGGCACAGCTAGATAACAAAGTAAGTTTATTAGAAGTGATCAATGCAAGTCCCTGTATTATATCGTTAGATTCCGGACCTAATTTTAAAATGTTAAGTTTACCATCACTTTAAAATAGAAAGTTGTTTAAAATGTCATGCTCTATCTGAATGATGAAAAAAAATGTCCCTTTAAAATGAAGGTAAACGTTGATGAATGAAAGTAAATGCGACTGCACAAGCACAAATTAAATTTGTGCTCCTCGGGTTAGTACGACTGAATACTTGCGCAAAAGTTTAGGACTAAAAAAGAAAAACAGAATTTATGCTTACCTGATAAATTACTTTCTCCAACGGTGTGTCCGGTCCACGGCGTCATCCTTACTTGTGGGATATTCTCTTCCCCAACAGGAAATGGCAAAGAGTCCCAGCAAAGCTGGTCACATGATCCCTCCTAGGCTCCGCCCACCCCAGTCATTCGACCGACGGACAGGAGGAAATATATATAGGAGAAACCATATGATACCGTGGTGACTGTAGTTAGAGAAAATAATTCATCAGACCTGATTAAAAAACCAGGGCGGGCCGTGGATCGGACACACCGTTGGAGAAAGTAATTTATCAGGTAAGCATAAATTCTGTTTTCTCCAACATTGGTGTGTCCGGTCCACGGCGTCATCCTTACTTGTGGGAACCAATACCAAAGCTTTAGGACACAGATGAAGGGAGGGAGCAAATCAGGTCACCTAAACGGAAGGAACCACAGCTTGCAAAACCTTTCTCCCAAAAATAGCCTCCGAAGAAGCAAAAGTATCAAATTTGTAAAATTTGGCAAAAGTGTGCAGTGAAGACCAAGTCGCTGCCTTACATATCTGGTCAACAGAAGCCTCGTTCTTGAAGGCCCATGTGGAAGCCACAGCCCTAGTGGAGTGAGCTGTGATTCTTTCAGGAGGCTGCCGTCCGGCAGTCTCATAAGCCAATCGGATGATGCTTTTAAGCCAAAAGGAAAGAGAGGTAGAAGTCGCTTTTTGACCTCTCCTTTTACCAGAATAAACAACAAACAAGGAAGATGTTTGTCTGAAATCTTTAGTAGCCTCTAAATAGAATTTTAGAGCACGGACAACGTCCAAATTGTGTAACAAACGTTCCTTCTTTGAAACTGGATTCGGACACAAAGAAGGTACAACTATCTCCTGGTTAATATTTTTGTTAGAAACAACTTTAGGAAGAAAACCAGGCTTAGTACGCAAAACCACCTTATCTGCATGGAACACCAGATAAGGAGGAGAACACTGCAGAGCAGATAACTCTGAAACTCTTCTAGCAGAAGAAATTGCAACCAAAAACAAAACTTTCCAAGATAGTAACTTAATATCTATGGAATGTAAGGGTTCAAACGGAACCCCTTGAAGAACTGAAAGAACTAGATTTAGACTCCAGGGAGGAGTCAAAGGTCTGTAAACAGGCTTGATCCTAACCAGAGCCTGAACAAATGCTTGAACATCTGGCACAGCTGCCAGTCTTTTGTGTAGTAAGACAGATAAAGCAGAGATCTGTCCCTTTAGGGAACTTGCAGATAATCCTTTCTCCAAACCTTCTTGAAGAAAGGAGAGAATCTTAGGAATTTTTATCTTATTCCATGGGAATCCTTTGGATTCACACCAACAGATATATTTTTTCCATATTTTATGGTAAATTTTTCTAGTTACAGGTTTTCTGGTCTGAACCAGAGTATCTATCACCGAATCTGAAAACCCACGCTTTGATAGAATCAAGCGTTCAATCTCCAAGCCGTCAGTTGGAGGGAGACCAGATTTGGGTGTTCGAATGGACCTTGAAAAAGAAGGTCCTGTCTCAAAGGTAGCTTCCATGGTGGAGCCGATGACATATTCACCAGGTCTGCATACCAAGTCCTGCGTGGCCACGCAGGAGCTATCAAGATCACCAAGGCCCTCTCCTGATTGATCCTGGCTACCAGCCTGGGAATGAGAGGAAACGGTGGGAATACGTAAGCTAGGTTGAAAGTCCAAGGTGCTACTAGTGCATCTACTAGAGTCGCCTTGGGATCCCTGGATCTGGACCCGTAGCAAGGAACCTTGAAGTTCTGACGAGACGCCATCAGATCCATGTCTGGAATGCCCCATAATTGAGTTATTTGGGCAAAGATTTCCGGATGGAGTTCCCACTCCCCCGGATGAAATGTCTGACGACTCAGAAAATCCGCTTCCCAATTTTCCACTCCTGGGATGTGGATCGCAGACAAGTGGCAGGAGTGATCCTCCGCCCATTGAATTATTTTGGTCACTTCTTTCATCGCCAGGGAACTCTTTGTTCCCCCTTGATGATTGATATAAGCAACAGTCGTCATGTTGTCTGATTGGAACCTTATGAATTTGGCCTTTGCTAGTTGAGGCCAAGCTCTGAGAGCATTGAATATCGCTCTCAGTTCCAGAATGTTTATCGGGAGAAGAGACTCTTCCCGAGACCATAGACCCTGAGCTTTCAGGGATTCCCAGACCGCACCCCAGCCCACTAGACTGGCGTCGGTCGTGACAATGACCCACTCTGGCCTGCGGAAGCTCATTCCCTGGGACAGATGGTCCAGGGTCAGCCACCAACGGAGTGAATTTCTGGTCTTTTGATCTACTTGAATCATTGGAGACAAGTCTGTATAATCCCCATTCCACTGTTTGAGCATGCACAGTTGTAATGGTCTTAGATGAATTCGTGCAAAAGGAACTATGTCCATTGTTGCAACCATCAATCCTATTACTTCCATGCACTGCGCTATGGAAGGACGAGGAACAGAATGAAGCACTTGACAAGAGCTTAGAAGTTTTGATTTTCTGACCTCTGTCAGAAAAATCCTCATTTCTAAGGAATCTATTATTGTTCCCAAGAAGGGAACTCTTGTTGACGGGGACAGAGAACTCTTTTCTTTGTTCACCTTCCATCCGTGAGATGTGAGAAAGGCTAGAACGATGTCCGTATGAGCCTTTGCCTTTGACAGGGACGACGCTTGTATTAGAATGTCGTCCAAGTAAGGTACTACTGCAATGCCCCTTGGTCTTAGAACCGCTAGAAGGGACCCTAGCACCTTTGTGAAAATCCTTGGAGCAGTGGCTAATCCGAATGGAAGAGCCACAAACTGGTAATGTTTGTCCAGAAAAGCGAACCTTAGGAACTGATGATGTTCCTTGTGGATAGGGATATGTAGGTACGCATCCTTTAGATCCACGGTAGTCATAAATTGACTTTCCTGGATGGTGGGTAGAATCGTTCGAATAGTTTCCATTTTGAACGATGGTACCCTGAGAAATTTGTTTAGGATCTTCAAATCCAAAATTGGTCTGAACGTTCCCTCTTTTTTGGGAACTACGAACAGATTGGAATAAAATCCCATTCCTTGTTCCTTTATTGGAACTGGGTGTATCACTCCCATCTTTAACAGGTCTTCTACACAATGTAAGAATGCCTGTCTCTTTATTTGGTTTGAGGATAAGTGAGACTTGTGGAACCTTCCCCTTGGGGGTAGTTCCTTGAATTCCAGGAGATAACCTTGAGAAACTATTTCTAGCGCCCAAGGATCCTGAACATCTCTTGCCCAAGCCTGAGCAAAGAGAGAGAGTCTGCCCCCCACCAGATCCGGTCCCGGATCGGGGGCTACTCCTTCATGCTGTCTTGTTAGCAGTGGCAGGTTTCTTGGCCTGCTTACCTTTGTTCCAGCCTTGCATTGGTTTCCAGGCTGGTTTGGGTTGTGAGGCATTACCCTCTTGCTTAGAGGATGCAGAATTAGAGGCTGGTCCATTTCTGCGAAAGGGACGAAAATTAGGCTTATTTTTAGCCTTAAAAGACCTATCCTGTGGAAGGGCGTGGCCCTTTCCCCCAGTGATGTCTGAAATAATCTCTTTCAAATCAGGTCCAAATAAAGTTTTACCTTTGAAAGGAATGTTAAGTAATTTTGTCTTGGATGACACATCTGCTGACCAAGACTTTAGCCAAAGCGCTCTGCGCGCCACAATAGCAAACCCTGAATTTTTCGCCGCTAATTTTGCTAATTGCAAAGCGGCATCTAAAATAAAAGAGTTAGCCAATTTAAGTGTGTGAACTCTGTCCATAACCTCCTCATATGGAGTTTCTCTACTGAGCGACTTTTCTAGTTCCTCGAACCAGAACCACGCTGCCGTAGTGACAGGAACAATGCATGAAATTGGTTGTAGAAGGTAGCCTTGCTGTACAAAAATCTTTTTAAGCAAACCTTCCAATTTTTTATCCATAGGATCTTTGAAAGCACAACTATCTTCGATAGGAATAGTAGTGCGTTTGTTTAGAGTAGAAACTGCCCCCTCGACCTTGGGGACTGTCTGCCATAAGTCCTTTCTGGGGTCGACCATAGGAAATAATTTCTTAAATATAGGGGGAGGAACAAAAGGTATGCCGGGCTTTTCCCACTCTTTATTTACTATGTCCGCCACCCGCTTGGGTATAGGAAAAGCGTCGGGGGGCACCGGAACCTCTAGGAACCTGTCCATCTTGCATAATTTCTCTGGAATTACCAAATTGTCACAATCATCCAGAGTAGATAATACCTCCTTAAGCAGTGCGCGGAGATGTTCTAATTTAAATTTAAATGTCACAACATCAGGTTCAGCTTGATGAGAAATTTTTCCTGAATCTGAAATTTCTCCCTCAGACAAAACCTCCCTCATGGCCCCTTCAGATTGGTGTGAGGGTATGACAGAACAATTATCATCAGCGTCCTCTTGCTCTTCAGTGTTTAAAACAGAGCAATCGCGCTTTCTCTGATAAGTAGGCATTTTGGATAAAAGATTTGCTATGGAGTTATCCATTACAGCCGTTAATTGTTGCATGGTAATAAGTATTGGCGCACTAGATGTACTAGGGGCCTCCTGCATGGGCAAAACTGGTGTAGACACAGTAGGAGATGATGTAGTATCATGTTTACTCCCCTCATTTGAGGAATCATCTTGGGCAATATCATTATTTGTGGCAGTACTGTCCTTACTTTGTTTGGACGCTATGGCACAATTATCACATAAATTTAAATGGGGAGACACATTGGCTTTCATACATATAGAACATAGCTTATCTGAAGGTATAGACATGTTAAACAGGCTTAAACTTGTCAACAATGCACAAAAAACGTTTTAAAATAAAACCGTTACTGTCACTTTAAATTTCAAACAGAAAACACTTTATTACTGAATATGTGAAAAAGTATGAAGGAATTGTTCAAAAATTACCAAATTACCTTAAAAGTATTGCACACCAAATTTCAGAGCTTTAACCCTTAAAATAACGGAACCGGAGCCGTTTTTCAATTTAACCCCTATACAGTCCCAGATACAGTCTTTGCTAAGACCCAACCAAGCCCTGAGGGGAATACGATACCAAATGACGCCTTCTAAAAGCTTTTTCAGAGATTCTTAGATCCACACACATGCATCTGCATGCCCTGTTCTCAAAAAACAACTGCGCATTAATGGCGCGAAAATGAGGCTCAGTCTATGACTAGAAAGGCCCCCTGACTGAAAAAGGTGTCCAATACAGTGCCTGCCGTTTTATAAACGTTCCCCAAGATTATAAATGTCAATTGTTAGCCTAAATTTGAATAATATGCACAAATAAAGCAATCGATTTAGCCCATAAAAATGTCTACCAGTTTTTTAGCCCATAATAAGCCCTTTATTCTGTTTGTTTTTGACTAAGAAAATGGCTTACCGGTCCCCATGAGGGGAAATGACAGCCTTCCAGCATTACACAGTCTTGTTAGAAATATGGCTAGTCATACCTTAAGCAGAAAAGTCTGCTAACTGTTTCCCCCAACTGAAGTTACTTCATCTCAACAGTCCTATGTGGAAACAGCAACCGATTTTAGTTACTGTCTGCTAAAATCATCTTCCTCTTACAAACAGAAATCTTCATCCTTTTCTGTTTCAGAGTAAATAGTACATACCAGCACTATTTTAAAATAACAAACACTTGATAGAAGAATAAAAACTACATTTAAACACCAAAAAACTCTTAACCATCTCCGTGGAGATGTTGCCTGTGCAACGGCAAAGAGAATGACTGGGGTGGGCGGAGCCTAGGAGGGATCATGTGACCAGCTTTGCTGGGACTCTTTGCCATTTCCTGTTGGGGAAGAGAATATCCCACAAGTAAGGATGACGCCGTGGACCGGACACACCAATGTTGGAGAAAGTTGCATTAAACACAACATAAATACATTAAAATGTAAAAAAAAAAAGTGTTACACTCATATATACAGACTCTTCACGTTTTCATCTTTGGTGGGTGAGTGAACATACCGCTAGTTTCTAAAAGCTAAGATTTTATTTAAGCGCACTGGTATTGCTGGTTTTGACTTCATATTCAGAATCACAGATTGCCGGCTACGGGTATAAACACGCAGAGCGGACCCCTGCATTATGGCTTCTATGAACTTTTGTGATTTATGAACTATTCCAGCTACATTAGTACCATTAGCAATACAATTATTTTGCTAAAATTCATTCAGACACCACGCTCCTAAGACTGGTTCGCCAGTCTATTTGTTTACTCATATATACACTATCTAATAAAAATTAATCATATAAATAGTATTAAAAAATAATTATAAAGGTTAAAAGGTATATGGTATATGACAAGGTAATTTAATAGAAAGGGCTTTAATGTATATATACATACATGTGTATGTATCTAAATATACAAATGTATATATGTGTATACATGTGTAGTTATGTTTACATATGTATATTTGTATAAACATACACATAGACACATGCAAACATATATATATATATATATATATATATATATATATATATATATATATACACATTTATATACACACACATATATTTAATAATGTGTTTTACTGTGTAAGTAATGTACATTTTTACATTTCAAAGTTCATATATATCTGTATATACCTATACATATGTGTATATATACAGTATATATACGTATATATATATATATATATATATATATATATATATATATATATATATATACTGTGTATATATGTATATATATATATATATATGTAAAGATATATATTTTACAAAAAAATACATTAGATATATATAGAAATATATATTAAAAAATAAATAGAACACTTTCTTCTATGTGAAGAACATTGGAATATAACTTATTCATAACTACCATCAGGTTAGTACTGTTGGTTTAACTCTTGTTGGGATAGTGCATGAGCAATAAGTGTTAGTTTTTTTCCACTTTAAAGTCTATGGGGAGAAAAAGTTAGCACGCATTGGCTTTTGCTCATGCACAATTAACTTTCAGCTTGTTATACGCACGCTAACGTGGGTTAAAGGTTTACTTCTTGTAATGGTGTGGCGATATTTAAAAAAAGGATCCATAGCGCAATTGAGATTGCCTGTGAAATTTTAAAAAAGGCTGAAATCAGTGTTTGAAGGCAGTTTTGCCTAGAAGAGTTTTACTATACATCTCTGGGGGTGGCGATGCAATATATGTAACGTAATTATTGTCGTGATTTTTTGCTTTTGTCATTTGTTTCTATTTTTAGGAAGAAGATTTTGTGTTCATGATATTAATATTTCATAGAAGACAAAAGATTCACTTTCTTGTTTTATTTATTTATTTCTGATATAAGTTCTCACTGTTTTGAACGTGTTATACTTATAATATTGTGACCGCACTGTAACAAACATGTTATTAATACAGAACACTTGTAATTCTGATAAACTTATTAGAATTCATTAGAATTGTATTTGTCTTAATTTTCTTAAAGGGACATTGAACCCAAAAGGCTAGATTACAAGTGAGGCGCAAACGGATTTGCGCAACCGTTTTTCATTGCGCTGATATTACAAGTGGAGCAAAATCGTGATTGCGCTAGCGCAATCGCCATTTACGCTTCAATCCTTACCGTGATCTCAGAGCTGATGATAATGTTTTCTGGAAAAAAGTTGCATTAAACACTTCAAAAACACATTAAACAATACTCATATTAACACTGTCTAATAAAGATTATTTAAAAAAAATTATTGCACAAAAAAGTATTAAGGGCTCAAAGATATGAGATCTCGCGTGTTAAGAAAAAAAAGGCAGGCAAATGGCTTTAACATTAAGACACATACATATACATTGCTAAAGATGTAAATGTACTGTATATATATATATATATATATATATATATACATATATATATATATATATATATATATATATATATATATATGTGTGTGTGTGTATATATGTAGTCGGATGGGGAGGAAGAGAGGACGCCACAGCCCCCGCAGTCGTCTGACCCAACATTGAACGGAGTGAGTAAGCCGGCATACCAGCCTTTGGTTATAATACTATGGCTTCTGGAATTTATACACTCCTTGTATACAGAATACTTGACTGCTTTGTTTACCGTGTGTAGTATTCAATAATAGTGGAATTATCTTGTCGAGTGGGATGTTGCCTTGACAGTCACAATTTGTTTGTCGGATGGGAGGACCCATGGGAGGGAGTTTGAATTACTCATCCCATGTGTGCAAATTTGTTTTGTAGGCCCACTACATTGTATGCACCTAACTTTGCTCTCTAACTGATATATGCATTTACAGTCATTTATACACATAAAAACATTAATAAATATGTACACACATATAGACATATAAGTGCCCTTTGCCATTATGTAGATAAAAACATGATAAAACATATTAATGAAATATTCATATTTAAAGGGACACTAAACCCTCAAAAAAAGTTGGCACTATCGCAAAATTAATAATTATTAAACCTCTTCTGAAAATTGAAGGTTTTCCAAACCCATCACCGGCTATGCATGTTCATAGCCCAATCCTGGTGGATAACCCAGGTTCGAATATGGCGGAACATTGCAGCAATCCGCATGCGCGAGCTTCTGCAGAGTCATCGTTTATGTCATTAACGGTGTATCTCTGTACAAACCAACAGACCCGCTGTATCAGGGACGGGATATGCGCATGCGCAAGTTTCACAAAGGGACGGAATATGCGCATGCACAAGTGTCACAATCAGTCTACCCATGCGCAGGGTGACGAAATTGTCACATAATGATATGCAGAAAATCTGCAACAGATTGGAGATTTCTATTCATCTTGACCGGCCCATATTTGAGGGTTGGATTGGGTGACGTAATAGGAGAAAATAAAAAGTATATTTTAAAATGTAGAGAAGCTTCGTTAGAGTGTAAAAGTAGGTGATCTCTTTTATATTACTAATTGTTATATGAAATGTGTGGTTTGGTAGTGCACACAAAAAAAAAGTTTTGGAATCCTTTAATAAAGATGTTAACTATGTATGTACTGTAAATTTTTCACATTAGCTAATGTGAATATGCTATGTTGTTTGCGCAATGGATGTTAGGTTTTTTCCAACTATTTTTTTTCTTCATTGATTTCTATGGGGAATGTGAAAATGCAATGGTGTTTACGCGATCTCAGGTGTTAGGGTTTTTTTTAAGTTTTTTTTCTCCTTTGATTATTATGAGGGAACACATGTATGCACACAGAAAAGCTTAATTTAGGTTTTTCGCTCCATTTGGGTTAACTCTAGTGCAAAATACGTTTTTTTGGAACTTGTAATACAAACGCAACCCGACTAGTGCAAAAAGCTTAATTCTAGCAGTGTTTTCGCGATCACTTAAAAAAAAAAATAATACCGCTCCACTTGTAATCTAGGCCAAAAAGTTTTTTTCTTGATTCAGATAGAGCATAGCATTTTAACCCCTTCACTACCGGGACTTTCAGAGAAAATCTTGCCCAAAATACCAGAGATATTACTCCATTTAAACAGAAATATAGCCTGTCAAAACTATATTTATATTTTTTAAGTAGACAACCCAAGGTATAGATCTAGGCCCATTTTGGTATATTTCATGCCACCATTTCACAGACAAATTCGATCAAAAAAAAAAAAAATTGTTAATTTTTCACAAACTTTGGGTTTCTCACTAAAATGATTTACATACTGCTTGTGCAATCATGGCACAAATGGTTGGAAAAGCTTCTCTGGAATCCCCTTTGTTCAGAAATAGCAGACATATATGACTTTGCCATTGCTTTTTGGTAATTAGAAGGCCGCTAATTGCAGCTGGGCCCACTCATATATTATTCCCGGCAGTAAAGGAGTTAATTAGGTAGCTTGTAAAGTTAATTTTAGCTTAGTATAGAGATTACCCTTCCACCTGGCACTTCCGACCCCATAATCCCTACCTGATCCCTACCAAACAGCTCTCTTCCCTCCCTCAACCCCCCACTGGTCACCCCCATCTTAAGTACTAGAAGACAGTCTGACAATATAAAAATTGAAGGCTTTTTTTTTATTATTATTTCAGCAGGGTAAAAAAAACAGTTCTCTAACTCTCCTCCTCTAACTAGTGCTCCTCCTTTAACTAGTGTTGCCACCTTAGGTACCACCTCCCCCGTCCCACAATCGCCTGTTACTGACCCCCCACACCACCTTTTTTCTGTAGTGTAGCGTCCCTTCCCTCCCTACCTCTCCCTTTATTTTATTTTTTCTTTATTGTAGGGCCCTGCCACCTCTGCCGCATCCATCCTCCCTCCCCCCTCTAATTCTGGACTGCCCACCCACCTCCAGGATTCCCTCCCGCACCTCCCACCGGCACCAGCAGACGATAGTTACTCACAGTGACACAGACACTGTCATTGTGTGTAACAATCTGGTATTTGCCCTCATATGGAACCAGAGCACTGATCACGCTCTGGTTCCATATGCAGGCAGATGCCTGGAGCTCAGGAACATAACAGCTGAGACTGCGGGAGCTCAGACATATATATATATATATATATATATATATATATATATATATATATATATATATGTATGTTATACAGCACGATAGCCAAAGTACCACACAATGTATTTACACGTTGGATTGTCTTAAGGGGTTAAAAAACGTTCCCATATTACTTCTAGTATCAATTTTGCTTCTTTCTCTTGGTAGCCTTTGGTCAATAAGCAACAATGCACTATTGGAAGGTAGCTGAATATATTGGGTGTGACAAGAAGCATATATGTGCAGCCACCAATCATCAGCCAGCTGCCAGTAGTACATTGCTGCACCTGAGCCCCTTTATGTATAATTTTCAACAAAGGATATCAAGAAAATGCAGCAAATTAGATAATAAAAGTAAAATTTGGACCTCGCTGTCCCTTTAAGAAACATAAAAAGTTATTCTGTTTGCCAAGATTTAAAATAAAGAAAAAGTTTTGTGCATTAAAATACTTAAAAAGTAATAACTATTCTACACCAAGATTACAAGTTGTGTGCTAAATCCGATGTGTAAATAATGCTAAATATTTAGCGGTACCGCACTTTCCATAGCACTGCCATTACAAGTTACAGAAAAACCTTCTTATGTTGTGCGTTATGGTATGTTAAACTCCATACCGCATAAAAGCCAAGGCTTACTTGACGTGCTCATGCACGTATCCCCCCATAGACATCAATGGAGAGAAAGTGTTAGAAAAAAAAACTAACACCTGCGACTGCGGAATAGTGAGCGCTATAACGCAACATCACAGCTACTATAATAAATCTATTAACACCTAAACCTCCAGCCCCCCACATGGCAAGTACTGTAATAAACATATTAACCCCTAAACCCCCGGCCACCTACATCGTGACACACTAAATTAAACTATTAAACCCTAAACTTAACACCTACTAACTTTAAATTTGTTACAATATACTAACTACCTTAAAATAAATAAAAATGTACCTGTGAAATGAAAAAGAAATGAAAAAAAAAAGCTTAAACTATAAATTAACCTAACATTACTATTTTAAAAAACTAAAATAAACAAAAAATTAAAAACTTGTTACAAAATTAAAAAATCCGAAAATTACGAAAAAAATTTAAAAAAATGTAACATTACAAAAAAACACAAAAATTGCGAAAAATAAAAAAAACTAACATTACAAAAAATAATAAACTAAATTATCCAAAATAATAAAATTTAAACCTAATCTAATACCTCTATAAAAACAAAAAAGCCATCCCAAAATAAAAACCCCCCCTAATTAACTACCAATAGCCCTTAAAAGGGCCTTTTGTAGGGCATTGCCCTAAATTAAACAGCTCTTTTACATAAAAAAAATTTACAAAGTACCCCCTAATAGTAAAATCCCCCCACCCAACCAACCCCCCAAAAAAATAAAACCTAAGTCTAAAAAAAGCTTAAGCTACCCATTGCCCCTAAAGTTGCATTTGTATGGGCATTGCCCTTAAATGGGCAATCAGCTCTTTAGTGCCCATTAAAAAATAAAAAAATCCCTAATGTAGAAAAAAAACACCCCAAAAAACAAACAAACATTAATCCCCAAAAATGTACTCACAGTTCCTGAAGTCCAGGCGGCGACAAGTCTTCATCCAGGCAGCGACCGAGGGGGCATCTTCTATCTTCATCCAGGTGACACGGAGCTGTGGCGGCGCGGGGCTGAGCAGGACGACGACATCCAGCGTGGAGCCTCCTCTTATTGCAATCTCCGCCGCACACTGAAGATTGAATACAAGGTACTACTTTTATATTTGGGGTACCTTGCATTCGTATTGGCTGAAATATTCAAATCAGCCATTAGGATGAGAGCTGCTTAAATCCTATTGGCTGATTTGAGTGGGTAGCTTAGGTTTTTTGGGGGGGGGCTTGGTTGGTGGGGGGTTTAACTGTTAGGGCTTACTTTGAAACTTTTTTTATGTAAAAGAGCTGTTCAACTTAGGGCAATGCCATACAAAGGGCCCTTTTAAGGGCTATTGATAGTTTATTGTTAGATTAGGGGGTGTTTTATTTTGTCGTTTTTTTTGTTTTTATAGGGGTATTAGATTATGTTTAATTTTTATTATTTTGTATAATTGTGTTTATTATTTTTCGTAATATAAGAGTTTTTTTTGTTTTTTGTAATGTTAGTTAAAATGTTATTTTAGTTTTTTTAAATAGTAATGTTAGGTTAATTCATAGTTTAAAGGGCAATGATACCCACATTTTTTCTTTCATGATTTAGAAAGAGAATGCATTTTTAAACATCTTTCTAATTTACTTCTATTATCTAATTTGTTTTATTCTCTTGATATTCTTTGCTGAAAAGCATATCTAAATATGCTCAGCAGCTGCTGATTGGTTGCTGCACATAGAAGTTTCATGTGATTGGCTCATCCATGTGCATTGCTTTTTCTTCAAATAAGGATATCTCAAAAATGAAGCTAAATAAATAATAAAAGTAAATTGTAATGTTGTTTAAATTTGTATGTTCTATCTGAATAATGAAAGAAAGATTTTGGGTTTAGTGGCCCTTTAAGCTTAGTATTTTTTTATTTCACAGGTAAGTTTTTATTTATTTTAAGGTAGTTAGTATGTTGTAACTTAAATTTAAAGTTAGTAGGTGTTAAGTTTAGGGTTTAATAGTTTAATTTAGTGTGTCACGATGTAGGGGGCCGGGGGTTTAGGGGTTAATAGGTTTATTACAGTACTTGCCATGTGGGAGCCGGAGGTTTAGGTGTTAATAGATTTATTATAGTAGATGTGATGTTGGGGAGTGGCGGTTTAGGGGTTAATAGGTTTATTTAGTGTTGGCGATGTGGGGGTTGGCGGTTTAGGGGTTAATAGGTTTATTTAGTGTTGGGGGTCAGCGGTTTAGGGGTTAATACTTTATTTTAAGGCTGGCTATGTGGGTGTGGCATTAGGGGTTAATAAGTTTAATAAAGTATTTGTGATATGGGGGGGTGGCGGTTTAGGGGTTAATAGGTAGTTTATGGGTGTGAGTGTACTTTGTAACATTTTTGTTATGAGTTTTGTGAAACATTTTTGTTTCACCAAAATCTATAACTACTGGTCTCTGATTGCAGAATGTATCACGGCGGTATAAGCTATAACGCTAGTGTTATAGCTGAACCGCACAACCTGTAATACAGGCGCAATGAAAATTCCACACTCAAAAGCCATTTCTTGAGTGCGGAACGGAGAGCTGCGGTACAGGCTAAAACACTTGCGGTATAGCCGCATCGCTGCGACTTGTAATACGGGAGACCTGCCATTCCGGGCACAAAGGCCAATTTTTCAGCGGCATAGCCATACCGCAAAACTTGTAATTTTGCCCCTAATTATTTAATAACTTCAACTGAAGGGTTTACTGACATTTCTTCTGTTGTAGTGTTTACTTACAACTGTATATATTTATACATTTCACACTTTATATTAATTGACCTTCCTTACCTTGCTCCTGCTAGAAGACTCCTTACAAAATGATATGACAATAAGCAAAACCAGACCGAGGAGGACCATACAATTCATGGGAAATAGAAAGAACAACATTGTGTTGTTCTTCAGTGTCTGTAAAAGCAAAGTAGTGTTTCATTATAAATACAGTAGAATTACAAAATCCATGAATGCACAATAAAAAGACAACGCAATAGCACGTATTCTGAATTTCAAATTGTCTGTAGATTTTTTTTTCTGAGAAATTTCCATGCCAGCTGTGTCATGTGACTGCCATCAGCCAATTACAGACTCATATAGATATACATTGTGAACTCTTGCACATGCTGTTGGCATTTATCATTGCACAAGCAGTTCTAGTGAACTGCTTGTGCAATGCTGCCCCCTGCAGATTCACACCCAATCAGTCGCTAGCAGGGGGTGTCAATCAACCCGATCCAGTTAAGGTGGACGAGTTAAGGAGATGGACGAGTTAAGGAGCAGAGGTCTTAAGACCGCTGCTTCTTAAAGTGAAGCTAAACTTTGATGAATGAAAGCCCGGTTTTAAAAATACTATTAAAAACAGGGGCACTTTAATTCATCAAAGTTTAGAAAGCAGCCGTTTTGATTAAAAACTTACCTTTGTTTTTTTTCACAGCCACAGCAGTTTCCCCCACCCGGAGATCCTCTCTTCACACGTCATCAGTGACTAATCCAATCACGGCTTTCCCCCCAGGGGAGTCATTGCCTGAGGCCATGCCGTGATTGGAGGAAGCTGGATTAGTCATTGATGACGTGTGAAGAAAGGATCTCCGGGTGGGGGAAGCTGCTCTGGCTGTGAAAATAACAAAGGTAAGTTTTTAATCAAAACGGCTGCTTTCTAAACTTTGATGAATGAAAGTGTTTTTAATAGTATTTTTACTATTTTACGTGCTTTCATTCATCAAAGTTTACCTTCACTTTATCTCCTGTTTTCAGCGAGCCTGAAGGCTCGCGGGGAAACAGATGCATTGGGGCCGAAATGGAGATTGTTAAATCGGCCCCTTAGTCTTGTTTCCACCTTTTGAATTATATATGTGTGGGTAGTGTATTTGTGAGTGCAAATGTAGTGTTTGTATAGCATACATGTTTGTAGTGTGCGTTTAGTGTTTGTGTATGTAGTGTTTTGATGATGAGTATAGTTTGTGTGTTGTGTAGCGGTGTCTAAGTGTAATAATGTTAATAATGTTTATATCAACTAATTAGTGTTTACATCTTATATATCACCTGTGAAACCATTTGTTTATTCATATTACTATACCAACTAATTACATATAGGTGTCGGTGTTGTA
This sequence comes from Bombina bombina, assembly GCF_027579735.1. Classification (NCBI taxonomy): domain Eukaryota; kingdom Metazoa; phylum Chordata; class Amphibia; order Anura; family Bombinatoridae; genus Bombina; species Bombina bombina. The sequence goes on from NC_069504.1 coordinate 866,463,138, forward strand.
ATGTTTTAATTGTCTGACCTATCAGATTGCTGATTAATGATCCATTTCCTGTTACATAGCAAGTGTTTTTTTAAATGTGTTAGTTTTTAGCCTGATGAAACAGCTCTTAGTAAGCTGAGAAACTCGTCGCAATTTTAATAAAGTTTTTTAATATACACTTGCTATCTCCTTGGTGTATTTTGTCTTGGACAACTGCTGTTTTTGTCTGGAGTGCACAGTCCACTGGGCGGCTGCGAGGTCCCAGTCTGCTGTTAGTGCACCTGAAGGTGCATTGGATCTTGTAAGTGTAACCTTATAGCAACTCCCTGCTCTGTATCAAACGTTACTGGGCTATGTCTGTGTGTTTGTTGTCCACTACAGGCTTTCCTAAGGATCTATGATTGGATGTGTGCTTTAGAGTATCAGTGAGCTGGATCACTGTGAGGTTCCAGTCTGCATCAATAGCACCGTGGGGTGCGCTCTGTTTGTGAGAATACACCTGCATTTGAATTTTTGGTTTTGTGTCCTGGTGGTACTAGGCCATGTTGGCGCCTCTGTTTCTTTCTCTCTTCAGATAACGACATTTCAGGATGACCGTCCTATGACAGAGTGCTGCCACATCTTCTTTGGATTTATTTCTACAATTGGTTATATGGGCATTGTTTGGTATTACTGACTATTCAACACTGATATTTTATTTTATTTTAGATTTTGTATTTTAGCATAAGGAGGCGCCCCCTTAGGGTGTGGTACACGGTGGTGTATACCACACTCTTATTATTAATGTGCATGTATAATGTATATAATATTTGTGTACATCAGTGTAGTGTTGTAGTGTTTGTATTATATGTTTTTAGTGTTTGTGGAGGGTAGTGTGTGTAGTGTTTCTTTAGTGATTGTAAAGTGCAGTGTTTGTGCCATGTGTGGTGTTTGTGTAGTGTGTGAGTGTGGTGTGTGCATATTATTGGTGTTGTGTGTGTACAGTCAGATATACTTGCACACACCCACATGCCTATATATATATACGTATACATAAATATATATATATATATATATATATATATATATCGAGAGATAATATCTAAAAACAGGATATTGGGATTCATAGACCACAGAGGCTGAGCTTTTCAGTACATAAATCCATATACAGAACCCCAAGACAGCTAAGCCTCATAATAAGTGGGATACTTATATTAACTGTTTTGTGTCTTTTAAACCACATAAACATTTGTAACATATGAGGGTAAATAAAAATAGGATTACTAAATTTACCAGTCCTAGCCCATCAAATTCTAATTGCACACTGTCTCATATTCTATAAAGTAAATGTAGTTTGTAATACCTGTTCTCTCAGACGGTGATGCAGTTAGTGTTGTTTTAATAACTCAGTACAAGTCTTATTGGAAAATGTGATCTTTATTATCTATTACATAACAGCTACAACTGTCAGCTCAGCATAACAGACAAGGCCAAATGTAACCACTTTAAAACTACATTTCCCATCAAGCACTGTTCTATTTTATAACAGTTATACCTAAAACATAACATTTTCTTTCCTACTAAAACTTCTGATCTAATATAGGCCTTGATCTCAATCTATAGGCTGTGTCTTTTTCTGTTCTTTTTCTGACTAAATAAATGTAGAAATATGTATTTATGAATAAATAGAAATATTCTGCCATGTGAAGAACATTGTAATGTGAAATATTCATATTTGATGTCAGGTTAGCGCACTTGAGAAAACGCAATAAGGTTTGTGCGACTTGTTGGGTGTAAGCGGGGTTTTTTTTTGCACTTTTCACTCTCCATTGAAATCTATGGGAGAATACATTAATGCATTCGCGATATTGTAACTGGGCCGGCTTCCGGCGTGATTCGAGTTAGCGCATGAACGAAAACGTTTTACTTTCAACTAGTATTATGCACAGCAAAAAGTCTAAATATATACAGTATATACACACACGGTATACTAATAACTATAGTATACGCATGTACTGTGTGCAACAGCCATCCACTTAAAATGTATTATATATTTTATAAAAAACAATTAAAACTATGCTGCTAGGAGACAAAGACTATCCTACGGAGCAAGGGTAGGTCTCAGTCCAGTAATGCTCCCACTGCAATAAAAATGATCATTTAAATGTTAAAACTGATGCTCACAGTAAAAAATACTTCTTAATCTGATCCTGCACACACAGACTGAAGAAGAAAAAATCAGCACACACTGCCAGTATTAGCGCAAGCACTGGCGCAATGAAAAGAAATACAATAGCTGTTGCTGACTGTGCGCCAGATTACAAGTGGAGCACTAAATAACTTTTTCGCTCATACACAAACTACGCTCAAAGTAAAAATTTGCAAGGCCCGGTAAGCGCAAGTGATTCAAGTTGAAAGTAAAAACCTAAGCACTTTGGATACTGCAACCCTGCTTCTTCTCCCCATAGATTTCTATGGGGCGCACTGTTAACAATCAAAAACTAACAGTTATTATACACGCACTGACCGGACACCTCATTAGACAAGCTGCGCTAAACCTGAAGTGAGATATTAAAACTTTACAAAAGTCTTAAAGAAATAGTTCACAGTTTGCATATGCAGTACCATCAATACAGAATGCCGAATAGTAATAAACAAACCTCTCCAGCCAAAAAAAATGTTTGTGGTGTGCTTACCCCTTCCACCGTACATGACTTACATCCTCCAACGGCACAACTACTGGACTACTTCGCAAGAAGGGGCACTCTTACAGCAATTTGTGTTTAGTGGTTAAGCCTCTCTCACTGCTCGCAGCTTTACGCTGTAAGGTTCCACTAACCTAAGTGTCCCCTTAGTACATTCAGTGTCCCCAGCTCTTAGGGAAGATACGTCACCCCATCACATGACTCAGTTGCACCAATCCAACAAAAATGATCAGGGAACAAATCACCAGTACCAGTAGGATGGAGAGTCCAGAGCTCAATCAGTTACTGTAGTTCTGCTAATTGTAAAATGCAGAAAAGGAGAGTTCCAAACAGTAGCAAACTCATACAAATATACCAAACTTTCGCCTAGATTACGAGTTTTGTCGGTAAGGCTGTGCGGTGCTAACGCGCAGTTTTCCCTAACCGCTCACCTACAGACAACGCTGGTATTATGGGTTTTTAGAAACCCGGTGTTAGCCGCAAAAAAGTGAACTTAGAGCAAAATTTTGCTCCACATCGCACCTCAATATCAGCGCTGCTTACGTTAGCGGTAAACAGGTAAAACATGCTCATGCATGATTTCCCCATAGGAATCAATGGGGCAGAGCCGGCTGAAAATAAACCTAACGCCTTAAAAAAAGCAGCATAAAGCTCCTAACGCAGCCCCATTGATTCCTATGGGGAAACACATTTTATGTCTACACCTAACACCCTAACATGAACCCCGAGTCTAAACACCCCTAATATTACACTTATTAACCCCTAATCTGCCGCCCCCGACATCGCCGACACCTGCATAACATTATTAACCCCTAATCTGCCGCTCCGGACACCGCCGCCACCTACATTATAGTTATGAACCCCTAATCTGCTGCCCCCAACATCGCTGAACCATACATTATATTTATTAACCCCTAATCTGCCACCCCCTATGTCGCCGCAACCTACCTACACTTATTAACCCCTAATCTGCCACCCACAAAGTCGCCGCCACTTTATTAAAGTCATTAACCCCTAAACCTAAGTCTAACCCTAACACCCCCCTAAAATAAATATAATTTAAATAAATCTAAATAAAATTACTAACATTAATTAAATTATTCCTATTTAAAACTAAATACTTACCTGTAAAATAAACCCTAAGCTAGCTACAATATAACTAATAGTTACATTGTAGCTATCTTAGGAATTATTTTTATTTTACAGGCAACTTTGTATTTATTTAAACTAGGTACAATAGTTATTAAATAGTTATTAACTATTTAATAACTACCTAGCTAAAATAAATACAAATTTACCTGTAAAATAAATCCTAACCTAAGTTACAATTACACCTAACACTACACCATAATTAAATTAATTACCTAAACTAAAAACAATTAATTACAATTAAATTTTTTTATCTAAAGTACGAAAAAAAAAACACTAAATTACAGAAAATAATAAAATAATTACAAGTTTTTAAAACTAATTAAACCTAATCTAATCCCCCTAATAAAATAAAAAAGCCCCCCAAAATAATAAAAAGCCCTACCCTATACTAAATTACAAATAGCCCTTAAAAGGGCCTTTTGCAGGGCATTTCCCCAAAGTAATCAGCTCTATTACCTGTAAAAAAAGTACAATACTCCCCCAACATTAAAACCCACCACCCACACACCCAACCCTACTCTAAAACCCACCCAATGACCCCTTAATAAAACCTAACACTAACCTCTTGACGATCACCCTACCTTGAGAAGTCTTCACCCAGTCGGGCAGAAGTCCTCAATGAAGCCGGGCGAAGTGGTCCTCCAGACGGGCATAAGTCTTCATCAAAGCCGGCCAGAAGAGGTCCTCCAGATGGGCAGAAGTCTTCATCCAGGCGGCATCTTCTATCTTCATCCATCTGGCGCGGAGCGGCTCCATCTTCAAGAGATCTGACGCGGAGCATCCTCTTCCAACGAAGTCCAACTGAAGAATTAAGGTTCCTTTAAATGACGTCATCCAAGATGGCGTCCCTTCAATTCCGATTGGCTGATAGAATTCTATCAGCCAATCAGAATTAACGTAGAAAAAATATGATTGGCTGATGTAATCAACCAATAGGATTGAGCTTGCATTCTATTGGTGGATCCAATCAGCCAATAGAATGCCAGCTCAATCCTATTGGCTGATTGGATCAGCCAATAGGATTAAACTTTAATCCTATTGGCTGATTGCATGAGCCAATAGGATTTTTTCTACCTTAATTCCGATAAGGTGATAGAATTCTATCAGCCAATCAGAATTGAAGGGACGCCATCTTGGATGATGTCATTTAAAGGAGCCTTCATTCTTCAGTTGGACTTCGTTGGAAGAGGATGCTCCGCGTCGGATGTCTTGAAGATGGAGCCGATCCGCGCCGGATGGATAAAGATAGAAGATCCGCCTGGATGAAGACTTCTGCCCGTCTGGAGGACCTCTTCTGGCCAGCTTCGATGAAGACTTCTGCCCGTCTGGAGGACCACTTCGCCCAGCTTCATTGAGGACTTCGGCCCGGCTGGGTGAAGACTTCTCAAGGTAGGGTGATCTTCAAGAGGTTAGTGTTAGGTTTTATTAAGGGAGGATTGGGTGGGTTTTAGAGTAGGGCTGGGTGTGGGTGGTGGGTTTTAATGTTGGGGGGTATTGTACTTTTTTTTACAGGTAATAGAGCTGATTACTTTGGGGCAATGCCCCGCAAAAAGGCCCTTTTAAGGGCTATTTGTAATTTAGTATAGGTTAGGGCTTTTTATTATTTTGGGGGATTTTTTATTTTATTAGGGGGATTAGATTAGGTGTAATTAGTTTAAAAAACTTGTAATTATTTTATTATTTTCTGTAATTTAGTTTTTTTTTCCGTACTTTAGATCATTTTTTTAAATTGTATTTAATTGTATTTAGTTTAGGTAATTAATTTAATTATAGTGTAGTGTTAGGTGTAATTGTAACTTAGGTTAGAATTTATTCTACAGGTAAATTTGTATTTATTTTAGCTAGGTAGTTATTAAATAGATAATAACTATTTAATAACTATTGTACCTAGTTAAAATAAATACAAAGTTGCCTGTAATATAAAAATAAATCCTAAGCTAGCTACAATGTAACTATTAGTTATATTGTAGCTAGCTTAGGGTTTATTTTACAGGTAAGTAATTAGTTTTAAATAGGAATAATTGAATTAATGTTAGTTATTTTATTTAGATTTATTGTAATTTATATTTAAATTAGGGGGTGTTAGGGTTAGACTTAGGTTTAGGGGTTAATACATTTAATATAGTGGCAGCGACTTTGGGGGCAGCAGATTAGGGGTTAATAAATGTAGGTAGTGTTTGCGATGCGGGAGGGTGGGCGGTTTAGGGGTTAATATATTTTTTATAGTGGCGGCGATGTCCAGTTCGGCAGATTAGGGGTTAAAAAAATGTTTTATTGTTTGCGATGTGCGGGGGCCTCAGTTTAGGGGTTAATAGGTAGTTTATGGGTGTTAGTGTGATATACCTTTAAGGTATATCCCGCCTACCTTTCCTCCACCCTATATCAGGCACACCTGAACCATCATTCCTTGCCTGAAAATTGTTTTCTCTTTGCTGCTTATCTGATCGCATCCTACTGCTGTGATTCTACTTTTGATAATATCTAACTTGCGTCAATTTCTTTCTCTCTGAACAGGAGTAGTAAGCTAGGATATTTTGTTGTACACTTTACTTTCAAAGTTACTTTCTCATTCTACCGGAATTCTAATTTTTCTTCAAACCGAATCAAGGAGCACCGGATCTACTTGCAGCGTTCCGGAAGCCGTACTCACACTAACGCTGTATACCGGTCACAGAGGTAAAACCGCTCTCTTCAAACTTAAGGTAATATTTAATCCATTTACAAAGGATCTGTTCTTACCTTGTCACTCTCTGGAAAACATCCGCATTACCTTGCTGAATCTACCGGTTACTACCATAGTCTGTCTGTGCTGTATATATTTTATGTATGAGTGTGTGAGTGCGTGAAGTCATTTCTGAGAATTGCTACAACAAGAATCAACTACTGATGCTTTCACAAAGTGTATCAAAATACATATTACCTCTATCATTATTCTGAACTGTTTGCTTTATGCTCCTTACTTATATTGCAACAATTGTTTCTACTCAAATATTCCTTGCTTCTGTTTGGCATCTACGAAGTTTTCTATCAGTAAAAGTCTCACCAATGATCTAACAGGTAGTTCAAATCATACTGCCTGTTTTATTCATTAAAAGAGCAACAAACCCTTAATTTAAGAACACTGCATAAGTTCCTGCATAAAACAGGACATCACATAATTTTCAGGCCACAGTGTTCTAAGGGTTTGTTACTGGTAAACAAAACTTTGTTATCATGGATGCAAATGAAATTAAAACTGAGTTCTCTAACATACAAAGAAAATTAGATTATCTTGCACAAGGTTTAACAGAAGTACAAGCAGATAATACCGCATTAAAAGCTATTGTTAAGGAATATATGACTCATAAAAGTACTGATGTACCGGAACCCCATATTCAATACCCTCAACCTTTCACTGGTAAAAGACATGAATTCAGAGATTTCAAGACTGCTTGTAAACTTCTTTTTACCATGAGACCCCGCACATATTATTCAGACCGCATCAGGGTTTGCACCACTATTTCATTTCTACAGGGAGAGCCTAGAACCTGGGCTAACAGGTTTTATGAAAATAATGACCCAATTTTGGATTCACTACAGGATTTCTTCCAAGCTATGTCTAATTTATATGAAGACACAGATACACAAATCACTGCAGAATCTAAACTACGCGCACTCAAACAGGGTAAGCGCACGGTGGAGGAGTACACAACTGAATTTCAAATGTGGGCAACAGACTCACTATGGAACCAAGTTAGCCTTAAGAATCAGTTTAGGCTGGGCCTATCTGAAAACCTTAAGGATGAACTGTCTCGCCAGGAAATGCCTGATACTCTTCCAGCACTTATAAAATTAAGTACATCCATAGATAGAAGACTCAGGGAACGGCGAGCAGAGAGATTCACTTCAGACACAATACCCAGGCGCCAGGTTACCTATCCTACAACATCTGAGAAACATCAAGGTAGTGTAACCCCTATGGAGATAGGCACTATCAAGGGGCCACTAAGTAATGAGGAAAAAATGAGAAGAAGATTAGAAAACTTATGTTTATACTGTGGACAAAAGGAACATAACGTCTCAAGCTGTCCTTCATTACAAAGACAAAAGAAGGGTAAGAAAACAGGTTATCAAAACATATATCATATCTCAGATACAATGCAATTGACTTTACCTCTCTCTTTGCAGTGGGATCAGGAAAATATACACTCCAAGGCATTGATTGACTCAGGTGCATCTGGGAACTACATTGATTCTGTATATATTGTAAATAATAAAATTCCTCTGGTTTGCAAACAGAACCCTGTGTTTGTTAAATCAATTGATGGTACTTTAATAAATAAGGGACCCATTACACATCAAACAATACCTTTACTTACAATGATAAACAATGGGCACACAGAATATATTACATTTGATGTGATCCCCATATCACTACATACTATTATTTTAGGATATAGTTGGCTGCAAAAACATAATCCCAAAATAGATTGGGAACATTCAAAACTTACACTAGACTCAACATATTGCCTAAACACCTGTTACCCCCATAGTATTTTATCATCATCTGAGACAGGGATACCAGGGATATATCAGGATTTGGCAGAGGTCTTCAATTTGAAAGAAGCAGAGAATTTACCACCCCACAGAAGCTTCGATTGCCCTATAGATATAATTCCAGGGTCACCAATACCACATGGGAAGATCTATCCTCTATCACAAGATGAGTTAGTGTATTTAAGGTCCTATTTGGATGACAACCTGAGAAAGGGATTCATATCTCACTCCACATCCCCTGCTGCAGCAGGCATGTTTTTGGTAAAAAACAAAGATGGCACTCTAAGGCCTATAATTGATTACAGGGCTTTAAACTCCATAACCATAAAAAACAGGTATCCATTACCACTAATACCAGAGATAATAGAACGGTTAAAAGGAGCACAAATATTTACTGAATTAGATTTAAAAGGGGCATATAACCTTATCAGAATGAAGAAAGGTGACGAATGGAAGACCGCTTTTCGGACTCGATATGGGTTATACCAATACAACGTAATGCCTTTTGGATTGAGCAATGCTCCAGCCACTTTCCAACACTTTATTAATGAAATCTTCCGAGATCTAATGGATATTTGTGTTATAGTGTATTTAGATGACATTCTAATTTATTCCAAGACAGAACAGGAACACGAAAGACATGTACGTTGGGTCTTAATGCGATTGAAGGAACACAAGTTATATGCCAAACATGAAAAGTGTTTATTTCATGTGAACAAAATCAAATTCCTGGGATACATAATAACTCCTAACAGGATCCAAATGGATCCAGATAAAGTTTCATCTGTACTAGAGTGGCCTACACCAAAATCAGTTCGTGCACTACAACGTTTTATTGGCTTTGCCAATTACTATCGAAAGTTTATAAAAAACTTTTCTGATATAGTAAAGCCCTTAACTCAGTTGACTAGTAAGAAACAAAGATATAAATGGACCGAACAGGCCCAATTAGCTTTTGACTACTTAAAGGGGTAATTTTCCAAAGCCCCCATTTTACACATGCCCGATCCTGAGCTGCAATATGTGTTAGAGGTAGATGCCTCAAGTTCAGGTATAGGAGCAGTTCTATCTCAACAAGTAGACAACAAATCAGAATTATTCCCTGTAGCTTATTATTCAAGAAGATTCACACCTGCAGAAAATAATTATAGTATAGGAGATAAAGAACTCCTTGCTATCAAAGTATCCCTCGAACAATGGAGGCACTTACTGGAAGGTACACAAAAACCATTTAAAATCTTCACAGATCATAAGAATCTGGAATATTTGAAGAAAAGTAAAACTCTAACTTCCAGACAAGTAAGATGGTCTTTATTCTTAGATAGGTTCAATTTCTTGATCACTTACCGACCAGGAAGTCTGAATACCAAGGCTGATGCATTATCCAGAGTACAGGAAATGACACCTCAAGAGACCATGACTCCAATAGTACCAATCGAAAAATTTATTGGAGCCCTAACACCTCTAGAGGAAGAGATTAAAAGGGCACAAGAAAAAGAAACCAATACACCTAAATCCTGTCACAAAAACTTAAATACTGGTTTAATAAACCATAAAAATCAATTGTATATACCCAGTTCATTAAGAAAACAAATATTGAAACACACTCATGACGAACCTTTATCCGGTCATACCGGAATACAAAAAACCATTGAAAAAACAAGAAGAAACTTTTGGTGGCCCCAAATGAATCAAACCATTCAAGATTATGTCAATTCCTGTGACATTTGTGCTAGAAATAAAATAGATCATAAAGGGCCCATCGGATTGTTGACCCCATTGCCAGTTCCGGATAAACCCTGGTCCATGATCTCGATGGACTTTATTGTAGAGCTACCAAAATCAAGGAACTTTAACACTATATTAGTTGTCATAGATCATCTAACAAAGTTGGGACATTTTATACCCCTAAAAAGGTTACCTTCAGCTTTTACTACAGCTAATGTTTTTCTTAACCACATAGTGAAACTTCATGGACTACCCACTGATATTATAACAGATAGAGGTACACAATTCACCTCATCTTTTTGGAGATCATTATGCAAATTATTAAAAATTACACCAAGATACTCAACAGCTTTCCATCCCCAAACCAATGGGATGACTGAGAAACTAAACCAAACATTAGAACAATATCTTCGTTGTTACATTTCCCATTTGCAAGATGATTGGATAGATTATTTATCAATGGCGGAATTCTCTTACAACAATTCAGTATCATCCTCAACAAAAATGACACCTTTCTATGTAACCTATGGCTATCATCCGACAACTTTGACACTATCTAAAACTGACGTAAACTCACCAGCTGCTAAAGACTATTCTTTACAACTAGAAGCAAGACTAGCCCTAGTCAAAAAACATTTATCTGACGCAAAGAATTACCAGAAAGCTTATTATGATAAACGTCACAGACCCAGTCCAGTCTATAAAGTGGGTGACAAAGTGTTACTATCTGTAAAGAATCTAAAACTTCATGTACCCTCTAAGAAATTGGCAAACCAATACATTGGACCTTTTGTAATCAATAAAATTTTGAACCCTATGACAGTATGTTTAACTCTTCCTGCAGCTTATAGGATTCATCCCAATATACATGTATCTCTGATTAAACCTTATACTTCTACTGTACAATCCGGTCTTCAGACTCCAACTGCGTTACAAATAGACGACCACGATGAATTTGAGGTGGAACATATTCTAGATTCTAGGATCAAGAATCATCACTTAGAGTACTTGTTAAAATGGAAAGGTTTTGGTCCTGAGGACAATTCTTGGCATCGTAGCACTGACATTTCTGCTCCCCGTCTAATTAGATCTTTTCATCGCAGGTATCCTTTGAAGCCATCCCTCTCGTCAATTGGGGGACCCCTTAGCGGGGGGAGTGTGTGATATACCTTTAAGGTATATCCCGCCTACCTTTCCTCCACCCTATATCAGGCACACCTGAACCATCATTCCTTGCCTGAAAATTGTTTTCTCTTTGCAGCTTATCTGATCGCATCCTACTGCTGTGATTCTACTTTTGATAATATCTAACTTGCGTCAATTTCTTTCTCTCTGAACAGGAGTAGTAAGCTAGGATATTTTGTTGTACACTTTACTTTCAAAGTTACTTTCTCATTCTACCGGAATTCTAATTTTTCTTCAAACCGAATCAAGGAGCACCGGATCTACTTGCAGCGTTCCGGAAGCCGCACTCACACTAACGCTGTATACCGGTCACAGAGGTAAAACCGCTCTCTTCAAACTTAAGGTAATATTTAATCCATTTACAAAGGATCTGTTCTTACCTTGTCACTCTCTGGAAAACATCCGCATTACCTTGCTGAATCTACCGGTTACTACCATAGTCTGTCTGTGCTGTATATATTTTATGTATGAGTGTGTGAGTGCGTGAAGTCATTTCTGAGAATTGCTACAACAAGAATCAACTACTGATGCTTTCACAAAGTGTATCAAAATACATATTACCTCTATCATTATTCTGAACTGTTTGCTTTATGCTCCTTACTTATATTGCAACAATTGTTTCTACTCAAATATTCCTTGCTTCTGTTTGGCATCTACGAAGTTTTCTATCAGTAAAAGTCTCACCAATGATCTAACAGGTAGTTCAAATCATACTGCCTGTTTTATTCATTAAAAGAGCAACAAACCCTTAATTTAAGAACACTGCATAAGTTCCTGCATAAAACAGGACATCACAGTTAGTGTACATTTTAGCACTTTAGTTGAGTTTTATGCTACGGTGTTAGCCCATAAAACTCTTAACTACTGACTTTTAAATGCAGTACCAGTCTTGACAGGAGAGGCTGTACCACTCACTTTTCTGAAGACTCGTAATACCGGCATTATGCACACCCATTGAAAATATAGGATACGCAATTTACATAAGTGGATTTGCGGTATTACCGAGTCTGGCCAAAAAAGTGAGCGATACACCTGTCATTTCAAGACTCGTAATACCAGCGTTAAGAAAAAAGCAGCGTTGGGACCTCTCAATGCTGCTTTTTAAGGCTAACGCAAGACTCGTAATCTCGCCCTTTATTTCCGTTATTTAAAATAACAATCAGGCTCACTATTTTGTGATGGAAATAAAGTTTTGTATAATTTTATGAGTTTGTCACTGTCTGGAACTCTTTTTTTCTGCATGAATACTTTGCATTCCAATTTTCTCCACATAGAAGAAAATGTCCTGTAAGCTTGCAGAAAATCATTAGTAAAAGTTTTCCATGCTTTTCATTCCACTTTAGCTGTTTGTAACGTCCCAGGTTTATGTTAAAGTGTTAAATTTCCTAATTGCCATCACCATCTATTGGATAATGTAGAAGTTGTTACACGTCTTTTTTAAGCGCTATATTGAAAATGTGTTTTTAAATAAATTATTTATGCAAATTATCTTCCCTGAGGAAGATCTCGTATTTATATCATAAAGCCAATGGTGAATTTTGCTTCCCAGGTAGACAACCAGGGATAACTGATTTGTAATAAAATTAATAAATAAATAAAACAATTGGAAAGCTTAGAAATTGGAAGGTATCATGCCATAGAACTATAGCTCAAAATTTGCTGCCCCTACAGTCTGCTGACTGAAGCACAGGCATAGTTGGCCTAGGCCAAAAAACACCCATCAAATTAAGGGCTAGATTCCATGCAGAGAGCTAATAATAGCAGGGCGCAATAACCATTATAGCTTGACCTCGCTATTATTAGCGCACAACAGGTTAGTATGTCCGACTTCGCTCGGGTGCAACCTATACTTTTAATGGATACCGCTCATGTGCTAAATAGCAATCATATTTCAAGTTAAAGAAAAGACAGCATGCCTCGAGACCTAAAGTAAAGCGTAAGGCTAAAAAAGTGGCACAAAACACAACATAAACACATTTGTATAAATTATTACACTCATACACTAGCTAATAAAAAATATTCATATAAAATAAAAAGTTATAACAGTTAAAAAGTATGTGGTATATAACAACATGATGGACTGGGAAAGCCTCAAAACTTTATATTTATATATAATTATATTAATATTTATTAAATGGTGACGTTTTGGGGTTCGCAGACCCCTTCTTAAGACCAGACACACAGGAGGTATGTGTATATATATATATATATAGTAGAATAGAAAACAGCACTCTCTGGACTTAAAATTTAAACAAATAGTTTAATAGGTAACGTTTCGGGGAATGCTCCCCTTCATCAGACCAGAGTAGTGAAGGGGAGCATTCCCCGAAACGTTACCTATTAAACTATTTGTTTAAATTTTAAGTCCAGAGAGTGCTGTTTTCTATTCTACTACATTTCACCTACTCTAGCACCCTGGCCCTTGGAAAATTGTTTGTGAGAGTGCAACTGACTCATTTTGCCTATATATATATATATATATATATATATATATATATATATATATATATGTATATATATATATATATATACATTTTATGATACCCTTAATATTTTTTTTTGCATATTTTAAAACAAAATCGGTATTACAACAAATAACACAAATAACATCAGTCGGGTATAGCGCACATAAAGAACATAGGAATTTGCATGCGTGCTGTACCCGACAGGAGTTATATTAGGGTGCGTTAAATATTTATTTCAAATATTCATATATATTATTAATAAGTAAAAATAATTATTACAAATATTAAAAATATCAATTATGATTTTGAGGATTTATTATACATTTTAAGAACCTAAAAATGATTTATTTTAAATTAGTAATAATATTTATTTTATATTTTATATCTAAAAAATAATTAACGCACCCTAATATAACTCCTGTTGGGGATAGTGCACAAGAAAAACATAGGAATTTGCATGTGCGCTATCCATGGAAATCTTTTCACCTGTGATCGGCTTAGTGTGTAAGACACAGGGGCTTAGGAGCTGGGTGGGAGATAGGTAATTTTTAGATTTTGGTTGTTGGAGGATTGTGGTAAAATAAAAATATAGTAAAGTGGTGCACAAATCTAGCCCCTGCACATATACAATTCTGTTCCCATCCTTGTTGGAGGATTTTGTTTATTCCATATTTCGTTTTTCATATTTAGTTTTATTAAACACATACGCCTAGATTTAGAGTTCTGCGTTAGCCGTCAAAAGCAGCGTTAAGGGGCCCTAACGCTGCTTTTGGCCTCCCACTGGTATTTAGAGTCAGCCAGGAAAGGGTCTAACGCTCACTTTCAAGCCGCGACTTTTCCATACCGCAGATCCCCTTACGCCAATTGCGTATCCTATCTTTTCAATGGGATCTTCCTAATGCCGGTATTTAAAGTCTTGGCTGAAGTGAGCGGTAGACCCTCTACCAACAAGACTCCTACCGCCCATGGAAAGGCTGTAGTTAAGAGCTTTATGGGTTATACGCCGGTATATAAAGCTCTTAACTACAGTGCTCTAAAGTACACTAACACCCATAAACTACCTATGTACCCCTAAACCGAGGTCCCCCCCACATCGCCGCCACAATAATAAATATTTTTAACCCCTAATCTGCCGACCGCACATCGCCGCCACCTACATTATCCCTATGAACCCCTAATCTGCTGCCCCTAACATCGCCGACACCTACATAATATTTATTAACCCCTAATCTGCCCCCCCCAATGTCGCCGCCACCTAACTACACTTATTAACCCCTAATCTGCCGACCGGACCTCGTCGCCACTATAATAAATGTATTAACCCCTAAACCGCCGCACTCCCGCCTCACAAACACTATAATAAATAGTATTAACCCCTAATCTGCCCTCCCTAACATCGCCGCCACCTAACTTCACGTATTAACCCCTAATCTGCCGACCGGCCCTCGCCGCTACTCTAATAAATGTATTAACCCCTAAAGCTAAGTCTAACCCTAATCCTAACACCCCCCTAAATTAAATATAATTTTAATCTAACGAAATAAATTAAATCTTATTAACTAAAGTATTCCTATTTAAAACTAAATACTTACCTGTAAAATAAACCGTAAACTAGCTACAATATAACGAATAATTATATTGTTGCTATTTTAGGATTTATATTTATTTTACAGGCAACTTTGTATTTATTTTAACTAGGTACAATAGCTATTAAATAGTTATTAACTATTTAATATCTACCTAGTTAAAATAATTACAAAATTACCTGTAAAATAAATCCTAACCTAAGTTACAATTAAACCTAACACTACACTATCAATAAATTAATTAAATAAATTACCTACAATTACATACAATTAAATAAACTAAACTAAATAAAAAAAAAAAAACACTAAATTACAAAAATAAAAAAAGATTACAAGAATATTAGGCTAATTACACCTACTCTAAGCCCCCTAATAAAATAAAAAAGCCCCCCAAAATAATAAAGGTCCCTACCCTATTCTAAATTAAAAAGTAACCAGCTCTTTTACCAGCCCTTAAAAGGGCTTTTTGCGGGGCATGCCCCAAAGTAATCAGCTCTTTTGCCTGTAAAAATAAATCCTAACCTAAGTTACAATTAAACCTAACACTACACTATCAATAAATTAATTAAATAAATTACCTACAATTACATACAATTAAATAAACTAAACTAAATTACAAAAAAAAAAAAAAACACTAAATTACAAAAAATAAAAAAAGATTACAAGAATATTAGGCTAATTACACCTACTCTAAGACCCCTAATAAAATAAAAAAGCCCCCCAAAATAATAAAGGTCCCTACCCTATTCTAAATTAAAAAGTAACCAGCGCTTTTACCAGCCCTTAAAAGGGCTTTTTGTGGGGCATGCCCCAAAGTAATCAGCTCTTTTGCCTATCAGCCAATCGGAATTAACGTAGGAAAAATCTGATTGGCTGATTAAATCAGCCAATCAGATTCAAGTTCAATCCGATTGGCTGATCCAATCAGCCAATCAGATTGAGCTCGCATTCTATTAGCTGTTCCGATCAGCCAATAGAATGCGAGCTCAATCTGATTGGCTGATTTAATCAGCCAATCAGATTTTTCCTACCTTAATTCCGATTGGCTGATAGAATCCTATCAGCCAATCGGAATTCGAGGGACGCCATCTTGGATGACGTCATTTAAAGGAACCTTTATTCAGCGAGTAGGCGTCAGTTGAAGAGGATGTATCTGCGTCGGCTGGAAGAAGATGGCTCCGCTCCGCTCCGGATGGATGAAGATAGAAGATGCCGCTTGGATGAAGATGTCTGCCGGTCCAGATGTCCTCTTCTGCCCGGATAGGATGAAGACTTCTGCCGGTCTGGATGTCCTCTTCTGCCCCATCGGATGAAGACTTCGGCCCGGCTGGGTGAAGACGACTCAAGGTAGGGAGATCTTCAGGGGGGTAGTGTTAGGTGTATTTAAGGGGGGTTTGGGTTAGAGTAGGGGTATGTGGGTGGTGGGTTTTAATGTTGGGGGGGTTGTATTTTTTTTACAGATAAAAGAGCTGATTACTTTGGGACATGCCCCGCAAAAAGCCCTTTTAAGGGCTGGTAAAAGAGCTGGTTACTTTTTAATTTAGAATAGGGTAGGGACCTTTATTATTTTGGGGGGCTTTTTTATTTTATTAGGGGGCTTAGAGTAGGTGTAATTAGCCTAATATTCTTGTAATCTTTTTTAATTTTTTGTAATTTAGTGTTTGTTTGTTTTTGTAATTTAGTTTAGTTTATTTAATTGTATGTAATTGTAGGTCATTTATTTAATTAATTTATTGATAGTGTAGTGTTAGGTTTAATTGTAACTTAGGTTAGGATTTATTTTACAGGTAATTTTGTAATTATTTTAACTAGGTAGCTATTAAATAGTTAATAACTATTTAATAGCTATTGTACCTAGTTAAAATAAATACAAAGTTGCCTGTAAAATAAATATAAATCCTAAAATAGCTACAATATAATTATTTAGATTAGGGGTTAATAAATATTATGAATAAACTTGAGAAAAGAAGAGATTTGTAGTGACCTAATAAGTAACTACACAAGAGACAGGGATATCAGCATTTTCTTTTTTATTTGGTTATAATAACCTTAGCAATCATCCCCATTCGGGAAAAGAAAAAACAAACACAGTGCAATAAAGTTCATGAAAGCCTATACCAGATAGAGACCCTGGTACTTGGCTAAACATAAGAACCACATCCAGAAAGTACACAGTAAAGCTAAGGTCATTCAGTCCTAGGACATCAGTTTGCAACATTCACCCATAGATCAAGCACCAAAAAACCAATTCAACAAACAACACCTCTAACAGCGGATGGCAGTGCAGGATCTGCACTAATTGGCCATCATGTTAACCCATGAGGATCTATGTTTGCTAAAATGGATATATACATTAGCCATATAGAAATGTACATAGAGATTAATAAGCATTATGGCTACCAATTTTAAGTGCACAGTTAAAGCTAGACTGGAGATCGATAACATGGGACCCAAGGGAAACGAGCAACACCTATTTCAGAGGGCACCCCTAGCATATGTGAAGGATATGGTGTCATGAAAATAAACGGTAGAGGATCTATGCTCGGTCTTCCTAAACATAGGTCACAATAGTACCGCTTGGTAAATGATAAATACAAATACAGCAGTAATTGCAGCATCGCTGCAATGAAAACAAACTAACAGATATTATGTACATTGGTTGACCGTTGTCATAATAATCTTAGTAAACCACATGTCACGCAATGTGATGTGTTTCCTCCGAACTTGTAGTACTATTAATAAGAACCGTCCAGAGTACAAGTGTAACATATGCCTGATGAACAAAGCGCCATATAGTTATGTCTTCAGAGGGGTAGAATTCCTTCCCTCTATTACGGCAAAGACACGATGTATGTTGAGGCAATCCTCTCAGGCAAAAGACCAGCAGTCATGTATCCAAACCGCTTGGCTAGACTTGTAAACTGCCGACTTTGTTTCCAATTGTTTCCATTTAGTTGCAAACTTGTTTGTTCCAGGACAGAGCGGCCCGCTCCTTGCACGTCACTGCCGACGCGCGTTTCACCCCCACGTGACCACTACGTCATGGGGTTTCCTCAGGGCAAACAGATAAAGGACATAGACAGACCTTGGTATTTACCAATCATAATTCACACTGATTGGATGAACATTTGCGAAAACCTATGGGTCAATCCGTTTAAGCTGCAATCAAATTAATGCAGCTCAAACGGATTGACCCATTGAATTTGTATTTATCATTTACCAAGCGGTACCATTGTGACCTACGTTTAGGAAGACCGAGCATAGATCCTCTACCGTTTATTTTCATGACACCATATCCTTCACATATGCTAGGGGTGCCCTCTGAAATAGGTGTTGCTCGGTTTCCCTTGGGTCCCATGTTATCGATCTCCAGTCTAGCTTTAACTGTGCACTTAAAATTGGTAGCCATAATGCTTATTAATCTCTATGTACATTTCTATATGGCTAATGTATATATCTGTTTTAGCAAACATAGATGCTCATGGGTTAACATGATGGCCAATTAGTGCAGTTCCTGCACTGCCATCCGCTGTTAGAGGTGTTGTTTGTTGAATTGGTTTTTTGGTGCTTGATCTATGGGTGAATGTTGCAAACTGATGTCCTAGGACTAAATGAACTTAGCTTTACCGTGTACTTTCTGGATGTGGTTCTTATGTTTAGCCAAGTACCAGGGTCTCTATCTGGTATAGGCTTTCATGAACTTTATTGCACTGTGTTTGTTTTTTCTTTTCCCGAATGGGGATGATTGCTAAGGTTATTATAACCAAATAAAAAAGAAAATGCTGATATCCCTGTCTCTTGTCTAGTTACTTATTAGGTCACTACAAATCTCTTCTTTTCTCAAGTTTATTCAACATACATTTTAAGGGTCTGCATTTTCAAACCTTTAAACAGGTTCTGCTTTGTCTAAATTTATGACTCTGCCCTATTGAATTAAAACAGCCTACTCCCCACACTTGCTTTAGTTAATAAATATTATGTAGGTGTCGGCGATGTTAGGGGCAGCAGGTTATGGGTACATAGGTATAATGTAGGTTGCGGCGGTGTCCGGAGCGGCAGATTAGGGGTTAATAGTATAATGCAGGTGTCAGCGATAGCGGGGGCGGCAGATTAGGGGTTAATAAGTGTAAGGTTAGGGGTGTTTAGACTCGGGGTTCATGTTAGGGTGTTAGGTGCAGACTTAGAAACTGTTTCCCCATAGGAAACAATGGGGCTGCGTTGGGAGCTTAACGCTGCTTTTTTGCAGGTGTTAGGTTTTTTTTCATCCCAAACTGCCCCATTGTTTCCTATGGGGGAATCGTGCACGAGCACGTTTTGGCAGCTTACCGGTACCGTAAGTAATGCTGGTATTGAGGGTTGAAGTGGCGGTAAATTCGGCTCAACGCACCCTTTTTGGAGCCTAACGCAGCCCCTCAGACAACTCTAAATACCAGCGTTGTTTGGAAGCAGCGGTAGGAAAAAAAGCTGCGTTAGCTACGCGGGTCTTTACCGACAAAACTCTAAATCTAGGCGATATTATTTGAGGTACACACATACATATACATAGATAGTAGAATTAAATATACACTTAGCCCTAAATTACATACATCTGCATACACACATACTTTCCCTTTCCCACACTTTACCCCTTCTTACCCTGACAGTATTAACCTTACCTTTCACTTAATGCTTTGCCTTCCCCAAAGAGAACTACTGTAATTAACCCTTGCCTTGTCTTTTTATTTTATTTCATAACTTTTATGTTTCTTTTCCTCAGACTGCTGTTTTTTTTTTTTTTTACTTAATTCTTAACTGTGTTATTGTCCCATCTTTCTTCACCAACCCTTGACTTTGATGAGTGATTCCCTCAAACCTTCTCTTCTTTTTTTCCTTCATTCTTTTCCAAAAGTTTTTTTCTCATAATTGTTTTGTGTTAGGAGCAGAGGAGTATTACTGGATAGGCCAACAAGGCCGGTGCCTAGAGTGACAACTTTTGGGGGACGGCACTTGTCCACACCACACCTCATAACGCTGCTGTTAAAAACATAATTTTTAAGTAAGTTTGGTATACATCAGAAATTAAGCACATAAGAAACACTAAATAATAGCAATTTCCTAATTACAATGGTTGTAACATGAAGGGTCAATGAAACTCTGCTGTCCTTATATTTTTCATGACAGCTTAATTTTAGCATCTTGTATATGATCAAGGCCTTAATAGGTGTTTTAATTCATTTTTTTTTCGCTTTACAAATCCTCTTCATCACCTCAATGTGTTGCATCTTCCAAGGCATAATCCTATTCCTAATCTAGCTCTGACCCTAATCCTAATGTTAGCCATAACCCTAATTGAGCCTGACCCTAACCTTAGCCATAACCCTAACTGAACCTAACCCTAACCTTAGCATTAACCCTAACTGAGCCTGACCCTAACCTTAGCATTAACCCTAACTGAGCCTGACCCTAACCTTAGCATTAACCCTAACTGAGCCTGACTCTAGTGGCTGGTAAAAATTTTATTTTAAAATGCAGCAAAAAAACACAAAAAAACTCCCTGACCAAAAAATTATATGGCCAAAATGACCTAAATACAGGTGGGGGCGGGAGGGCAGGATTCTGAGTGCCTAGGGCAGCACAAAACCTAAATACGCCCCTGGTTAGGAGCCTTGTGGGTTTTTTTTTGTTGTCCTTTCCTTAATAACTGTCTATCCTTGTGTGCATTTCTTTGTCCATTGTGCTTTTTGTTTTAGCGTGGTTATATAGTAGAGTTTTTTAAGGGTAGCTTAATTTTAGGATTTAGGTAATTGACACAGTTTAAGTGTTTTGCGTTTAGCCATGGATAGCGGGAGTGATAACATTAGAGGGAGGGGAGGAGAGAGGGGTAGAGGGGGGAGGGGTAGAGGGAGTGATAACGCAGATATAGTTGCTAGCTGGGATATTAGGAACAGTCAGGTTGGGTTAGGTGGTGAGGTAGCTAGGGGGATAGAAAGAGGGAGGGATAATTTAAGGACTAGGTGGCTTTGTGCTACCTAGTGGAAGGGAGGAGAGAGTTAGAGTGTCCCACCCTAGAACAGGCAAATCTAGAGTAGTGACAGAGAGAGGCCTGAGTCTGGGCCTTTAGAGGGTGCGGGAGGGGATAGTAGGACTCAGGCCTTAGTGACAGATCAGGGAGAGAGGTCTGGTCCCTCATCACAGGCAGGAGGGTATAACTCTACTGGGCAAGCTCAGAAGCCCAGGAAGAGGGAGGAGTGGTATAGTGAGTCTGAACAATTATCAATGCTAGAAACCTATGTGCAAAGAGCCCTGCAGTTGGAGAGGCATGATTTGCCCAGCAACATTAGAAGTAGGTATGGGAGGAAATCAGGGAGGCTTTCATAACAGTGATCAATCGGCCACACACCATGGCCAGCATTAGGCACCAGTGCAGATACTGCTGGCGGGTGGTGAGGGAGAAGATGAAAACGGAAGAAGATTGGGCAAGACAAATTGAACCTTTAGGCCCACGCATCATATAAAGTGGTTGGGAGGAGCTGTTGCAGTCTATAATGGCTGCAGCTAAAGAGGCCCAGGAGGAGAAGAGATAACTGCGACATCTTTTGAAAATCAGTGGTGTATGTATAAAGTGTCTTCAGTATTTTTTTTTAAAGAAACATGTTTGATGCATTTCTGGCAATACATAATCTCAATTTCTACAGGTCCCTGAAAGTGCTGATGATCCAATTCAGCTGTGTTACTAGTACTGCTGACTGATTCAGCAGCAGATTCCACTTAGGACTAGCATTTTAATGAGGGTTCCGATGGGTGCTTCTGCTATAGGCTCATCCCTGTTTCTTTATTACAGCATATTGGAAGGGAAACAAATTTGCCAGTTACATGCCCAATCATGTTTTATTTATAAATTTTACTGATAAAAAGATGCCAACTACACAAATCAATTACATATATAAGTAGACATTGTGCAGTGTCATTTAGATTGCTTTTTTTTTGTATTGGAAACATGTTTCTGATTTTAATAAATGCTTTTTTTATGTGTTAATTTCCTTAAAAGTGAACTATTATGTATTATCTGAACTAAAATTTAGATTGTATTTCTCTTTTTCATGCAGCATCACTAGATCAGGGTGAAGAGGCTGTTTATGATGAGGAACCTCAGCCAGAAGAGGATTTTCTTACCCATGGAGGGTCCTTTTTGTGACTCTTGGAGAAAGATGGGGATCCAGTTTATGGTATGCTGGATCAACCACCCGTCCCCCAACTTGTACGTATGTCCCCTCTGACTCTGGGAGAGACCCATGCCCTGCTCACCTTGGGAGAAGTTTGTACACAGACCCTTTCGCTCAGCTCCTGGACCTCTCCCCATCTGTGAGGCCTCCCCAGCATTTCCCGCCATCTCTACCACCACCCGCATCACCAGTGCTTTATGTCCCACCTGTGGTTCACCCCACACCACCACCACAGGCTCAACCTCCTCCAGATGCTCAACCACCACAAAAGGCTGCACCACCTCCACAGGCTGCACCACAAGGGGAAGAAACAGACATTGAACGGATAAGTAAGTGTTTTTTCCCCCGTCACTCATGCACAAATTATATATCTGGTTTCATTATGTCAATCTATGCTAACATATTTGAGATTCACAACTAATATAGAGAACAATCATTTATTTTAATAAGGTATTGATGATATTATATTTAATTTAAGCTAGTATGGTAACTAAATCCAATGTATAATAGATAAACATTTGCATCTCTCTCATCATCTGCCTCTGCATCTGGAGACTTTCTTAGGTGTATGATTTAAAAGCATACATAGAGGCCCTCATCCATTCTCTGTCTGCTCCTTCTCCTTGTGTTGCAGACATTTATAAGTCTTAGACATTGCATAACTATTCTATTATATAAATTATTTTCTATATGTAAAGAAAAATGTATTGTTGTTGTACACTCAGATTCATTTTTATGTTTAACACTTTAAAATCCATGCAAATAACCATCATGGAGTGTGTCTTTAATTGCTCAAAGATCAACATCCTTGTATGGCTTATGGACTGTGTTATCCCATACTTGGGATTCAATTATGGACCGTGTTACTTATTGCTCACAAAACTATCTCCAGTTATGGCTTATTAACTGTGTTATTCATATTTGGGATTCAATCATGAACTGTGTCTTTACTTGCTCAAAAAACAACATCCTTGTATAAATAATGGAGTGTTTCATGGCATACGTGTGCTACCATCATGAACTGTGTCTTCAATTACTCAAAATGCAACCTCTTTGTATGAAGAATTGAGTGTTTAATGTCATATGTGTGCTACCATCATGGACTGTGTCTTTAACTGCTCAAAAAGCAACCTCCTTGCAGGGAGTATGGACTGTTTAATGGCATACGTGTGCTACCATCATACACTGTGTCATTAATTGCTCAAAAAACAACATCCTTGTATGAAGTATGGACTGTTTAATGGCATACGTGTGCTAAAATCATGGACTATGTCTTTAATTGCTCAGAAAACAACCTCATTGTATGGAGTATGGACTGTTTAATGGCATATGTGTGCTAAAATCATGGACTGTGTCTTTAATAGCTCAAAATGCAACTTCCTTGAATTGATTTTGGACTGTTTAATGGCATATGTGTGCTACCATCATGGACCGTGTCTTTAATTGCTCAAAAAACAACCTCCTTTAATAGTGTATGGACTGTTTAATGGCAGACGTGTGCTACCATCATGAACTCTGTCTTTAATTGCTCAAAAAACAACTTCCTTGTATGAAGTCTGGACTGTTTAATGACATATGTGTGCTACAAACATGGAGTGTGTCTTTCTTTGCTCAAAGATGGACTGTGTTATGCAATATGTGGGATTCAATCATGGACTGTGATACTTATTGCTCCAAAAACTTCCTCAAGGGTAACGGATCCTGCAAAGAAAATTGATATATGTTCTGTCAATGCAATGTTCCCATGAAACTTTAGCCTGATATTTATTAAATATTTAACTATTTGCCCCCTTAGTCCAAGTTTAATTGACTTCCACTCATTATTAATAAAGAGACGTTGTACAATAGAATTCCATGTGTTCCATGCTTTATGGATTTGTAATGAAAATACATTACTGTGATGGAAGTACAGTTTGCAATTGAACTAAGTTAAACTTAGTTATTATTTGATTAAGTCTCATTGAGGCAAGAATACTTGTATACCAAGGTAAAATGTGTGCATTAAAATGCACTTGCTATATTTATTAATATTATATATGTTTTACCTGACTTACTACATTGTCAAGAAAAAATAAATGCAATTATGTTAACAAGATCATAATTAATGTACCACAACCTTTGAAATTATTCACCATTATGTCTCTTTAATAATATTCATATCTCAGGTATTGTTTTAAAATAAATATCATCTGAATAATACATTTGACATGAATCTGGTGTTGTCATCTTCCTTATTTATATGTTTTCTGAAAAACATTTGACATTAAACTTATGTTGTCATGTTATTTAAATGTCTTAATTAAAAAAGTTGACAATATTTTGGTGGTGTGATAGTCTTCATCTATGGGGCCTATTTATTAAAGTTCTTGCAGACCTGATCCGACAGTGCGGATCAGGTCTGCAAGACCTCGCTGAATGCGGGGGGGGGGAGCCAGCAGGGAGGTGTCAATCAACCCAATCGTACTCGATCGGGTTGATTTCCGGCGATTCCTGTCCGCCTCATCAGAGCAGGTGGACAGGGTTATGGAGCAGCGGTTTTTAGCCCGTTGCTTCATAACTGGTGTTTCTGGAGAGTCTGAAGACTTGACAGAAACACGGGCCCAAAAACTCCGTTCGGAGCTTGATAAATGAGCCCCTATATGTCTTAATAAAAATATTTGACATTATTCCTGTTGGGGTTTTTTTGTTGCATGTTTTATTTAATTTTCTTTACATATGTTGCACATACATTGTAAACAATTATAGTCCTAATGCTTTTCAACCTTTAATTAAACACCTTCTTTCTTTAACAAATGTTTCAAACATGTGATTCCCTGATATGAGTTAAAAAAAGGCTTGTATAAAAGTAATGATACTTAGTTGCTCTTAACGAGTGTTCAATTAAATAGATTGTTTAAAAAAATAATAATAAACAACCATATATGGTTGTAAATAAAGGTTGAAATTGTAGTTGAATCCTTACATTCCTTAACAATGGTTGAAGAATTGAATCTGTTGATTACTATATATAGTTTTAATCAATGGTTAATAATTGAATCATTACCAATTGTTTAATACTATATATGGCTAGAAACTTCATATCCACCATATATGGCACTGAGCGTTTGTTGAGATATAATGTTTCTATCATTAAAGGACCACTCAATGCAGTAGGATTACATAATTAACACATACATAATAAAAAGACAATGATTTAATACCTAAATATTACAAAAAATGCAGATTATGATAAGATCTTATATACAATAATCTTGCACAAATGGCAAAGAAACAATACTCTCCTTATAATCTGGACCACTGCCTTCTTGCAGTCTCTCCCAAAAGACTGAACAATATGGATCGTTTGAAGGTGTACAGATGGCGCTGGTCTTCGTACAAGTATTTCAATCAAATGTAGAGATTTCCACTAAATAAAGAAAAGAAGGACTTGACAAATGTATTGGAGCCAAATGTTATATGTGCAGTATACTCACTTTATATATTTTGGATGGTCAGCCGAAATGGAGCAGAGTTGGAACCACTTGTATCCTGTAGTTTAAATATTAACCAAGACTGGGAGAAAAATAAAGGCTCCAATCAGAGTAAAATAGTTCACTTTGTAATATATTAATTAATAACTTACTCCAGTAAAAACCGGATTCCAGCGATGTCCCAGCAACAAAATAGAAAGGACACAATGTGTCTGATAAAAATCGAACAAAGCTTTATTATTAAGCTCAGCTCAACGCGTTTCAACGTTAAAACGTCTTTCTCAAGAGCAAGTTAAAAACAATGGTAGTTTGCTGTAGTGTGGCATACAATGCTGGTTTAAATACAGGTTTCCTGGGCTCTAACTTCTGGTTTTACCGGAGATTAGATTCACATAGATGTTTCCAACACAAAAAAAACTTTTTAGACAGAGGGTTCTTAAATTTCAAGATTTCAAAAGAATTTTATTGTCATTTGTTTAAAAATATATCTTTATCTCTTTTTTTAAAATTTTCAGTGTAGAACCGTTTAGTCAAAAAGTGAAGAAGAATTATCCAATACAAGTAAAGCTTTAAATATGACCAATAAGATAGAAGCAAATTGAGTTCTCAATCAAGTAGTCCCTTTGCTAAAGTTCCATTTCAGGTCTGTAATGATCATGTGATATTCTAGGCCAGTCGTTGTTAGTTATTGAATCCTGAGCGGCAGAGGCATGTTGTTATATTAGCCAATCAGAGGATCTAAATCTCGTCATGATAGAGAGATGTTGCAGTCTCTTTTCAGGTCCGACCAAGATTGGGAGGTAATTTTGTTGGACCTATTGCAACTCCGAGGTCCGACCAATCCAATCTTTACATTTTTATGCCATCTTTAACATTAGCATTCTGCAGTGTTCACAAAAGAAAAACAAGTGAAAAGTATTTGTACTTAAAATAGTAAGCAAAAAAGCTATCCCAAGCTTAATATAGTGCAGAATAAGTATCTATATTTCCATTCGGATACATTTCAACAAGGTTATATCGATATTAAATATCTTATCTGATTTGAACAGCCAATAGGATTTGAGTAGCTTTCATCCTATTGGCTGATTTGAATTTGAAGAATCAAATCAGCCAATAGGAATTCAAGGGACGCCATTTTTAATCGTGTCCCTTGAATTCTCTATCCAGTGTGTGGCGAAGAGGATCCTCCACGCTCCATGGCTCCGCAGTCGCCGGTCTTCAGTTCCAGGGTCGCAGGTCTTCAGCTCAGCAATCTTCAGTCTTCAGCTCCGCGGTCTTCAGTCTTCAGCTCCGATCCGCGAAGGATGTTCCAGGAAGAAGAAAGAAGAGGTCGCCGCTTGGAAGAAGACTTCACCGCCTGGAACAGGACCTTCTCCGCCGGACTTCAGGAATGGTGAGTAGCAACCTGGGGCTTAGACTTAGGGTTTTTTAAGGGTTTTTTGGGGGGTTTATTTTATTTAGATAGAGTGGGCAGTAAAAGAGCTAAATGCCCTTTTAAGGGCAATGTCCAACAAATACCCTTTTCAGGGCAATGGGTAGTTTAGGGTTTTTAGTGTTAGTTTATTTTATTTGGGGGGTTTTTACTGTTAGAAGGGGCTTTGTGTATTTTGTTGTAAAAGAGCTGATTATCTTGGGACAATGCCCTGCAAAAAGCCCTTTTAAGGGCTACTGGTAGTTTATTAGAGTAGGGGGTGTTTTTATTTTGGGGGGGCTTTTTATTTTCATAGGGATTAGGTATAATTGTTTAAAATTTGGTAATTTTCTTTTTTATTTTATGTAATCTTAGATGTTTTTATTTTCTGTAATTGTAGCTTAAAGGGACAGTCCACTCCAGAATTTTGATTAGACTGTCCCTTTAATTTATATTTAGTTTATTTGTATTTTTAAAGTAGTATTAGGTTTTCTTAATCTAATAGTAACTTTAGTATTTTGTAAATTAGGTAATTTGGGTTCATTTAGGGGGTGTTAGGTTAGGGGGGTTAGGTTAGGGGTTAGGTTTATTGCATTGTGGGTTAATGGTGGATTAGGGGTTAAAAGTTTTAATAGGTAGTTTGCGTTGTTGGTTAATGGTGGATTATGGGTTAATAGTTTTAATAGGTAGTTTGTGCTGTGGGTTAAAGGCGGATTAGAAGTTAATAATTTAGTTATTACTTGCGGTGTGGGCTTGATGGCGGATATAGGGGTTAATACACTTTAATAGTTATTGCAGTGGGGGATTGCGGTTGACAGGTAGATAAACATTGCGCATGCGTTAGGTGTTAGTTTATTTTTGCAGACATTTTCGGGAGTTACAGTGCTCCCATATTCAGCGCAAGGCATGCTACTGCTCCCTTATATGGCAAGGTAAAAATGGAGTAAGATTTCTCCATTTTTGCCACGTAAGTCCTTGCGCTGAATATTGGATACCGATTTGTGACGCGGTCCCATGTTAGCCTATGGGAGTAAAAATTGCGACCGACGGGTGAAATATACGTGCCGCTTTTTAATGCGGCGCTGTATATAGGATACCAAACCGGCGCAAAAACCGGCGTCGCCGCTTTTGCGGGCGACACCGCATATGTAATGGGGCCCATGCTTTTAACATTTTAATAAGTTTCTTACTTGTTTTATTTCCTTGCATTATCCAAATGTGCCCTAGTTTCCATTGAGATGGTAAAGTTTGGAAACTGGTGGTAACATACAAAATCTCCATAGACTTTAATGAAGATAGAATCTTTTCCACATTTTACCACATCAATGGAAACAAGGCCTATATTTGCTGGAAAATCCACAGATATGATGTGCATGGCATGCACAACTATAACCAAACACCACCCACTTCTAGAGAGCTACTAGAGGTTTCTGTAATGAAACAATGAATCCTCATTATCTAATTACACAATTAAATCCCTAAGTAGTTCTGCTTAAAAACTATAACAGAGGGTATGCACAGAATACTTGTGTATGCCACTGATACAGCTTATATTAAAGTAATTTCAGACAATACAATTTTTTTTGCAAATAAAACACACTTGCACACGTTTAATATTTTGAAACATATTTAATTTTATTGATGTTTAAAGGAGGACAACAACAAAATGCATCGCAAACTCCAAATATCAAACAATCCTCATGTTGTCAAAATTGAGAGTAAACAAAAATGTACTTTAGGATAAACAGATAAAACACAGGCAATAAGACTTTATATACATGAGTATGTTAGGCCTCACAAGTGCTACAGAAGGATTATCACGGATCTCTCCATAAATATATTATTTCTCTAATATCTCATAAGGATTGTACTGGTAAATCAGGTAACTTTTGTTACATGAAAGGTACTAAATACCCCTAGGACCTAGGGATGGGCGA
Source organism: Bombina bombina (assembly GCF_027579735.1). Lineage (NCBI taxonomy): Eukaryota > Metazoa > Chordata > Amphibia > Anura > Bombinatoridae > Bombina > Bombina bombina. The sequence continues at coordinate 866,492,473 of NC_069504.1, forward strand.
ATGTGTTTATATTCGAATTTGAATGTTAGAACAAATGTTATTGTAGAAATTCAATTTACATAATAGAATGTTAAGAACGAATATTCTTAAAAATTCTATTATCGAATGTTATTTACAGTTTTCAAATGTTACTTTCAAATTCGAATATTACATTTATTAAACAGTTGTAGACTAGAAATACTATTTCGAATTTGAATGTTACATTTAAAAAACACAGTATTAGACTAGAAATACTATTTTGAATTCGAATGTGACATTTGAATTCGAATGTAGCAGTCAAATTTGAATATTACATTTATTAAACAGTTGTAGACTAGAAATACTATTTCGAATTTGAATGTTACATTCGAATTCGAATGTAGCATTCAAATTCGAATATTACATTTATTAAACACAGTTGTAGAATAGAAAAACTATTTCGAATTCGATTACATTTAAAAAACACAGTATTAGATTAGAAATACTATTTCGAATTCGAATGTAACATTCGAATTTGAATGTAGCATTAGAATTCGAATATTACATTTATTAAACACAGTTGTGGACTAGAAATACTATTTCGAATTTGAATCTTACATTCGAATTCGAATGTCACATTCAAATTTGAATATTACATTTCGAAATTGAATGAATACATAGTTAAACATTTTATTATTCGAACCAATATTTTCAAATTTTATAGATATATATATATATATATACACACACATACAAACATATATATATATATAATGGGAAGATTTATGCAAGTGCTATAAAACCCTTATGCTGCAATTCAAATAACAATACAACAAAACAAATTAAACAAATTAACAATCAAGCAAGAAAGTGGCAAGACAAATCCCCGAATGCTGCTATCAGTGAAATAGACTGAACCTTTAAGGTCACTGGCATAAAGGAAGTCTATATAAAAGTCAATGCAAAAAGTGGGAGTCAGACAGCGCTCTCAAGTATGTTCGCCAGTAGCCAGAGGGTTAAAGGAAAGAGAGAGGAACGACAAAACAGAGAAACAAAAACATCATAGTGTAATCTGATAATCAATATCGTATCAGAGTAATGTGAGTGGTTGTGCTCACCTGGTCCACCCTCAAGAGTATGAAGTATATTATATGCCTGGATAAGAAATATATCTCCATTGTGTTAAAGGTGTCAGTGGTCAATACATCAGGTAAATCATAATTGGCAAGAAGGTCTGTAATAGTATATATTAAATCCCAGTGTTAGACCCCAAAGTTCAGCAATAATATGCTAGCAGTGTATTTGTAAAGTGAACCAAACACCTGTTAGGGGAAGTAGTGAGAGCGAAAACATAAAAAGCTGAATTTAATGGTTTTAAATAATGGTCTAAAAACACACAAGAGCAAACAGTGGCCCAGATTACGAGTTTTGTGTTAAAGGCTATGCGGTGCTAATGAGCAGTTTTCCCTCACCGCTCACTTACATTCAGCGCTGGTATTACGAGTTTTTACAAACCCGTCGTTAAATGACAAGAAGTGAGCGTTGAGCTAAATTTTGCTCATTACCACACTCCAATACCAGCGCTGTTTAAGTCAGCTGTGAGCTGGTGTAACGTGCTCGTGCACGATTTCCCCATACGAATCAAAAAAAGTCTAACACCTGCAAAAAAGCAGCGTAAAACTCCTTAACGCAGCCCCATTGATTCCTATGGGGAAATACATTTTATGTCTACACCTAACACCCTAACATGAACCTCAAATCTAAACACCCCTAATCTTACACTTATTAACCCCTAATCTGCCGCCCCGACACCTAAATTATAATTATTAACCCCTAATCTGCCGCTCCGGACACCGCCGCCACCTACATTATACTTATGAACCCCTAATCTGCTGCCCCTAACATTTCCGAACCATACATTATATTTATTAACCCCTACTCTGCCACCCCCAATGTCGCTGCCACCTACCTACACTTATTAACCCCTAATCTGCCGCCCCAACGTTGCCGCAACTATAATAAACATATTAACCCCTAAACCGCCGCACTCCCGCCTCACAAAAATTAGTTAAATATTATTAACCCCTAATCTGCCGGCCCGAACATCACCACCACCTACCTACATTTATTAACCACTAATCTGCCGCCCCCAACATCACCGCCACTATATTAAAGTTATTAACCCCTAAACCTAAGTCTAACCCTAAACCTAACACCCCCTAACTTTTATATATAATTAAAAGAAATCGAAATAAATATTCCTATCATTAACTAAATTATTCCTATTTAAAACTAAATACTTACCTGTAAAATAAACCCTAAGCTAGCTACAATATAACTAATAGTTACATTGTAGCTAGTTTAGGATTTATTTTTATTTTACAGGCAAGTTTGTATTTATTTTAACTAGGTAGAATAGTTATTAAATAGTTATTAAATATTTAATAACTACCTAGCTAAAATAAATACAAAAGTACCTGTAAAATAAAACCTAACCTAAGTTACAATTACACCTAACACTACACTATAATAAAATAAATTAACTAAATTAAATACAATTAAATAAATTACATACAATTACCTTAATTAAATTAAATTATCTAAAGTACAACCCCCCCCCCACTAAATTACAGAAAATAATAAACAAATTACAGAAATTTAAACTAATTACACCTAATCTAATAGCCCTATTAAATAAAAAAAAAGCCCCCTCAAAATAAAAAAACTCTAGCCTAAACTAAACTACCAATAGAAAGTAGAAAGAGGGCACCACAATAGCATGATACCGTCTGGATATGTAGGTATAGATATAAGTAAGTATTATGCTTACCAGATGGTGTGACACTGTGCTGTGACCAGTGCAAGAAAGCAGGCTAGCACTTATCAGTGGCTAGTACACTGTGGAAGCCAAGCTCCAAAGACACTTGTCCTAGTTGAAACTCTGAGTGTGTCTCCTGTTGGCTGGACTTCAGGTGCTGCAGAGGTGTAATCTTTTGTGTGTTGTTCAGTTGGTATTGATAAACCACAACACAGACAACTTCAAATAAAATGGCTTTTAATACTTATGACGCGTTTCTCAACCTCAAACAGGTTGTTTCATCAGATAAAAAAGTGAATGCCATCATTAACAATTGTTAACAATTTATACACATTTGTGTGTCAAAAGAGGAAGTTGTCATCATATGTGTAATCCAATAGAAAAACATTTGTGTGCACTCAGCTGTGGAAACCAAAACAGGCTCCCAGCTGTTACAATTTAAAAATTTAGACAGAGTAACAAGGTTAGAATAGGGTGTGTATAAATGTTAGAATCTAAACTTTTAACCTATTGGTTACATTGTGAAAATGAATGAACAGATAAAACAATCTTATCACTTTGTTTTCATTAAAAGTTATTACATATATAACCTCACTTAATCATTTATTGTGATAGACACAATCCTTTTGAAAAAAAATATGTTTAATTTAAAATAAGTGTATGTATGGAAAATGCATAGTTCATTAAGTAATCAGGATCTGAATGGGAGTCTGAACTTTTAACCTATTGTTTGCATGGTGAAAGTGATGATTTAAAGAAAATGTTATTATTAGGTTTTTGTAGAAGATAGATACTTGTATAGCCTCAATATAGTTTGTTATAATGGCTTGGAACATATTTCACCTCAATAATAGTTTGTTATAATAAACGTAATCTATTTTAAAAGGAAATTATCACTTTGTTTTCATTAGAAGTTATTGCCTATGTAACCTCACTTGGTAGTTTATTGTGATAGACACAATTCTTTTGAATATGAAAAAATATGTTTAATTGTAAAAAAGTGTGTATATATAAAAGGGTGATTCATTAAATAATAAAGATCTAGATAGGAGTCTTGACCTTTAACCTGTTGTTTGCATTGTGAATATGAAGAATTAAAAAAGTGTTACTTGATTTATGTTGAAGATAAATACTTGTATAGCCTCAATATAATTTGTTATAGCGAATTAATGTATATATAACCTCAAAAAAAAAACAAAAAAAACGAGTTTGTTATAATATATACAATCTTTTTTTGAATATAAAAAGGTGTGTTTGTACATAGGGATTTGTATGTATAAAATGAATTGTTCAATAAACAGAGGTATTTTGTATATGCATATGCATGCAAACATGTTTATAAACCCCCCTCCCCTTGTCAAATGTCTGCATCATGTGCCTGTGCACCCACGCTTATAGTTGTGTTGTTTGTAATTGTTTGTTTGGGAAAATAATTGTTTTGTTAGAAAGATGAAGAAAAGGAATATTTCTCTATGAGTGTATGGTATATGTAAAGTGTGAGTAATAATTGATAATCTGTGCATGAAATTTCATAATGAAATCTGGTATTTGATAAAAATTTGGTATAAATTTAAATTTCTAATTGGTACCTATTTTTTCCTCACATTTAACAGATGCAATCAGATTATTGATAATAATAACAATAAAATTACTATCTGGATATGTAGTTCTGCCCTATTTTTCCAATAGTGTATCTGGCCTATGAATGATATGAAATAAATTAGTATTCTATATCAGAAGATGGTAAATTCAATATTGTAATAGCTGTAGATGTCTATCAATTGAAGGCTGCTAGATCCAGGTTGGCATTCAACCCTTGTGGATGAAGAGTCTTCAGTCGGTAGATCCAGTATGTTTCACGCTGTCTAAGTCTGGTGAGTCTGTTATAGTCAGAACTCTTTGGAATAAAGTCAATGGGAATGTATTTGAAAATGTATGGATTTCCATTGTGTTTGGTTAGACAATGATTAGGTATGCTATGTTTAATTTTATTTTTTCTGGAATTTTTACAGTTGCAGTGATGTTCACCCCATCTGTTTCTCAGTTTCCTGGAGGTGCAGCCTACATATTGGAGGCCGCATAAACACTCCATAAGATAAACGGTAAAAGATGAATTGCAGTTGAAAAAGATAGGAATTTGGAAAATCTCACCAGTGATTGTGGATTTGAAATTTTTGATCCCTGATTTGATAATTTTACAAGAGCCACATCCTGTTTTGCCACATTTGTAAATACCCCGAAGGCCAAATAGTCCCTTGTTCTGATTAGGATTTTGTAATGTTCTATTAGAAAGTTTGTGTTTTACTTTCTTACTGGGAGCTAGCTGATTTCTAAGTGTGGGTGCTCTTTTATATATGATTTTTGGTGTTTCTTTTACCAAATGTTTGAGAATGGGGTCCCTTTGTATTATATACCAATGCTTTTTTATGATGTGATGTATTTTATGAAAATCAGAATTATATTGTGTTATGAAAAAGGTTTCTTTCTCTCCAAAAGGTGTATCTGTTTTGTTGGTTTTTTTATCTGTTAGGATATCCTCCCTATTAAGATTTTTCGCTCTCTCAAGGGCCCTGTCTAGTAAAATGGGGGGATATTCTTTTTCAATAAACCTATTATATAATACTTGACTTTGTTTAAAAAAAGTGTTATAATCGCAACAATTTCGTCTCATCCTACGAAATTGGCTATAGGGTACATTGTGTATCCAATTCCTGTGATGATTGCTATGGTAATTTAAAAAACTATTACTGTCGACATCTTTAAAAAAGGTCTTAGATGTAATATTGTGTTCTTCTAAACTGAGGATGAGATCTAGATAATCGATATTTTGGGTCTGAATATTGGCCGTAAATTTTAGGCCCATGTTATTGCAGTTTAAATGTTCTATGAAATTGTTGGCCAACGATAGATCTCCTTCCCATAAGAAAATCAGATCATCTATATAACGGCCATAGAAGACCAGGTTCGCCCCAAATTCTGCTGAATAGATGTATTTTTCTTCAAAGAAACCCATGAATAGGTTTGCAAAACTGGGGGCGAACCTGGTCCCCATGGCCGTTCCTTTGATCTGTAAGTAAAAATTGTCTTGGTATATGAAATAGTTATGCTGTAAAATAAACAAAATGCTCTCTAAAATATAATCACATTGTGTGCTTGGCAAATAAATATCCTTGTGAAGATAATGGGAGATTGCTAATAAACCTAAATTGTGCGAAATGTTCGAATATAAAGAGCTGACATCACAGGTGATCCAAGAAAGATTTCTATTGTTAATATTGATTTTTTGTAAATGTTGTAGTAAATGAGTGCTTTCTTTGATATATGACGGTAAAGTGACTACATGTTTTTGCAGATATTTGTCTATAAAAAAAGATAAGTTGTAAGTTAAATTTCCGATTCCAGCAATGATTGGGCGTCCTGGGGGATTTGTTTTCTTTTTGTGGATTTTGGGTAGATGATAATAGTGGGCAATACCTGGATTTTGTACTTTTAGGAAATCTCTTTCATTTTTATTCAAGATTTTTAGGGTGAACCCTTTTTCTATCAGTTCTGTATAAGACAGAAATGTATCAGTGGGATCTCCTTGTAGTATTTGATAATATTCCTGATCTCCTAGAATCCTGTCTGCTTCCCTAATATAATCTGCCAAATCCTGGATAACTATTCCGCCGCCTTTGTCGGCGTCGCAGATGATGATGTTGGGGTTATTTTTAAGACTGGAAATTGCCTTTTGCTGGCTCATGAGACAATAATTTCTTTTTTTGTTCTTTGTCCTCAATAAATTGTCAAAATCTTCTAAAACCATACTGTGGTACAAATCTATATGATCCTTTCCTATATTAGTGGGGTTGAAATTGGATTTATTTTTAACATCGGTATGTAATATATCCATCAAACAGATGATTGGTAAGATCACTAGTTTCTGAATATAGGCAAACTAAATTGTTGTTTGGTGGCATGGAATCGGTCAAAATGGTTTGGGTCATTGGAGAATCAATATGATCAGTTTTGAGTTTTTTATTTGCAAAGTATTTTTGTAGACTAAGTTTACGTGTGAAATTATTTAAATCCACAAAAATATCAAACATTTTGGGCGTGTTTTGTGGACAGAAAGAAAGCCCTCGTTTTAAGACTCTTTTTTCTGGGATAGATAATGAATAAGTGGACAGATTAAAGATTCCCTGATCTAGTCTGGATAAGTCCTTTTTCTTGGCGGCAAGGGCTCTGCCTCTGGAACCTCGTTTTCTGTAGTGTGCGGTCTTTTGCCTTCTCTTGTATGCGGACTTTCTGTTCTTAAAAATGGGGCTAACCCTAAAAAAGGAGCTGGGCCGTGACTTGTACTAGGACTCTCTACATCTGATGAGGATTCTCTGTGTTCAGTGGACAATAATCTGAATCTATTAGGATGTTCGAATGTATCTTGATACAAATTACGATGTGCATTATTATGATGAGAGTTGAATTCAGTGTTTACAGATATAGATGTGGTTCTCTTAGTGAATGTGTATTCGGTGTAGCATATTCTGGATGTTGATAATGATAACTATTGTTATTTCGTCTTCCATAATAGGAGTCTTTGTTACAGGACAATTGTCCTCCCGATTGTTGATTATGTTGTGGTTGAAATAATTTGTTGTAATTGTATTGATGTGCTTGTTTGTAATTGTGTTGTTGTGCTTGTATATATTGGTATCAGTGTACCAATAGCCCTTAAAAGGGCCTTTTGCAGTGCATTGCTCCAACGTAATCAGCTCTTTTACCTGTAAAGAAAAATACAAACAAACCCCCCAACAGTAAAACCCACCACCCACACAACCAACCCCCCAAATAAAATACTAGCTAAAAAAAACCTAAGCTCCCCATTGTCCTGAAAAGGGAATTTGGATGGGCATTGCCCTTAAAGGGACATTAAACACTTTGAGATGGTAATATAAAATGATAAAGTGTATATAATAAAACAACTCTGCAATATACTTTCATTATTAATTTTGTCCTCTTTGCATGTAATTCCATTCTAAATTGTGAACTTTTCAGTTCCTGTTAGAAATGGAAGTGCAGAACACTGTTACATCCAGCACAACCATTGGCTGCACACTCTAGTGACCTATTTATAACTGACCCTAATTGGCCACAGCAGAGAAGGTAACACAAGTTACAACATGGCAGCTCACAGTGTTTTATATACATTAAAACTTTACACTTATTTTGTCACTTTTTAAACAACTAATGAAACTTTAAAAATTGCATCTACATGTTAGTCATGGACTAATCTTTTCTTTGAATGCATCATTCTATCTAGCATGTATTTAGTGTTTAATGTCCCTTTAAAAGGGCAGTTAGCTCTTCTGCAAGCTCAAACCCCTAATCTAAAAAACATAATTTATGTAAGAACTTACCTGATAAATTCATTTCTTTCATATTAGCAAGAGTCCATGAGCTAGTGACGTATGGGATATACATTCCTACCAGGAGGGGCAAAGTTTCCCAAACCTTAAAAATGCCTATAAATAGACCCCTCACCCCACCCACAATTCAGTTTAACGAATAGCCAAGAAGTGGGGTTATAAGAAAGGAGCGAAAGCATCAAAAATAAGGAATTGGAATAATTGTGCTTTATACAAAAAAATCATAACCACCACAAAAAGGGTGGGCCTCATGGACTCTTGCTAATATGAAAGAAATGAATTTATCAGGTAAGTTCTTAAATAAATTATGTTTTCTTTCATGTAATTAGCAAGAGTCCATGAGCTAGTGATGTATGGGATAGCAGATACCCAAGATGTGGAACTTGCATGCAAGAGTCACTAGAGAGGGAGGGATAAAATAAAGACAGCCAATTCCGCTGAAAAATTAATCCACTACCCAAATCAAAAGTTTCAATTTTTATAATGAAAAAAACTGAAGTTATAAGCAGAAGAATCAAACTGAAACAGCTGCCTGAAGTACTATTCTACCAAAAACTGCTCCTGAAGAAGAGAAAACATCAAAATGGTAGAATTTAGAAAAAGTATGCAAAGAAGACCAAGTCGTTGCTTTGCAAATCTGATCAACCGAAGCTTCATTCTTAAAAGTCCAGGAAGTAGAAACTGACCTAGTAGAATGAGCCGTAATCCTCTGAGGCGGGGGGATTAACCCGACTCCAAATAAGCAAGATGAATCAAAAAGCTTTAACCAAGAAGCCAAAGAAATGGCAGAAGCCTTCTGACCTTTCCTAAAACCAGAAAAGATAACAAATAGACTAGAAGTCTTTCTGAAATCTGAATAGCTTCAACATAATTTCAAAACTCTTACCACATCCAAAGAATGTAAGAATCTCTCCAAAGAATTCTTAGTATTAGGACACAAGGAAGGGATAATAATTCCTCCACTAATGTTGTTAAAATTCACAACTTTAGGTAAAAATTGAAAAGAAGACAGCAATACCACCTTATCCTGATGAAAAATCAGAAAAAGGAGACTCACAAGAAAGAGCAGATTATTCAAAAACTGTTCTAGTTGAAGAGATGTCTAAAGGAACAATACTTTCCATGAAAGTAATTAAAATGTCCAAAGAATGCATATGCTCAAACGGAAGAGCCTGTAAAGCCCTCAGAACCAAATTAAGACTCCAAGGAGGAGAAATTGGCTTAAATGACAGACTTGATACGAACCAAAGCCTGAACAAAACAATGAATAACAGAAAGATTAGCAAATTTTTCTATGAAAACAGCACAGAAAAAGCAGAGATTTGTCCTTGCAAGGAACTTGCAGACAAAAACCCCTTATCTAAACCATCCTGAAGAAAACTATAAAATCCTAGGAATTCTAAAAGAATGCCAAGAGAATTTATGAAAAGAGCATCAAGAGATGTAAATCTTTCAAACTCGACAATAAATCTTACTAGACACAGATTTAAGAGCCTGCAACATAGTATTAATCACTGAGTCAAAGAACTTCTATGACTAAGTACTAAGCGTTAAAACTCCATACCATCAAATTAATCATTTGAGTTCCTGATGGAAAAAATGAATGTTAAGATATAAGGTCTGGCCTTAATGGAAGTGACCAAGATTGGCAACTGGAGATCCGAACAAGAACCATATACCGAAATCTGTGTGGCCATACTGGAGCCACCAGCAACACAAAAGATTGCTCCCTGATGATTTTGAAAATCACTCTAAAAAGAAGAACCAGAGGTGAAAAAATATAGGCAGATTGATAACTCCAAGGAAGTGTCAGTGCATACACTGCTTCTGCCATCAGATCTGTTTCTGGAAGCCCACACATCTGAACAATTTGAAAAAACACATCTAGGTAAAGACCATTCTCCCGGATGTAAAGCTTGATTGACAGAGATAATCCGTTTCCCAATTGCCTATACCTGGGAAATGGACCACAGAAATTAGACAGGAGCTGGATTTAGTCCAAGCAAGTATCCGAGATACTTCTTTCACAGCCTAAGAACTGAGAGTCCCACCCTGATGATTGACATACGCCACAGTTGTGACATTGGGTGGTAGTTATGAAAAGGTCTACTTGAAATCCGCCAGAAATCCGCGTCGTACACGTCGCGAACTGGCTTCGCCTCAGTTATCAAAGTGTCTAAATCGGACGAAGTTGATTTTTGGTGACGTAACATACGATTCGGCGCTCTCAATTCGACACGGATCGATTCGAATAGAAAACCTCTGGAAAACTTGCGGATTCCAATTTTTTTCGCCCTGCTATTCGACACAATTAGAAGCTTTCTGATAGTTATCAATAAATGACCACTTACGCTCGCGTCGTATCCGACGCAGCCTACCTCATTTTCAATGCGCCGCCTCAGAGGTCGCGGATCCTATAGTAGTCAATGGGCTCGAGTCGATCATGTCACCTAATAAAACAATGGAAAATATATTTATTTTTTTTGCCACTTGTTACAGTTTATGGAACAGAAAAACACATGCACACAAAGGATAGGAAAAGAATGAAAACAATGCACAGCAATTGTTCCATTTTGAAAATGAAAAACACATGCACACAAAGGATAGGAAAAGAATGAAAACACTGCACAGCAAATGTTATAATTTTGAAAATGAAAAACACATGCACACAAAGGATAGGAAAAGAATGAAAACACTGCACAGCAAATGTTATAATTTTGAAAATGAAAAACACATGCACACAAAGGATAGGAAAAGAATGAAAACAATGCACAGCAAATGTTAAAATTTTGAAAATTAAAAACACATGCACACAAAGGATAGGAAAAGAATGAAAACACTGCACAGCAATTGTTCCATTTTGAAAATGAAAAACACATGCACACAAAGGATAGGAAAAGAATGAAAACACTGCACAGCAATTGTTCCATTTTGAAAATGAAAAACACATGCACACAAAGGATAGGAAAAGAATGAAAACAATGCACAGCAATTGGTATAATTTTGAAAATTAAAAACACATGCACACAAAGGATAGGAAAATAATGAAAACAATGCACAGCAAATGTTAAAATTTTGAAAATTAAAAACACATGCACACAAAGGATAGGAAAAGAATGAAAACAATGCACAGCAATTGGTATAATTTTGAAAATGAAAAACACATGCACACAAAGGATAGGAAAAGAATGAAAACAATGCACAGCAAATGTTATAATTTTGAAAATGAAAAACACAGGCACACAAAGGATAGGAAAAGAATGAAAACAATGCACAGCAATAATGCTATCAATTAATTATACACAATACAAAAGAGGCTATTATTTAATTACACACAATACAAATTAGACTATCAATCAATTATACAAAACACATGCAAATTTACATCGGCATTATATGAATTCTGATTTGGTTTGGATGGCAGCATCGTTGAGGCTAAGGTAAATCACTAGGATAATGTTTGATAGTCATGTTTTTAAGTCAGTTGCTAGTATCCCTTTTTGGAGATAAAATGCCTTTATAAATTTCATTGCTTTATGTCACTGTGTAACTTTGTACTTTAAAAATACATTGAAATGATTTCAGTCATTTGCTAGGATCCCTTTTTGTAGCTACAATAATTATAAATGTCAGCTTTATGTCAATGTTTAACTGCACTTTCAAAATACATTTGATTTGTAAATGTTATTAGGAATCACATCAAGAATAACAAAATATTTCACATAATGTTCAACACAGCATTCTTTTTGTTACTTAGGATTGAAAAATCTTAATTCTCTAATATTTAATAGTAAAACATAGTAATCACTGACCTTTTTCACCTTCATAATGCTGCCATCCAAACAGAAAAATATGAAATAACATTGAAACTAGAGCAACATACTCATGTGTTTTGAATAAATAATTTTGATAATTAAACAGACACCTGCATTTCTTACAGGTGATACACACCTGAATGGCTCAATAAGATATGTTTATGAACATTGTATTGTGCTCGTCAAATGACGCGATAAAAAAGACATATACGTCACTAGTATTTAGTATTTGATCAATTAGTCACTTTAATTGAGCGTTATATGACACGATACTTAACAAAATGTGCAAGTCATGTCTTAGGTAATGATTGCTGCACCAATTTTATTAATTACTGAAAACGTTCACATCTGTGAAACTAGGCATTATAAAAGGGGCTGTTCAATCACTGCTTTTCATTATTATTGTTTGGTTCTTGGTTTGAGGATGGACATCCTCAATGTTGTCAATTTTGTTCTTTTATTAAGGAGACGCAGGGCAAGACGGGTGTTGATGGCTGCAATACAACATGGAAGACGCCGGCGAGTGCCAAGGGTTTTCTACCCAAGGATTGGGCTCCATGCCCTCAGTGACCGAGAGGTGATCCGTCGATTTCGACTGGATAGGGCCTCTATTGAGAGGCTCTATGTCGAGATCGCGGACTCTCTCGAGCCACTCACTAGAAGAACGAGGGCAATCCCTGGGATGGTAAAGCTTCTTGCGGTCCTCTATTTCTTGGCAACTGGGTCATTCCAGGCTGTGACAGGTCTAGGCGTTGGTATGAGCCAGACAACCTTCTCACGTCATCTGAAGGTTGTCCTGGATGCTTTGCACCGACGCCTAGTCCATCATGTCCACTTCCCAAACACACCGGAGGAGTGGCATGCTGTCAAGCTCCAGTTCTACCATCGAGCTGGATTGCCAAGGGTATTGGGGGCCATCGACTGCACTCACATCCTAGTGCAGCCTACCAGGGATGAAGAAGAGCCCTACCGGGATAGGAAATTCAATCACTCGCTGAATATCCAGGTCATCTGTGACGCCAGGTTGAGGGTGATGAGTGTTCGATCTGGACTCCCTGGTTGCAATCACGATTCCTTCGTCCTCCGGAATTCTGCCATCTACCATCGGTTCCAGGAGGGCCAAATGCCAGAGGGAATCCTGATAGGTAAATATCTATTACATACTCTAACCCAGTGATTTGAAACCTTTTATTGTCCGTGGCACACTTTATTACATTTAAAAATGTTACTAAATCATACATTGTAGCCTTATACAGGATATATATATATATATGTGTTTATATATATATATGTATGTGTATATATATATATATATATATATATATATATATATTATATATATTTTTATTTATATTTATGTGTATATATATATATATGTATTTATATATATATATATATATATATATATATATATGTATATATATATATATATATATATATTCACACACACACACACACACACACTGTACTGTGCTGTCATGCCATGCCTCCTACAAAATATACATGACATTTTGACACTCATTCACAATCAATCATAGTGATTGTCTGTGAATGAATGTCAATGTCATGGTTGTAAATGATGCCTGATGATCCCGTCAAATACCTCCCAATATTTAGAGTTTTGAAAGAGGTACACAACCGCACTGTTGTCAGCCACAGCACACCTGAGGATCTCTGACATGGCACACTAGTGTGCCACGGCCCATTGGTTGAAAAACAATGCTTTAACCATATGTATATGAAATATTTTAATCATTCCTATTGCTAATGTCAATTCTCTATTTTGTTTTTTCAGGTGATTCTGGGTATCCGTGTCTTCCATGGCTGTTCACACCCGTCCAAAACCCCAACGGAGTGGAAGAGGTGCGCTACAACCGTGCACACAAGTCAACAAGATGTGTCATTGAGCGCACCTTTGGCGTGCTGAAGAGCCGTTTTCGCTGCTTGGACATCTCTGGTGGTGTCCTTCAGTACGCCCCCTCCAAAGTCTCCTTAATTTTTATGGTTTGCTGTATGTTGCACAATATTGCCATAAAAATCCTGGATATAGATATGGAGAGCTTGGACAATGAATATGGTGAATTCATCGACCCAGACCTGGAGCACAATGCTCTGGGTGTCCAAGCTCGATCAGTCTATATCCAGGGGGTTTTTGGGCAAGAAGGTTGATTGTGCAACATACAGTTTTTATTTGTGTTTTTCTTTACTTTACATTATTATTTGTAATCCAAAAGCTGCTATATTTTGGATTACCTTTGAGCAAATATTGTCGTTTCTATGAATGAAATTGTATATCATTGTAAAGCCATTGATTGAAAATGGTTTATTTTTGAATATGTTGCTATTGTTTAATGTAAAGTTGATGAGACACATGTTTAATAAAATCTCATTAAACAAATTTTTTAAAGATCTACACTTGACTCTTTTGTTATTTGTAAGGCTCTAACAATAAATATTTATAAATGTGTTAATATTCTGTATTTCATTTTTTTAAAATGACCATTTTATTTCATTTATTTAGGCATACTTGTGTTTTAGAATAAACCGGTTTATCACCATAAATGTTCCAGAATAAATAATTACATTCTTGGATTTACAATTAATCTAACAAGATAATGAAGAACATCAGTGAATAGTAGTAAATTAAAAGGTTGCTTAAAATGTCATGCTCTATCTGCATAAAAAATAAAACAAATTCATTGGTTCATTGTCCCTTTAACGTGCATGAGCTCAATGTTATGTATATTAATTTTAACGGTCACATTATAATAATATAAAATCTAAGATACAATTATTTTTTTCATTAATGGACCTAGCAGCAATGCACTACAGTTCTATACATGTTTTTTTTGGTGCTGTCTGTCTTTATCTACATCACAGTTTTTCTCTCTCTTTCTCTCTCTCTCTCTCTCTCTCTTTCTCACAATCCCCCCATCACAATCCCTCTCTCACTCACATTCCCACCGCACAATCTCTCTCTCTCTCTTTCTCTCTCTTTCTCTCTCTCTCTCTCTCACAATATCCCCCCTCTTTCTCTCTCTCTCTATCCCACACAATATCCCCCCTCTTTCTCTCTCTCTCTCTCTCACACAATATTCCCCCCTCTTTTTCTCTCTCTCTCTCTCTCACACAATATTCCCCCCTCTTTCTCTCTCTCTCTCTCTCTCTCTCTCACACAATATCCCCCCTCTTTCTCTCTCTCTCTCTCTCACACAATATCCCCCCTCTTTCTCTCTCTCTCTCTCTCTCTCACACAATATTCCCCCCTCTTTCTCTCTCTCTCTCTCTCTCTCTCTCTCTCTCACACACACAATATTCTCCCCTCTTTCTCTCTCTCTCTCTCTCACACAATATCCCCCCTCTTTCTCTCTCTCACATAATCGCCTCTCTCTCTCCCTCACAATCCATCTCTCTCTCTCTCACAATCCCTCCCTCTTTCTCTAACACAAACCCTCTCTCTTTCAATATCTCTATGTATTAAGTTTTTTCTCTCTCTAAATATATTTTTTATAATGTTTTAACGAATAAAGAGACCCCTGAACTTAATGATTTTTTATGTGTTATTTATATAGAGCATACAAATGTAATCACATTATTAATTATTCAATTGTTTTTTAAAACTAATCTTTATATATTTTTTAAAATAATCATTTTTGTAACTTTACATGGCAACCCATTTTGTTGAACTACCTTGGTTGTTCTTGTTGATTGGTGTATACATTCATCCACCAATAAATAAGTTCTGTCCAAGGGTATGGACTTTAATTTTAAAATAAAAATATAAAAACAATTAGCAAAAGTGTTTTAAAATGTGAATATCACATGTTAACAATTAATATTTTAAATATAAATATTGATTCAAGTTCACTTTATTATAATAACTTTTTTCTCCAAAAGCTCAATATTATAAATCTTCAAAGAAAATAAAATGTAATATGTTTATTAAATTTAACATTTAATAATAAGAGTAGTTAAAGGGCTATGATACCCACATTTTTTATTTCATGATTTAGAAAGATAATGCATTTTTCAACATCTTTCTAATTTTCTTCTATTATCTAATTTTTTTAATTCTCTTGATATTCTTTGATGAAAAGCATATCTAGATATGCTCAGTAGCTGCTGATTAGTTGCAGCACATAGAAGCCTCATGTGATTGGCTCACCCATGTGCATTGTTTTTTCTTCAAATTAGTATATCTAAAATATTAAGCGAAATAAATAATAGAAGTAAATTGTAATGTTGTTTAAATTTGTATGTTCTATATGATTCATGAAAGATTTTGAGTTTAGTGTCCCTTTAATATATTACTTATGCATTCAATTAGAACATCAGTCATTTGTAACGTGTGAATCAAGTAATAACAAACACATTTGTTAATGTTTAAAAATATATTTTTATTTTCAAACCAAAAAAAAAAAAAAAAAAAATTAATCATATTTTTAAATTAATACTCATAAAAAGAGAAAAACATATAATAATTTAAAAATATTGTATACATATTTTTAAATTAAAAATAATAAAAAAATAAAAAGATTTAATAATTTAAAAATATTTTATTCATATTTTTAAATTAAAAATCATAAAAACATCGACATTTATTTAATTTTAAAATATTCATTACATATTAAAAAATTAAAAATAGTAAAAACATCGACATTTTTTAAATAATTTAAAAATATTATTGACATATTTTTAAATTAAAAATCATAAAAACATCAAGACATTTAGTTAAAAACTTAAAAATATTTTATTCATATTTTTAAATTTTTAAATAATTGAAACCTAAAATTATATTTAAAAACCCTAATAAAATGAGCACATTAAAACACCCTAATCTTTTTTTCTTTTGGGTGAGGGAGAGAGGGGGGGTGATCTCTCCCTTGTTGCCCTTCTCCCAAAGTTTAAAATCATCTGACGATTTAAAACCCTGTTGTCTTCGTCCACCCTCTCCCGACGCTGCCGTTCTAGCTGGTCTTCAGCTGCTCTGGCCCTATCAAAAGCTAATCTTTCCCTATCCAAATTTAACCTATCCCTCTCCAATTCTAATCTACAACTATCCATACGTCTATTTAATTCTAATTTTTCCCTCTCTAACTCTATTCTGATACTGTCCCTACGTCGCTCATATTCAAATATTTCCCTCTCTAAATCTAATCTAGCTGTTTCTACTCTAAACCTTTCCCTTTCTATATCTAATCTTTCCCTATCTACTGAGATGACCCGATCTAATATCTGCCCCTGTTGGTCAATAGATAAGCGTAATGCCCCACGCAACTCACGGTGTTCTGCCCGGTACTGCCTGGCCAGATCTAACATTTCCCAGACTGCCTCCTCATCAGTGATGCGAGGCAGTCGGTGGCCAGGATCAGCACGGCCATGAGCTGATGGGGCATGACCAACAGTGGCATGAGGGTCACCAGGGTCCAAAGCAGCTGGTTGTTCGGGGTCAGGAGGGGCAGAACGGCTGAGAGAACCTATTTCTGATGTTCCCTGGGAGAGTCCCTGATCCTGTGATTCTGGAAATAGGTTCTCTCCCAGGGACGACTCCTCTGTGAAATCTCTCAGCTCACGAAGACAACAGTCGATCTCCTCCGAAGTCAGTAATGCGCGCTCGGCATCTAAAGAAATTAAAAATAAAATATATATTGTTAGTTAACTTAATGTATTTGGAAGTATTAAATGCATATGATATTAAACATATATCTTAAATCAATCATAACACAATCAAATTGTTAAGACACAGTATTTTAACATTACTGATTTTTATATTGTATGTTATCTGAAATTTATAAACTAAATAAGAATGTGTATATTAATTTATACTTTTAAAGTGGTTTAGTATCAAAAATATATCATATTCAATTTTTTTTAGAATTAATGACCGTACCACATCATTTTTAACACATCAATGTTATAAAATCAACAATATAAAACTCGGTTTATTCTGTTTATTAATCAATGACATGATTACAAGCACCACTAATGGTGTTATGAGCTTGAGTATTGACAATGATGTTGCACAGAGAATATATTCTAGGCCTATTTATCTTTTTTCGGTTGGACATGATCCAACAGTGCAGATCATGTCCACAATAACTCACTGAATGTAGAGAATGCCCCCTTCAGAGTCATGGACAATGGCCCGTCAGCACTGTGTTGTTCAATAAACAAGATCAGACTCAATTGTGGTGAATAGCGTCAAGGGTATGGAGCAGCTTTCTTTATACGTATGATTATAAATGCATGTTGTGTAAAGCCTGGATGCTCGCAATAAAATTTGTACCTACAACTCCATTTGTCGGTTAAAACATGAGAGAGAGACATAGAGGTCCATTTATCAAGCTCCTTATGTAGCTTTAAGGGCCGTGTTTATTGGGAGTATACTGACTCTTTGAAAACAACTCTTATGAAGCAACAGTCTAAAGACCCCTGCTCCATAACCCTGTCCACCTGCTCTGATTTCTGAGAACTTATTGCTCGACACATTCAGCTATGTCTGTCATACCGGATCCGCAATGTTGTTTTGTAAATAGGCCTCAAAGAATGGTCATGCAATACACAGGTGATTATCCAAACCTTAAATTCATTTTAATTTCTAAAGAGTTGTAAATTAAAATATATGTAATGATCATCAAAGTGATAGTCTAGAAAGAACTAAACTTACATGATTCAGATAGATCATTACATATTAAGCAAGATTATTAGTTAATCCTATTATCAATAATGATTATTTTTCTTTTTATATTTCCTTGAAAATCTATACAAAGTAATAATACCAGCAGGCACATTATTTTTCAATAAAATGACGACCGTTTTTTGATTGGATGGTTACATATAGAGAACAATGAAAAAGCGGTACCCAGGTGGTAAATCCAAAATGGCCTGTCTTTTAATCTTACATTCAGGATTTTCAAAGAAAGATAGTAAGATAACATTCTATTTTTATTTTTTCTTTTACCTGAGGAGGAGATCGTAGATCTTGGAGGTGGTCCTAAAGCCCTTCGGACATCAACTAGATAAATAAAAATGAATATACATATTTAGAACTTAGACCAATCAGACAAGTGAAAACAATTAAATTCAAAGCAAGCTAATAATATTAAACATACCTGTAGATCGGCCAATGCTTGCTACATCAGGGGTGCTGCACATAATGTCCGGGTGCGTGGCGGCCGAGGAGAAGCTGTGGCTGGATTCAGTGTGGATACTGACGGGCAATAGCAGTGTATTATCGCCATCTTCAGCATCTTCACTCTCGGATTCAGCATCAGCAGCCACAGCAGCTGCTGCACTGGTAGATGCTTCAACAAAATACAAGAAATAAAATATGAGTAATATTGCACATAATGATATTAAAAGGGGCACTAAACCGAAAATCTTTCTTTCATGATTCCAATTGAAAATATAAATGTAAAACACATTTCTATTGACTTTCATATCTTCTTTTTCTCTATTTGTAAAATTTCCTTATTTGAAGAGAAAGCAATGCACAATGTTTTTCAAATCACATGATGCTTTTATGTGCATCATCCAATCAGCAGCTATTGAGCATATATAGATATGCTTTTCATCAAATAATCTGAATAGAATCAAACCAATTAGATAATATAAGTAACTTAAAATGATGTTCTACATTAAATTCTATTTCTAAATCATAAAATACAAAATTTTGGTGTTATGTCCCTTTAATAAACATTTGATGGAACAATCACAAAAATGTGCAACATGAAGATTTCAAGTAATATCATCTTACCTGCCAACTCGTCAGTATCATGCCCCACTAAATCCAGACCGAGCGTTAGGTTTGCTCCCAGCTTCTCCCGCAGCTGAACCTCATATTCAGTAAGTTCAGCCACATATGGCTCGCCACCACCGGTCCGACGTGCAGACTGTAACTCCCTGGACAGCTTGGCCTTTAAGTGTCTTTTGATGTCCGAAAACCTTTTCTTACATGCATCCGCCGGTTTTGGATGATTCCCTTCGGCGGACACACTGTCAGCGATTGCTCCCCAGATTTGTTTTTTCCTGGAGAGCGAGGTTCTCTGGGCTTTAGAACCAATAATAAAATCGTAATGTTGTAAAACAAGGGTCACTAAAACTTTGTTTTGCTCATGATTAAATTGTATGCTGCGCCCTGACTTTGTTTTACCAGGCGCAGACATGACAAAGATAAAAATAGCAGCAAGAGAATAAATAAATAAGCAATGTCAATAAATATCTCAACAGTCTTGTAGCTCTTGTACCTACAGCTCTTGTAAAGCATAGGTGATTAGACTCCATTTTACATTCCCTTTTATAGACTTTAAAAAAAATCTTAATTAGCAGTTACCAATTGTCATTTTTATTTATTGTAATTATAAAACAATTAATATTAATATAAATACGTCATGTATGACGCCCGTTTAATGTAACGATCGAACGATCTCGATGTCTTAGATAATCTTTAATATTACATCTATGTCGCAGTATTAATTATGTTATGACGGATAAGCCGTCATACTTGTCTACAGTGTGTCATCCGTGTCTACAGTGTGTCATACATGCCTACAGTGTGTCATAGTTGTCTATAAAAGGGGTCAGTTTATTTTTTACTTTGAGGTCTATTGTCCGACAGGAGGGATCTCTTTAATTTTTGGCATTTACTTTGTAGCCGCATGAATACAAGGCAATCACAATTTATTTCAATAAACCGTAAGTAAAAATTTGTTTTACGTTGCTTTAATACTGTCGCATGATTTGTTTATAAGGAGTTAAACAGCAAGTTATGAACCCGTGAAACATAAACCGACAAGCAAAAACTTTTGGTACACTTTAGTTATAGTGAACACGTGAGACATGCAAAGAAAGTTATAGTGAACACATGAGACATGCAATCAGCCAACCGAATATCATATTTATTTACAACCAATAACCAAATTTGGCTTTATTTTGTATATCGCCGTCGCAATAATAAATAATATTTATTTTTTTATGTAATAATGCTGTCTACATCCACTCAGGCAGAATTGTAAATGTTTGTTTGGGATAAATACTAGTATATATGTATGACATCCTATAGACTAGCATGACGGATTATTAGCACTTATTTATATGTCGCCATCAATGTTTTTTCACTATTTTTGCAAATATATTCATTGCAAACATAATTAACAATTGGGCCTAAGTGAATGTTGACGAAATATTTATACACCTTTTAATTTTTTAAGGCGACAGCATTATACCTGACAGTAAATAAAGGAACATTTCAATATTTGAAATTTAAAGGACGTATGATTAAATTGTTTGTTATTGACATGCAAGTAATTAGTGGCGCATGTGTTAGATAATGTGAAAATGGAACACGTGCTACATATAATCCGCCAACCAAATATTGATATTTTTATGTACACTTGCAACAACCAATGATATTTCTCTATGATTGCTATATATACGTCGCACTTTAAAAAAAATTCAGAAATTTTTTTTTGGAATTGAGTTGCAATTATGTCTACCCCATTCACCCAGGGAGAATTGCTTATTCTGGTGTATGGGATGAATAGGTACTTTCCCCGTCGCATAGGCGGGGTAAGGGGGATTCAACATGAGCATAGAGACCGCATCATCTATGAGATGATGCGGAGGATGAGGAGGGTGTCCAGGATTACCCGGACACGTCGAAGCTGTCTGAGAAGGTTTTTGGACCTTAGGCGGCGGGAGACAGAGCGCTATGAAGCATTGAGAGCGCAGGTCCGAATGTGTAAGTGATTGTCTTCGAAGTTAATAGATAGATGGATACTTAAATGACGCAATTCAATGAACAATTACATTAGTGGATCATTTTATTTTTTTTATTTTATTGTGTTACATGATTATATATTTGATTTCTTCAAGAATCTTATTGCCTTTTTAGCAGTCCTTTTATTTTTGATATTTCTTTTTTTAAACTTTTTTCCATTTAAAAATCCTGTGGCACACCACCATCCAAAAATTAAAAAACAATCACACATTGAAGCCTAATACAGCATATATATATATATATATATATATATATATATATATATATATATATATATATATATACACATGTACACAAACACATACTGTATGTATTGTTCTGTTATGCCATGCCTCCTACAAACTACCCCTGCACTGGGAGTATATAAAAAAAAAAAAGTTAAAAAAATATGTCACACTGTTGTTCACACTGTTGTAAGTCTGCCGTGGCACACCTGAGGATCTCTCATGGCACACTAGTGTGCCACGGCACACTGGTTGAAAAACACTGCTGTAGAGGATCAATGCAATACAATTTAGTTCAACATTAGATTATCAACATAATTGAATCTATAGAGACTTTAAATAAAATTCATGCTCCATCATGTTTATTAACAATGAAACAAAGTTTAATAATATATTTAAGATATATTTATCTCTCTCTCTCTCTCTCTCTCTCTCTCTCTCTCTCTCTCTCTCTCTCTCTATATATATATATATATATATATATATATATATACATATACATATAAATATATATATATATATATATATATATATATATATATATAAAAATAGAGAGAGAGAGAGAGAGAGAGAGAGAGATATTCATATGGATATGTATGTATATAGAGCTATATATCTATATAAAGCTATATCTCTCTCTTCTCTCTCTTCTCTCTTCTTCTTCTCTCTCTTCTTCTCTCTCTTCTCTCTCTTCTTCTCTCTTCTTCTTCTCTCTTCTTCTATCTCTTCTTCTATCTCTTCTCTCTCTTCTCTCTCTTCTTCTCTCTTCTTCTCTCTTCTTCTCTCTCTTCTCTCTCTTCTTCTCTCTTCTTCTTTCTTCTTCTTCTCTCTTCTTCTCTCTTCTTCTCTCTCTTCTTCTCTCTCTTCTCTCTCTTCTTCTCTCTCTTCTCTCTCTTTTTCTCTCTTCTTCTTCTCTCTATCTCTCTTCTTCTCTCTCTTCTCTCTCTCTTCTCTCTCTCTTCTCTCTCTCTTCTCTCTCTCTTCTCTCTTCTTCTTCTCTCTTCTTCTTCACTCTTCTCTCTTCTTCTCTCTCTTCTCTCTCTTCTCTCTCTTCTTCTCTCTTCTTCTCTCTCTTCTCTCTCTTCTCTCTTCTTCTCTCTTCTTCTCTCTTCTTCTTCTTTCTTCTTCTTCTCTCTTCTCTCTTCTTCTCTCTCTTCTCTCTCTTATCTCTTCTTCTCTCTCTTCTCTCTCTTCTTCTCTCTCTTCTTCTCTCTGTTCTCTCTGTTCTTCTCTCTCTTCTTCTCTCTCTTCTCTCTCTTCTCTCTCTCTTCTCTCTCTCTTCTCTCTCTCTTCTCTCTCTCTTCTCTCTCTCTTCTCTCTCATGCATTGATTCTTAAGATACAAAACTCAACAATAATATTTAACCTGTATCTAATGTGTACATACAACTTTATATTTTAACAGATCGCAGGCGTGCCCAGATACCCAGATATATTCGGCCAGTGTCTATGGCTACGCCACGGAGCAACCGCTCCTCACCGCCATTGCCTGCACGGTTTATAACAGCTCCTCATGGTAATTAGAATATTATCATATTGTGTTTGAATTATTTAACTTTAAAATTTTTGTTATTTTACATGTTATTAAAGGCAGCATGTTGAAAGGACAATAAAACGAAAGATTTACTTTCACAATCTAGATAAAGATTTGATTATTTTTTAAAGTTTACAGTATAGTGGTAATCCATTTACTTCATTATATATATATCATTTGATGAAGTAATAAGATTGCATATGGATGTGTCATGTAATCAAGGCATCTCTGATGATTAACAAATCTTCAACTACAGAGAAAATCTAGATATGCTTTTCTTAGAAATATAATAGAACAATTCATTAAATTATCATGATTGAAAACATTTAGAATCTCTTTATAAAAGATGAAAGGATTGTTTTTTAATTTCTCATTTACACTTGATGTATTTATTTATAAACCAAAAAAGTCATTTTGCAGACTTATAAAATTGTTTTTAATGGAAGATTTTTTAAATTTGGAATATGACATTGATCTTACTAATGTCATGAATTCACCGTTCATCGCCGTGTCGCCGCGGCTCCCGGATCTCTTCTGGGTTCCTACGTCACGTTGCTAGGCAACGTGACGCATTCTCTGACAACCCCTATGACGTGGCGGCCTCTCTCTGCCTTTAAATCTCGGCGGGAGATTTACTCGGTGCCCGTTTGTTCTCTCTTCTGCCGGTCCCTGTCTGAGTGAGTACAATCTTATGAAATCTGATCCTATCCTCCTTGACATTGTTTTGCCAATGCCTCTTGCTTCCAAATCTTGTTTGCCTGCTAACCTGCCTAAAGGACATTATCATTTGTTTGCGGACACCTGCTTAAAGGGACATTATCTTTGTTTGCTTTAATCCTGCTAATAAGGACATTATCATTTGTTTGCTTACAATCTTGCTTAAAAGGACATTATCATTTGTTTGCTTACAATCTTGCTTAAAAGGACATTATCATTTGTTTGCTGACACCTGCTTAAAGGGACATTATCTTTGTTTGCTTTAATCCTGCTAATAAGGACATTATCATTTGCTTGCTTACAATCTTGCTTGAAAGGACATTATCATTTGTTTGCGGACACTTGCTTAAAGGGACTTTATCTTTGTTTGCTTTAATCCTGCTAATAAGGACATTATCATTTCTTTGCTGACAATCCTGCTTAAAAGGACATTAACATTTGTTTGCGGACACCTGCTTAAAGGGACTTTATTTTTTGTTTGCTTTATTTCTGCTAAAAGGACATTATTATTTTGTTTGCTAACAACCTGCTTAAAGGGACATTCTTAGTTTGTTGCAAACCTGCAAGAAAGAAGCATATTCATTTATCCACTATCAACCTGCTTAAAGGGACATAAGCTTTGTTTGTTTCTATTTTCCTGAGAAAGGAACGCTATCTCCTGTAAATCAATTCTATCCTCAAGAAGATATTTTGGATTACTATTCTTTTGGGAAGTTCTGATACCCTGCTTATTTTGTTTCCTGAGTGGGTCACGTCCTGGATATTTTTCAGTGTGCTAGCGTGTGTTTTAATATCCACGCTAGCAGTTGGGTTAAATCCTGAACTGACTAAATACGGCTGACATTACAAACGGGCCATAAATGGACCCCACTGAATTATCCATGGCCGTGACTCACCAGGGACAGTTACTGGGATCTCATGCTACCCACTTGCAATCCTTGGATACTAAGCTGGATCAAATCACTACATTATTACAGAGCTTGGTTGCTCCTATCCCTCCCAATCCTAACATTGAGGCATCTCCTCCTCCTATTCCCAACAACCAATCACAAGGACATTTGAGTCCTAGGATTCCTCTTCCAGATAAATATGATGGGAATCCTGAAGATTGTAGGGGTTTTTTGAATCAATGTCGACTTCACTTTCGTAACAGTCCTACCCTTTTTGCTACTCCCTCATCTCGGATTACATTCCTTATTTCCTTAATGAAAGGAAGAGCTTTGGCCTGGGTATCACCTCTGTTAGAAAAAGATGATCTTATACTTCAGGATGTGGATGCTTTTCTTTCTGTTTTTTCCAACGTGTTTGACAAACCTGGAAGGACGTCCGCTGCTGAAGCTTCTCTATTAGACCTACGTCAGGGTGGTCAATCAGTGTCTCAATATGCCATTGAGTTCCGCACTCTTGCATCTGAAACTAATTGGAATCAGGGAGCTCTTAGAGCAGCTTTTCGCAAAGGACTTTCAGAACGTCTCAAAGATGAATTGGTGTATCGGGAACTTCCAGACTCCCTAGAAGCCTTAATAAATCTTTGCATCAGTCTTGATTCTAGATATCGTGAACGCCAACAAGAAAGAGAAAGAAATCAGAGGTCCTCAACTCGAACTCCTTTTCGTCTGGCTCCTCGTTTTTCTAACCCGGTAACAACTGCCTCTCCTTCTCCTGATCAAGCTGAACCTATGGAAGTAGGAACCATAAAATTAACCGAAACTGAGCGTTTGAGAAGACGTTCTCTTGGCCTGTGTCTATACTGTGGCCTTAAAGGGCATTTATTAAGGGATTGTCCTACCAGGCCAGTAAAAGCCAGGGCTTAACTTCTGTCCAGGGAACTAAGTTAAGCCAAAAACAAGTTCATTCCCTCTATAATAAACTCTTTGTTCCTGTAACCCTTCAATTGGGTGATAACAAGATTCATACCCAAGCTCTTATTGATTCTGGTGCTGGAGGAGTGTTCGTTGACTCCACTTTTGTGTCTACTCACACTATTCCCTTACTAAGAAAGAAGTTTTCAGTTTCCGTCTCTACTGTTAGTGGAGATCCTTTGGGTTCCGGACTCATCCAGTTTACTACTATACCCATACTTTTTTCTGTCGGAGTACTTCATTGTGAGAGGATATATTTTGATGTGATTACTACTCCTCAATTTCCCATAATCCTGGGTCTTCCTTGGCTTCAGTTACATAATCCTACCTTTTCTTGGACCCATGGTGAACTCACCTCCTGGGGATTATCTTGCCATACTAACTGTCTTCAACCACTTACTAAAATACCACTCACTATTGCTCTTACTACCGACACTTCTGGTCCTCTACCTACGCAGTATCAAGATTTTGTCGATGTCTTTTCTAAAAAAGAAGCAGAACGTCTTCCTCCTCATCGTTCATTTGATTGCCCTATTGATCTTCTCCCTGGAGCTCCTTATCCTCGAGGCAAAACTTACCCACTTTCTAGGCCTGAAAATGTAGCCTTGGAAGAATATATCAAAGATAATTTGGCCAGAGGATTCATTCGACCCTCCTCTTCTCCTGTAGGGGCTGGGTTCTTCTTTGTGGGAAAGAAGGATGGCGGACTGCGACCTTGTATCGATTACAGAGGGTTAAATCAAATTACCATCAAGAACAGTTATCCTTTACCCCTAATACCTGAATTATTCACATATCTTCAAGGTTCCACCATTTTTACCAAGCTCGATCTCCGTGGAGCATACAATCTTATCCGTATGCGCAAGGGTGATGAGTGGAAGACAGCCTTTAACACTCGATTTGGGCATTATGAGTATCTTGTCATGCCGTTTGGGCTGTGTAATGCCCCTGCTGTTTTTCAACACTTCGTGAATGAGATTTTTCGGGATTTCTTGAATATTTTTGTTATCATTTACCTTGACGATATATTAATTTTTTCTCAAAACTACCAAGATCATATACATCACGTCAGGAAAGTACTTCAACGTTTAAGAGATAACCATCTATTTGCCAAACTGGAGAAATGTTCTTTTCATCAAAGGTCCATTCCCTTTTTGGGATATGTAATCTCTGAATCAGGATTTGAAATGGATCCAACTAAACTCTCTGCCATTTTGGAGTGGCCTAAACCTGATTCTCTTAAAGCTCTGCAACGTTTCCTGGGATTTGCCAGTTATTACAGGAAATTCATCAAAGGTTTTGCTACTATAACGTCACCTCTTTCGTCTCTCACCAGGAAAGGACAAAACTGTAAAGATTGGCCTCCTGAAGCTGTTGAAGCTTTTGATTCTCTCAAAAAAGCTTTCTCTTCTGCACCTATCCTGCGTCACCCAAATCCGGATTTTCAATTTATTCTTGAAGTGGATGCTTCTTCAGTTGCTGCTGGGGCTGTTCTTTCCCAACGTATACCTGACACAGGAAAGATCCACCCTGTGGGATTCTTCTCCAAGAAATTTTCTCCTTCTGAATTAAATTATGATGTAGGTAATAAGGAGTTACTTGCTATTAAAATGGCACTGGATGAATGGATGCATTGGTTGGAAGGCACTTCTTTGCCGTTTACTATACTCACAGATCATAAAAACCTTCTCTATCTTCAAACGGCCAAACGACTGAACTCCAGACAAGCACGTTGGTCTTTGTTCTTCTCACGTTTTCATTACAATCTGTCTTATATTCCCGGTTCTAAGAACATCAAGGCTGACGCCCTTTCCAGACAATTTCAAGATACTTCAACTCCTGAATCTGGTACCATACTTCAACCTCATAAAGTCCCAGTTATCAACCTCGTGGTTACATGACTTACAATCTGCTCAAAAGGATCTTCCTTTGTCTTGCAAACCTCCTGATGGCCTACTCTTTGTTCCTAAACGTCTTCGTTCCAAGATTCTATATTGGGCTCACGACAGTCCTCTCTCTGGACATCCTGGCATCAGTAACACCGCTCGAAGGCTCAAGCAACATGTCTGGTGGCCTACTCTGTCTCAAGATGTTACAGATTATGTCTCAGTATGTACACAGTGTGCCAGCAATAAGACTCCTCGTCAACTTCCCTCCGGTTTGCTTCAACCGTTACCCATTCCTCATCAGCCTTGGACCCATTTATCCATGGATTTTATTACCGATCTTCCTCTTTCAGCTGGAAACAACACTATCTGGGTGGTTGTTGACAGGTTCACTAAGACAGCTCACTTCATTCCTTTACCTGGTTTACCATCTGCCAAAAGACTTTCCGAACTTTTTCTCTTACACATTGTGAGATTACATGGCTTCCCTCTGAACATTGTTTCGGATAGAGGAGTACAATTTGTTTCTCAGTTTTGGAGATCACTCTGCAAACACTTTGGAACAACTATCTCTTTGTCTACTTCACATCATCCGGAGTCTAATGGCCAAACCGAAAGGGTTAACCAGTGCCTTGAAACTTATTTGAGGCATTATGTGGATCATCATCATTCTAATTGGACTGGTTACCTTCCACTAGCAGAATTGGCTCATAACACACGTTACAACTCCTCTCTTCGGACTTCTCCTTTTCATGCAGCCTATGGATTTCAACCCAGAACGTTTCCTCTACACACCTCTTCCACTGAAAATCCTGCTTCTGATCTATCCGCCAGGAGGTTAACTCGTCATTGGAAGAAGATACGCCTTCTTCTTTCCAAGGCTTCTGAACGTTATAAGTTCTATTCTGATCTTCGGCGACGGAGGGCTCCCAAATATCGGCCTGGCGATAAGGTTTGGGTTTCTTCACGTCATCTTCGCCTCAAACAGCCTTCCACCAAATTGGGACCACGATATGTGGGTCCTTTCCGGATACTGGGTCAAGTATGTCCTACTGCTTACCGAATTGCTCTGCCCAAGACCCTCAAAGCCCATCCGGTATTTCACGTATCTCTTTTGAAACCTGTATTATCTAATAGGTATTCTAAACCTCTGCTCAAACCTCCACCTCTTTTGATTCATGGCCAACCTGAATTTGAGGTCAGTCACATCCTGGATTCCAAACTTCGTGGTAAGAAACTGTATTATCTCATTCATTGGAAAGGTTATCCTGTTACAGAACGATCCTGGGAACCTGCCCGGCAGGTGCGTGCCCCTGCCTTAATTAAGGCCTTTCACAAGTTCCACCCTACTAGGCCTGGTCCTGTCCCCCGGAGGGGTCCTTGAGGGGGGGGGGTGATGTCATGAATTCACCGTTCATCGCCGTGTCGCCGCGGCTCCCGGATCTCTTCTGGGTTCCTACGTCACGTTGCTAGGCAACGTGAAGCATTCTCTGACAACCCCTATGACGTGGCGGCCTCTCTCTGCCTTTAAATCTCGGCGGGAGATTTACTCGGTGCCCGTTTGTTCTCTCTTCTGCCGGTCCCTGTCTGAGTGAGTACAATCTTATGAAATCTGATCCTATCCTCCTTGACATTGTTTTGCCAATGCCTCTTGCTTCCAAATCTTGTTTGCCTGCTAACCTGCCTAAAGGACATTATCATTTGTTTGCGGACACCTGCTTAAAGGGACATTATCTTTGTTTGCTTTAATCCTGCTAATAAGGACATTATCATTTGTTTGCTTACAATCTTGCTTAAAAGGACATTATCATTTGTTTGCTTACAATCTTGCTTTAAAGGACATTATCATTTGTTTGCTGACACCTGCTTAAAGGGACATTATCTTTGTTTGCTTTAATCCTGCTAATAAGGACATTATCATTTGCTTGCTTACAATCTTGCTTGAAAGGACATTATCATTTGTTTGCGGACACTTGCTTAAAGGGACTTTATCTTTGTTTGCTTTAATCCTGCTAATAAGGACATTATCATTTCTTTGCTGACAATCCTGCTTAAAAGGACATTAACATTTGTTTGCGGACACCTGCTTAAAGGGACTTTATTTTTTGTTTGCTTTATTTCTGCTAAAAGGACATTATTATTTTGTTTGCTAACAACCTGCTTAAAGGGACATTCTTAGTTTGTTGCAAACCTGCAAGAAAGAAGCATATTCATTTATCCACTATCAACCTGCTTAAAGGGACATAAGCTTTGTTTGTTTCTATTTTCCTGAGAAAGGAACGCTATCTCCTGTAAATCAATTCTATCCTCAAGAAGATATTTTGGATTACTATTCTTTTGGGAAGTTCTGATACCCTGCTTATTTTGTTTCCTGAGTGGGTCACGTCCTGGATATTTCTCAGTGTGCTAGCGTGTGTTTTAATATCCACGCTAGCAGTTGGGTTAAATCCTGAACTGACTAAATACGGCTGACAACTAATATTTATTCATTATTATGATTCATCTATTACAGAAGACCAAATACCGCCAATGGGAGAGCCACAAGCCGGCTAGGGCGGAGGAGGAAGACGTAAATATTTTTTTTGAAGAGGTGCTTAAGGAGGAAGAGGAGGAGGTGCCTATGGTTGAATGTAAGTTGAAAGAATATAATGTTTGACAAATTCAATATTGATAAATAATTTATCTAACATACATTATTTTCTTCTTTTTCTAGATCGAGATCAGGGGACCCAAACTGGTCCATTTTTAACTGCACTTTTTGAACAACTGGCTGAGGCCCTAACAGCTGTTTCCAGGGCAGTTAGAAACATACATCAGGCCCTAAATGAGATGTAATAATTAAAATTTGTTTGATTTAAAAAAAAAAAAAAAAATTATAATAAAAATTGTTTCTTTTATAGTTATTGATGTCTCACTGTATTCATTTAATGATTAATTTATAGTGACATGACAAAAATTAAGAAAAAACAGTATAAATATGCTACAATATTTATAAATCAATAGCTGCTGATTAATGAAAGCACATAGATGCATTGACACACATTTATTAAGGAGATGTGATTCTGGCAATTAGGAATCAACATAAACCCAAGTTATGGAGCAGCAGTATAAAGACTGATGATCAATAACCCCGTCCAACTGATCTTATGAGACGGACAGTAATCTCAAACGTTAGAAATGAAACAGTACCATCGGGTTGATTGACACTCCCTGCTGGTAGTCAATTATCCTCAAGTCTGCAGGGTGCAGTGTTGCAGCAGGAGCACAGAAGAGCTGCCGGTGCAATGCTGAATAGAGAAAGAATAATCAGCAAGGTCTTGCGGACCTTATCCGCACTGTCGTATAAGGTCCGCCAGATATTTGTAAAATTAGAAGCGTTATATGATTGACTTTCACATATGCATTGCTATTTCAAGTAAAATTGATTATCTGAGTAACGTGAAAATACACATCAAATGTTATTGTTCATGCTTAGAATAGTAACTTTGGAGTAGTATTATGAGTAATATTTTTATCTATTTTTATCTATTACATAATATCTCTTGCTATGTATGTATGTACATATATAGATATATACATATATATAGAGAGATATATATACATACATAAACACATCTATTAGTATATTTGAAATTGACATTTAAAAATATGTACATACATACAGAGAGATATTAAATTATATATATATATATATATATATATATATATATATATATATATATATATATATATATATATATATATATAGAGAGAGAGAGAGAGAGAGAGAGAGAGAGAGAGAGAGAGAGAGAAACATAATTTATGCTTACCTGATAAATTTATTTCTCTTGTAGTGTATCCAGTCCACGGATCATCCATTACTTATGGGATATATTCTCCTTCCCAACAGGAAGTTGCAAGAGTCCACCCACAGCAAAGCTGCTATATAGCTCCTCCCCTAACTGCCATTACCAGTCATTCGACCGAAAACATGCAGAGAAAGGAAAACCATAGGGTGCAGTGGTGACTGTAGTTTAATGGAAAAATTACCTGCCTTAAAGTGACAGGGCGGGCCGTGGACTGGATACACTACAAGAGAAATAAATTTATCAGGTAAGCATAAATTATGTTTTCTCTTGTTAAGTGTATCCAGTCCACGGATCATCCATTACTTATGGGATACCAATACCAAAGCTAAAGTACACGGATGATGGGAGGGACAAGGCAGGTACTTAAACGGAAGTTACCACTGCCTGTAAAAAACCCTTTCTCCCAAAAATAGCCTCCAAAGAAGCAAGGTATCAAATTTGTTAAATTTGAAAAAGTATGAAACGCAGACCAAGACTCCGTCTTGTAATCTGTTCAACAGAAGCCACATTTAAAAAAGGCCCAAGTGAAAACCACAGCTCTAGTAGAATGAGCTGTAATACCTTCAGGAGGCTGCTGTCCAGCAGTCTCATAAGCTAAATGAATTATGCTTTTTAACCAAAAAGACAGAGAGGTTGCTGAAGTCCTTTGACCTCTCCTCTGTCCAGAATAGACAACAAACAAGGTGAATGTTTGATGAAAATCTGTAGTAGCTTGTAAGTAAAACTTTAAAACACGAACCACGTCCAAATTGTGTAATAGACGTTCCTTCTTTGAAGAAGGATTAGGATACAAGAATGGAACAACAATCTCTTGAGTGATATTCTTGTTAGATACCACCTTAGGTAAAAACCCAGGTTGGTACACAGGACTACCTTATCCGTACGTAGAACCAGATAAGGAGAATCACATTGCAACGCAGATAACTCGGAGACTCTATGAGCCGAGGAAATAGCTACCAAAAAGGAACTTTCCAAGATAGAAGTTTGATATCTATGGAATGAAAAGGTTCAAATGGAACTCCTTGAAGAACCTTAAGAACCAGCTTTAAGCTCCATGGCGGAGCAACATTTTTAACCACAGGCTTGGTTCTAACCAAAGCCTGACCAATGCCTGAATGTCTAGAATACCTGCCAGACGCTTGTGCAAAAGAATAGACAGAGTAGAAATCTGTCCTTTTAAAGAACTAGCTGACAACCTTTTTCTCAAAATCATCTTGGAGAAAAGATAATATCCTGGGAATCCAGACTTTACTCCATGAGTAACCCTTGGATTCATAACAATAAGATATTTACACCATATCTTATGTTAAATTTTCCTAGAGACAGGCTTTTATGCCTGTATTAAGGTATCAATTACTGACTCGGAGAAGCCATGCTTTGATAACATCAAGCGTTCTGTCTCCAGGCAGTCCATCTCAGATTAGTTATATTTAGATGGTTGAAAAGACCCTGAGGTAGAGGGTCCTGTCTCAGAAGCAGAGACCGTGGTGGAAAGGATGACATGTCCACCAGATCTGCATACCAGGTCCTGCATGGCCACGCAGGCGCTGTCAAAAGCACCAAAGCACTCTCCTGCTTGATCTTGTGCAAACCCCTCCGGAGGGAATTCCCACTCCCCCGGATGAAAAGTCTGACGACTTAGAAAATCTGCCTCCCAGTTCTCAACACCTGGGATAGGGATAGCTTTTAGACAAGAGTGAGTCTCTGTCCAGTGAATTATTTTAAGACTTCTAACATTGCTAGGGAACTTCTGTTCCCCCTTGATGGTTGATGTAAGCCACAGTCGTGATATTGTCCGACTGAAATATGATGTACCTCAGAGTTGCTAACTGAGGCCAAGTCTGAAGAGCATGGAATATCGCTCCCAGTTCCAGAATATTCATTAGAAGGAGGGTCTCCTCCTGAGTCCACTATCCCTGAGCCTTCAGGGAGTTCCAGACTGTATCCCAACCTAAAAGGCTGGCGTCTGTTGTAACAATTGTCCCATCTGACCTGCGGAAGGTCATACCCTTGGACAGATGGACCCGAGATAGTCACCAGAGAAAAGAATCTCTGGTTTCTTGGTCCGGATTTAACAGGAGAACAAATCTGTGTAATCCCCGTTCCTCTGGCTGAGCATGCATAGTTGCAGTGGTCTGAAATGTAGGCGTGCAAACGGTACTATGTCCCTTGCCGCTACCATTAAGCCGATTACATTCATGTACTGAGCCACCAAAGGGCGCGGATGGAATGAAGAACACGGCAGAAATTTATAAACTTTGACAACCTGGACTCCGTCAGGTAAATTTTAATTTCTACAAAATCTATCAGAATCCCTAGGAGGGAAACCCTTGATATTGGGGATAGAGAACTCTTTCCTTGTTCACTTTCCACCCATGCGATCTCAGAAATGCCAGTACTACGTCCGTATGAGACTTGGCAACTTGGATGTTTGACGCCTGTATCAGGATGTCGTCTAAATAAGGGGCCACTTCTATGCCCCGCGGCCTAAGGACGGCCAAATTGACCCCAGAACCTCCATAAAGATTCTAGGGGCTGTAGTTAACCCAAAGGAAAGAGCTACAAACTGGTAATGCCTGTCTAGAAAGGCAAACCTGAAAAACCGATGGTGATCTTTATGCATCGTAATGTGAGGATAAGCATCCTTCAAATCCATTGTAGTCCTCTATTGACTCTCCTGGATCATAGTTAAGATGGTACAAATAGTTTCCATCTTAAATGATAGAGTTCTAAAGAATTTGTTTAAGATCTTTTAGATCCAAAATAGGTCTGAAGGTTTCCTTTCCTTGGGAACCACAAACCGATTTGAGGAAAACTGTGTCCCTGTTCCTCTATTGGAACTGAATGGGTCACGTACACAATGCAAGAATGTCTCTTTCTTTATCTGGTTTGCAGATAAATGTGAAAGGCAAAAACTCCCCTTTTTTGGGGGGAAAGCTTTGAAATCCAGAAGATATCTCTGGGGTATAATTTCCAATGCCCAGGGATCCTGGGCATCTCTTGCCCACGCCTGGGCGAAGAATGAAGTCTGCCCCCTATAGGATCCGTTACCAGATAGGGGTCCGTTCCTCATGCTGTTTTAGAGGCAGCAGCAGGCTCCTTGACCTGCTTATCTTTGTTCCAGGTCCGGTTGTCTCCAGACCGCCTTGGACTGAGCAAAAGTTCCCTCTTATTTTGCCTTAGAGGAAGTTGATGCCACACCTGCCTTGAATTTTCGAAAGGCACGAAAATTAGGCCTTTTTTTTCCCTTGATTTGGACCTGTCCTGAGGAAGGGCATGATCTTTTCCTCCAGTGATATAAGTAATAATCTCCTTCAAACTAGGCCTGAATAGGGTCTGCCCCTTGAAGGGAAGTTAAGTAGCTTATTTATTAAAGTCACGACAGCTGACCATGATATAAGCCATAGCGCTCTGCGCGCCAGTATAGTAAAAAACAGAATTCTTAGCCGTTAGTCTAGTCAAAGGAACAAAGGCATCAGAAAACAAAGGAATTGGCTAGCTTAAGTGCTCTAAGCTTGTCAAATATATTCATCCAATGGAGCCTGTAAAGCCTCATCAAGAGACTCAAACCAGAACGCTGCAGCAGCAGTGACAGGAGCAATGCGTGCAAGGGGCTGCAGGATAAAACCTTGTTGAATAAACATTTTTTATCCATTGGATCTAAAAAAGCACAACAGTCCTCGCCAGAGGTAGTGTTACGCTTAGCTAGAGTAGAAACTCTTCTCTCCACCTTAGGAACTGTCTGCCATAAGTCCCGTGTGGTGGCAACTATTAGAAAACATTCTTCTAAAAAATAGGAGGGGAAGAGAACGGCACACCTGGTCTATCCCATTCCTTATGAAAAATTTTAGTAAACCTCTTTAGGTATTGGAAAAACATAAGTACACACCGGCACTGCATATTATTTATCCAGTCTACACAATTTCTCTGGCACTGCGATTGTACACATTCATTCAGAGCAGCTAAAGCCTCCCTGAGCAACAAGTGGAGGTTCTCAAGCATAAATTTTAAATGTAGAAATATCAGAATCAGGTTAAATCATCTTCCCTGAGTCACAAATATCACCCACAGACTAAGCATATTGTGAGGTAGTATCAGACATGGTTCTTAAAGCGTCTGTATGCTCTGTATCTACCCCCAGAGCTGTTTTGCTTTCCTTTAATTTCAGGTAGTCTGACTAATACTGCTGCCAGTGTATTATACACAACCTTTGCCATGTCTTGTAAAATAAACGCTATGGGCGCCATTGATATACTTGGCGCCATTTGAGCGTGAGTCCCTGGAGCGGGAGTCAAAGGGTCTGACACGTGGGGAGAGTTAGTCGGCATAACTTCCCCCTTGACAGAATCCTCTGGTAAAATAAACGCTATGGGTGCCCTTGATGTACTTGGCGCCATTTGAGCGTGAGTCCCTAAAGCGGGAGTCAAAGGGTCTGACACGTGGGGAGAGTTAGTCGGCATAACTTCCCCCTCGACAGAATCCTCTGGTGATAATGTTTTTAAATACAAAAAATGATCTTTATTGTTTAACATGAAATCAGTACATCTGGTACACATTCTAAAATGGGGTTCCACCATGGCTTTAAACATAATAAACACAGAGCCTCCTCTATGTTAGACATGTTAGAACTAATAAAGAGACTAGTAAGCTTGGAAAACACTTTAAATCAAGTTAACAAGCAAATATAACAAACGTTACTGTGCCTTTAAGAGAAACAAATTTTGTCAAAATTTGAAAAACAGTGAAAAAAGGCAGTAAATCAAACGAAATTTTTACAGTACATGTAATAAGTTAACAGAGCATTGCACCCACTTGCAAATGGATGATTAACCCCTTAATGCAAAAAACAGATAAAAACATTTTTTTTTAAACAGACACAACAAAACTGCCACAGCTGAGCTGTGGATTACCTTCCCTATAACTGTTTCTATGCGAAATTTAAGCCAGCCATGTGGAAAAATTAGGCCCCAATAAGTTTTATCACCAAACATATGTTAAAAAACGATTAAACATGCCAGCAAACGTTTTAAAACACATTCTTATAAGAGTATGTATGTCTATTAATAAGCCTGATCCAGTCGCTATCACTGCATTTAAGGCTTTACTTACATTACTTCGGTATCAGCAGTATTTTCTTAGTCAATTCCATTCCTTAGAAAAATATATTACTGCACATACCTTAGCATATATCTCTATCAATCAGCCTGGTACCAGTCGCTTTCACTGCATTTAAAGGCTGTACTTACATTACTTCGGTATCAGCAGTATTTTCTTAGTCAATTCCATTCCTTAGAAAAATATTTTACTGCACATACCTTATTTGCAGGAAAACCTGCACGCCATTCCCCCTCTGAAGTACCTTACTCCTCAGAATGTGTGAGAACAGCAACTGGATCTTAGTTACGTCTGCTAAGATCATAGAAAAAACGCAGGCAGATTCTTCTTCCAAATACTGCCTGAGATAAACAGCACACTCCGGTGCCATTTAAAAATAACAAACTTTTGATTGAAGAAATAAACTAAGTATAAAAAACCACAGACTCTCACGACCTCCTATCTATGTTGAGACTTGCAAGAGAATGACTGGTAATGGCAGTTAGGGGAGGAGCTATATAGCAGCTTTGCTGTGGGTGGACTCTTGCAACTTCCTGTTGGGAAGGAGAATATATCCCATAAGTAATGGATGATCCGTGGACTGGATACACTTAACAAGAGAAATATATATATTTATATATATATATTTATATATTAATATATATATCTAAAAACAGAGAGAGACATCTCTCATATCTATATATCTATATCTATATATATATATATATATTGATATCTATAAATATATGTGATGCAAACTAAAAATAATTAGAAAATATGTAGACACGAGGGGGGGGGAGGTGACATGCAATGCTTGACATATAATTTTAATTAAAAATAAAATGCCTGTAATGAATTAGGCTACAAGTGTGTCTCTCTCTAAATATTACTGATTACATAGTTTGTGCACAGTGTGGGAAATAACCTGACAAAATTTATTGATATCAAAATACTAAAAAAAAAAATAATAGGCTCATAGATAAGCTAGCTGTCACAGGTGTAAATTATATTTATATATCTGAAGGGGGTAGCAAACAATATATGATATATAGATAAATATCGATATCTATATCTATCTATATCTATCTATATGATGCTGCAAAAGAAACATGTCAATTAGAAAATATGTTGACCAGGAATTGAAATATAAAATACAAAATGAATGTTTTTAAATAATTAGGCTCCAAGTATGTCTCTCTTTAGTGCACATTGTTGAACCTTACTTGGCGCAATGAATTAATATATAGAGAAAAGAAACGTCTCAATGATCATCTAGCTCCCACTGGTGTAAATATTTGTGTCATATCCCGTTTAGATATTAGTTATTAAATACATATACTCTGTATATATACATACACGTTACACTTGAAACTATAAGGATAAATATGTCCAATATATTAAATTTTGCAGAACAAGAAATATACATTTTGATATGAATTATGTCTGCTACTTGCTATATTTTAAAATATTGCTAGCAAAACAAATTGCAGTGTGTATATATCTATCTTAATATATCTCTATTTATCTATCTATCTATCTATCTATCGATATATTAATCATCTGCTGACAAGGTATGTTATGTGCTCTGTTCATTGAATGTACTGGAGATATAAATAAAGTTGGGAAAAGCTTGAATCGATGAGACATCGATGACTGTTTAGTTAACAAAAGTACGCGGCTCTTCGCACCGTACTTGACGCGCATATTTTGGACTGGTTTTTTGATAACTAAGGCGAACGTATTATGGTCTGCGACGGCGATGTATGTCGAAGTGTGGCGAGCGTACTTGATATCGCGAATGCTTCATATTAGACGCTTTGATAACTACCCCGATTGTCTGTCTGAAAAACAATAAACGTCTCTTCCTTCAAAAAGAAGCCAAAACTGAAGAACTCTGAAAAATGCACGGAGTTCCAAAATATCGATTGGTAATCTCGCCTCCTGAGATTTCCAAACCCCTTGTGCTGACAGAGATCCCCAGACAGCCTTTCAACCTAAAAGACTCGCATCTGTAGTGATCATGGTCCAATTTGAATGAACCGAAGAGACCCGTAGAATTATATGATGGTGATCTAACCACCAAATCAAAGATAGTTAAACATTGGGATTCAAGGATATAAAAAGTGATATCCTAGAATCCCTGCACCATTAATTCAGTATAAAAAACTGGAAAGGTTTCTTATGAAAATGAGCAAAGGGAATCAAATCCAATGCTGCAGCCATAATACCAAAAACTTCCATGCATATAGCAAATGAAGGAAATAATAGAGACTGAAGGTTCCGACAAACGGAACCCAATAAAATTGTCACTTGTCTGCTAGAGACAAAGACATTGACACAATCTGGAAACCTAAAAAAGGTGACCCTTGTCTGAGGAATCAAAGAGCTTTTGATAAAAAGATCCTCTAACCATGTCTTGAAGAAACAACAAAAGTTGAATCGTATAAGATTCTGCAGAACGAAAAGACTGAGCCAGTACCACGAGACCATCCAAATAAGGAAACACTGAGAACCTTGAAAAGATTCTTAGAGCTGACGCTAGACCAGAAGGAAAAGCAACAAATTGGTAATGCTTGTCAAAAAAAGAGAATCTCAGAAAATGAAAATAATCTGAATGAAAAAAGAAAATGAAGATATGCATCTATTGTATCTATTGTGAACAAATAATGCCATTACTGACCAAAAAAGGCAGAATAGACCATATAAACTCCATTCTAAAAGATGGTATGATTATATGACAATTCAAAAAGATTTTCTATCTTTGAAATAATGAATAGTTTTGAATAAAAACCCCAAATCCTGTTCCTAAAAAGGAACTGGTATAAATACCCCATAAAACTCCAGGTCTGAGCAGCGCCTTGAGCCCCTACGGGTGAACAGCCGCGCTTCACAAGTACCCAATACATATAGGACTGAAACACACTTCAGGAAAGTGTGAACCTTACTGGAATAGCTGGAATATGTTAGAGAGAGAAAAAATACGGTTATACTCTGAATCCTATTCTGTATCCAAATCTAAGAAGTTTGGACCGAATTGAACCAAACAAATTTATTAAAAAGTCTTAACCTGCCCCTTACCAGCTAAGCTGGAATAAGAACTGCACCTAAATGCAAATTTGGGGAGCTGACTTTGCTTTTTAAAATGGCTTAAATTGAATGAGGAAAACTTGCAATTATAAACATGTTACTTGGGGAAGAATTTAGAATTCCGTTCCTTAGTAAGAAAAAACGCTTAATATTTAGCCTTAGAACTCAATCTTGCAGCCCAGAGTAACAGTTGAAGAATTGAATCCAATTGTGAACCAAATAATTGATTACCTTGGAAAAAAAGAAATATGGAATTTAGAAATCAAATTAGCATTCCAAGATTGAAATCATAAAGTTCCTCTAGCTAAAATAGCTAAAGACATAGATTAAACCTCATTTGCGAAAATATAAAAAAAATGACGACACAAATGAAATTATTAGCATGTTGATCAACTTAACAATGCTAAACAAATCATAATCCGATACTTGTTGCACTAAAGTATCCAACCAGAAAACTGAAGCAGTTGCAACATCAGCCAAATAAATTACAGGTCTAAGAAAAGTACCTGAAAATAAATAATTTTCCTTAAATAAGATACAAGTTTCCCAAGGAAAAAAATAAATACTATCTGCTATAGGAATAGTAGTATGTTAGCAAGAGTAGAGATAGTCCCATTAACTTGGAGGATCTTCCTCAAAACTGAAAACTAACTGCCGGCAAAGGATACAATTAAAAACCTATTCCATTCCCTAGTATCACGAACTGGAAAAAACCTCTGAAGAAACCACAGAAGGTTAATAAGCAGAATTTAAATGTTAGCTAGTCTTAATAAAAAATAACTAGTTACTTCAATATCCAAAATAATGAACACCTTTTCAACAAAAAACAAATGTACTCTATTTAAAAATAAAAAAGTAGATTTGTTAGTGTCAATATCTGATGAAGAATATTCTAAATGAGAAAATACACCATCAGAGAAGGATAATTCAGTATGTTTTTGGTCATTTGAAACTTCATCAACTAAATGAGAAGTTTAAAAAAGACCTAAAAATTTTATTAGAAGGCGGGATAGCAGACAAAGCCTTTATACTAGAATCAGAAAAATATTCTTATAAATTCCTAAATATATCTTGTATATAAGATGTAAAAAGAATAGCAATAGATAATGCATTAATACTAATGGACTCTGCATGTAAAAGTTTATCATAAAAACTTATTACAAACCATAGCTAAATATAAACATTCATAACATTAAAATAAATGAGCTTAGCTTTGGTAGGACTGATATCAGTCATCAGGAATCCCTCAGTATTTTCTGATTCAGGAACAGCTTTTAAAATATCTTGCAATATGTAATAGAAAAAAACAACATATAAAGCAAAATTATCAAATTCCTTAAATGACAGTTTCAGGAATGGGAAAAAATGCAAAACAAACAAGCCTCTAGCAACCAGAAGCAGCAAAAAAAGTGAGACTGAAATAATGTGGAAAAAAATGGCGCCAAGTATGATGCCCACATTTTTTTGGCGCCAAGTAAGACGCCCACATTATTTGGCGCCAAGTATAACGCCCATATTTTTTGGCGCCAAAAATGACGCCCACATTTTGTGACGCAAAAAATCGTCTGTAACATACATGCGTCAAAAAATGACTCAACCATGTGTAAACTTCAGGCGTCAACTATGGCGCCGGAAATGACAAAATTTTGCGCCAAAAAAGTTTGCGCCAAGAATAACGCAATAAATTGAAGCATTTTCTGCCCCTGCAAGCCTAACAGCCCGCAAGGAAAAAACATAATTTATGCTTACCTGATAAATTTATTTCTCTTGTAGTGTATCCAGTCCACGGATCATCCATTACTTATGGGATATTAACTCCTCCCCAACAGGAAGTGCAAGAGGATTCACCCAGCAGAGCTGCTATATAGCTCCACCCCTAACTGCCATTACCAGTCATTCGACCGAAAACATGCAGAGAAAGGAAAACCATAGGGTGCAGTGGTGACTGTAGTTTAATGGAAAAATTACCTGCCTTAAAGTGACAGGGCGGGCCGTGGACTGGATACACTACAAGAGAAATAAATTTATCAGGTAAGCATAAATTATGTTTTCTCTTGTTAAGTGTATCCAGTCCACGGATCATCCATTACTTATGGGATACCAATACCAAAGCTAAAGTACACGGATGACGGGAGGGACAGGCAGGCTCTTTATACGGAAGGAACCACTGCCTGAAGAACCTTTCTCCCAAAAACAGCCTCAGAAGAAGCAAAAGTGTCAAATTTGTAAAATTTGGAAAAAGTATGAAGAGAAGACCAAGTTGCAGCCTTGCAAATCTGTTCAACAGAAGCCTCATTCTTAAAGGTCCAAGTGGAAGCCACAGCTCTAGTAGAATGTGCTGTAATTCTTTCAGGAGGCTGCTGTCCAGCAGTCTCATAGGCTAACCGTATTATGCTACGAAGCCAAAAGGAGAGAGAGGTAGCCGAAGCTTTTTGACCTCTCCTCTGACCAGAATAAACGAAAAACAGGGAAGACGTTTGTCGAAAATCCTTAGTTGCCTGTAGATAAAATTTCAGGGCACGGACTACATCTAGATTGTGTAGCAGACGTTCCTTTTTCGAAGAAGGATTAGGACACAAAGATGGAACCACAATCTCTTGATTGATATTCCTGTTAGTGACCACCTTAGGTAGGAACCCAGGTTTAGTACGCAGAACTACCTTGTCTGAATGAAAAATCAGATAAGGAGAATCACAATGTAAGGCAGATAACTCAGAGACTCTTCGAGCCGAGGAAATCGCCATTAAAAACAGAACTTTCCAAGATAACAACTTGATATCAATGGAATGAAGGGGTTCAAACGGAACCCCCTGTAAAACATTAAGAA
This sequence comes from Bombina bombina, assembly GCF_027579735.1. Classification (NCBI taxonomy): domain Eukaryota; kingdom Metazoa; phylum Chordata; class Amphibia; order Anura; family Bombinatoridae; genus Bombina; species Bombina bombina. The sequence continues at coordinate 866,535,325 of NC_069504.1, forward strand.
CTAAGTTCAAACTCCATGGTGGAGCAACAGTTTTAAACACAGGCTTGATCCTAGCTAAAGCCTGACAAAAAGCTTGAACGTCCGGAACTTCTGACAGACGTTTGTGTAAAAGAATGGACAGAGCTGAAATCTGTCCCTTTAAGGAACTAGCGGATAAACCCTTTTCTAAACCTTCTTGTAGAAAAGACAATATCCTCGGAATCCTAACCTTACTCCATGAGTAACTCTTGGATTCGCACCAATATAAGTATTTGCGCCATATCTTATGGTAAATCTTTCTGGTAACAGGCTTCCTAGCCTGTATTAAGGTATCAATAACTGACTCAGAAAAACCACGTTTTGATAAAATCAAGCGTTCAATTTCCAAGCAGTCAGCTTCAGAGAAATTAGATTTTGATGTTTGAAGGGACCCTGGATCAGAAGGTCCTGTTTCAGAGGTAGCGACCAAGGTGGACAGGATGACATGTCCACTAGATCTGCATACCAAGTCCTGCGTGGCCATGCAGGCGCTATTAGAATCACTGATGCTCTCTCCTGTTTGATTCTGGCAATCAATCGAGGAAGCATCGGGAAGGGTGGAAACACATAAGCCATCCCGAAGGTCCAAGGTGCTGTCAAAGCATCTATCAGAACCGCTCCCGGATCCCTGGATCTGGACCCGTAACGAGGAAGCTTGGCGTTCTGTCGAGACGCCATGAGATCTATCTCTGGTTTGCCCCAACGTCGAAGTATTTGGGCAAAGACCTCCGGATGAAGTTCCCACTCCCCCGGATGAAAAGTCTGACGACTTAAGAAATCCGCCTCCCAGTTCTCCACTCCCGGGATGTGGATTGCTGACAGGTGGCAAGAGTGAGACTCTGCCCAGCGAATTATCTTTGATACTTCCATCATTGCTAGGGAGCTTCTTGTCCCTCCCTGATGGTTGATGTAAGCTACAGTCGTGATGTTGTCCGACTGAAACCTGATGAACCCCCGAGTTGTTAACTGGGGCCAAGCCAGAAGGGCATTGAGAACTGCTCTCAATTCCAGAATGTTTATTGGTAGGAGACTCTCCTCCTGATTCCATTGTCCCTGAGCCTTCAGAGAATTCCAGACAGCGCCCCAACCTAGTAGGCTGGCGTCTGTTGTTACAATTGTCCAGTCCGGCCTGCTGAATGGCATCCCCCTGGACAGATGTGGCCGAGAAAGCCACCATAGAAGAGAATTTCTGGTCTCTTGATCCAGATTCAGAGTAGGGGACAAGTCTGAGTAATCCCCATTCCACTGACTTAGCATGCACAATTGCAGCGGTCTGAGATGTAGGCGTGCAAAGGGTACTATGTCCATTGCTGCTACCATTAAGCCGATCACCTCCATGCATTGAGCTACTGACGGGTGTTGAATGGAATGAAGGACACGGCATGCATTTTGAAGCTTTGTTAACCTGTCTTCTGTCAGGTAAATCTTCATTTCTACAGAATCTATAAGAGTCCCCAAGAAGGGAACTCTTGTGAGTGGAAAGAGAGAACTCTTCTTTTCGTTCACCTTCCATCCATGCGACCTTAGAAATGCCAGTACTAACTCTGTATGAGACTTGGCAGTTTGAAAGCTTGAAGCTTGTATCAGAATGTCGTCTAGGTACGGAGCTACCGCAATTCCTCGCGGTCTTAGTACCGCCAGAAGAGCACCCAGAACCTTTGTGAAGATTCTCAGAGCCGTAGCCAATCCGAATGGAAGAGCTACAAACTGGTAATGCCTGTCTAGAAAGGCAAACCTTAGATACCGGTAATGATCTTTGTGAATCGGTATGTGAAGGTAAGCATCCTTTAAATCCACTGTGGTCATGTACTGACCCTTTTGGATCATGGGTAAAATTGTACGAATAGTTTCCATTTTGAATGATGGAACTCTTAGGAATTTGTTTAGGATCTTTAAATCCAAGATTGGCCTGAAAATTCCCTCTTTTTTGGGAACCACAAACAGATTTGAGTAAAACCCTTGTCCTTGTTCTGACCGCGGAACCGGATGGATCACTCCCATTAATAAAAGATCTTGTACGCAGCGTAGAAATGCCTCTTTCTTTATTTGGTTTGTTGACAACCTTGACAGATGAAATCTCCCTCTTGGGGGAGAGAATTTGAAGTCTAGAAGGTATCCCTGAGATATGATCTCTAACGCCCAGGGATCCTGGACATCTCTTGCCCAAGCCTGGGCGAAGAGAGAAAGTCTGCCCCCCACTAGATCCGTTCCCGGATCGGGGGCCCTCGATTCATGCTGTCTTAGGGGCAGCAGCAGGTTTCCTGGCCTGCTTGCCCTTGTTCCAGGACTGGTTAGGTCTCCAGCCTTGTCTGTAGCGAGCAACAGCTCCTTCTTGTTTTGGTGCAGAGGAAGTTGATGCTGCTCCTGCTTTGAAATTACGAAAGGAACGAAAATTAGACTGTCTAGCCTTAGGTTTGGCTCTGTCTTGAGGCAGGGCATGGCCTTTACCTCCTGTAATGTCAGCGATAATTTCTTTCAACCCGGGCCCGAATAAGGTCTGCCCTTTGAAAGGTATATTAAGCAATTTAGATTTAGAAGTAACGTCAGCTGACCAGGATTTTAGCCACAGTGCTCTGCGTGCCTGAATGGTGAATCCGGAATTCTTAGCCGTAAGTTTAGTTAAATGTACTACGGCATCTGAAATAAATGAGTTAGCTAACTTAAGGGCTTTAAGCTTGTGTGTAATCTCATCTAATGGAGCTGATTCAAGTGTCTCTTCCAGAGACTCAAACCAAAATGCTGCTGCAGCCGTGACAGGCGCAATGCATGCAAGAGGTTGCAATATAAAACCTTGTTGAACAAACATTTTCTTAAGGTAACCCTCTAACTTTGTATCCATTGGATCTGAAAAGGCACAGCTATCCTCCACCGGGATAGTGGTACGCTTAGCTAAAGTAGAAACTGCTCCCTCCACCTTAGGGACCGTTTGCCATAAGTCTCGTGTGGTGGCGTCTATTAGAAACATCTTTCTAAATATCGGAGGGGGTGAGAACGGCACACCGGGTCTATCCCACTCCTTAGTAACAATTTCAGTAAGTCTCTTAGGTATAGGAAAAACGTCAGTACTCGCCGGTACCGCAAAATATTTATCCAACCTACACATTTTCTCTGGTATTGCAACTGTGTTACAATCATTCAGAGCCGCTAACACCTCCCCTAGTAATACACGGAGGTTTTCCAGCTTAAATTTAAAATTTGAAATATCTGAATCCAGTTTGTTTGGATCAGAACCGTCACCCGCAGAATAAAGCTCTCCGTCCTCATGTTCTGCAAATTGTGACGCAGTGTCTGACATGGCCCTAATATTATCAGCGCACTCTGTTCTCACCCCAGAGTGATCACGCTTATCTCTTAGTTCTGATAATTTAGCCAAAACTTCAGTCATAACAGTAGCCATATCCTGTAATGTGATTTGTAATGGCCGCCCAGATGTACTCGGCGCTACAATATCACGCACCTCCCGAGCGGGAGATGCAGGTACTGACACGTGAGGCGAGTTAGTCGGCATAACTCTCCCCTCGTTGTTTGGTGAAATATGTTCAATTTGTACAGATTGACTTTTATTTAAAGTAGCATCAATACAGTTAGTACATAAATTTCTATTGGGCTCCACTTTGGCTTTAGCACATATAGCACAGATATATTCCTCTGAATCAGACATGTTTAACACACTAGCAAATAAACTAGCAACTTGGAAATACTTTTCAAGTAATTTACTATAATATGAAAACGTACTGTGCCTATAAGAAGCACAGAAAAAGTTATGACAGTTGAAAATTAATAAACTGAAAAGTTATAGCATCAAATCTTTGTAAAAAACACAATTTTAGCAAAGGATTGCTCCCATTAGCAAAGGATAACTAACCCTGATAGCAGAAAAAAAAAAAAAAAAAATACAGAAATAAACGTTTTTTTATCACAGTCAACTACAATCTCACAGCTCTGCTGTGAGTGATTACCTCCCTCAAAACAAGTTTTGAAGACCCCTGAGTTCTGTAGAGATGAACCGGATCATGCAGGGAAGACAATAAACTTCTGACTGAATTTTTTGATGCGTAGCAAAAGCGCCAAAAAAGGCCCCTCCCCCTCACACATAACAGTGAGAGAGATCAGTAAACTGTCATAAATTAAATAAAACGACTGCCAAGTGGAAAAAAATAGTGCCCAAAACATTTTTTCACCCAGTACCTCAGAAAATTAAACGATTTTACATGCCAGCAAAAAACGTTTAACATTAATAAATTGAGTGTTATTAAAAAGCCTGTTGCTAGTCCCTGCAAATTAGGCTAAAGTTTTATGCATACAGTATAATTCCAGTGAAGTGCCATTCCCCAGAATACTGAAGTGTAAAATATACATACATGACAGCCTGATACCAGTTGCTGCTACTGCATTTAAGGCTGAGTTTACATTATATCGGTATGGCAGAATTTTCTCATCAATTCCATTGTCAGAAAATAATAAGCTGCTACATACCTCTTTGCAGATTAATCTGCCCGCTGTCCCCTGATCTGAAGTTTACCTCTCCTCAGATGGCCGAGAAACAGCAATATGATCTTAACTACTCCGGCTAAAATCATAGAAAAACTCAGGTAGATTCTTCTTCAAATTCTACCAGAGAAGGAATAACACACTCCGGTGCTATTATAAAATAACAAACTTTTGATTGAAGGTATGAAACTAAGTATAATCACCACAGTCCTCTCACACATCCTATCTATTCGTTGGTTGCAAGAGAATGACTGGTAATGGCAGTTAGGGGAGGAGCTATATAGCAGCTCTGCTGGGTGAATCCTCTTGCACTTCCTGTTGGGGAGGAGTTAATATCCCATAAGTAATGGATGATCCGTGGACTGGATACACTTAACAAGAGAAAAGTCAATTTGAAAATTTTTGAAAGTAAGAAAAAATATTTATTCATATGCATTTCCCAAAATAATGAAACTGACAGTCTGAAAGAAGGAATACTGATTAACCTGAATCATGGCAAATATAAGTTTAAAACATATATTTAGAACTTTACAAATAAAGTGCCCAACCATAGCTTTGAGTGTCATAAATAGAAATAAGATTTACTTACCCCAAGACACTCATCTACAAATAGTAGATAGCCAAACAGTACTGAAACGAGAATCAGTAGGGGTAATGGTATATAAGAGTAAATCGTCGATCTGAAAAGGGAGGTAGGAGAAGAAATCTCTACGACCGATAACAGAGAACCTATGAAATAGATCCCCTAGAAGAAGACCATTGTATTCAAATAGGCAATACTCTCTTCACATCCCTCTGACATTCACTGCACTCTGAGAGGAAAACCGGGCTTCAGCCTGCTGCGAAGCGCATATCAACGTAGAATCTAGCACAAACTTACTTCACCACCTCCATGGGAGGCAAAGTTTGTAAAACTGAATTGTGGGTGTGGTGAAGGGTGTATTTATAGGCATTTTTAAGGTTTGGGAAACTTTGCCCCTCCTGGTAGGAATGTATATCCCATACGTCACTAGCTCATGGACTCTTGCTAATTACATGAAAGAAAATAAACCCACCCAATACACCCTTAAAAAACCTAACTCTAACCCCCTGAAGATCGAATTACCGGGAGACGTCTTCATCCAAGCAGGGCAAAGTGGTCCTCCAGACGGGCAGAAGTCTTCACCCAGACGGCATCTTCTATCTTCATCCATCTGGCACGGAGCGGCTCCATCTTCAAGACATCCGACGCAGAGCATCCTCTTCTTCCGACGACTAAAACAGAATGAAGGTACCTTTAAGTGACGTCATCCAAGATGGTGTCCCTTAGATTCTGATTGGCTGCTGAATTCTATCAGCCAATCAGAATTAAGGTTGAAAAAATCCTATTGGCTGAATAGGATTGATCCTATCAGCCAATAGGATTCTTTATGATTGTTCCAATCATAAAGAAATCGAAATAAATATTCCTATCATTAACTAAATTATTCCTATTTAAAACTAAATACTTACCTGTAAAATAAACCCTAAGCTAGCTACAATATAACTAATAGTTACATTATATTTAAGTTAGGGGGTGTTAGGGTTAGGGTTAGACTTAGATTTAGGGGTTAATAACTTTAATATAGTGGCGGCGACGTTGGAGGCGGCAGATTAGGAGTTAATAAATGTAGGTAGGTGGCGGCGATGTTAGGGACGGCAGATTAGGGGTTAATAGAAATGTCCCAAAAACTTAAAGTTCCAATCCAATGTATACTCGAACAGACTTGTATACTTATCAGTGATTTGCAGGATATGGAAGTCTTGGTGCAGGACTCTCGTACAAGGAGAGTAAGGCTATTCCGTAGAGGTAACAACAAACAGCACCGGTATTGGTCTCTGTGCTCCTGGCCCGCTTAACGGATATGACGTCACTCGCTGCGTAGCTCCGCCCTCAGGTGTTTGGTTCACTTTACAAATACACTGCTAGCATATTATTGCTGAACTTTGGGGTCTAACACTGGGATCTAGTATATACTATTACAGACCTTTTTGCCAATTAGGATTCACCTGATGTATTGACCACTGACACCTTTAACACAGTGGGGATATATTTCCCATCCAGGCATATAATATACATCATACTCTTGAGGGTGGACCAGGTGAGCATAACCACTCACATTACTCTGATACGATATTGATGATCAGATTACACTATGATGTATTTGTTTCTCTGTTTTGTCGTTCCTCTCTCTTTTCTTTAACCCTCTGGCTACTGGCGAACATACTTGAGAGCGCTGTCTGACTCCCTCTTTTTGCACAAACATATACTGTATGTATATGTATATATATATATATATATATATATATATATATATATATATATACAAATTTCCCAAAGAAAGGCACTCTCCCAGGGGCATATTTTGGCCTAGGCGAACAAGGCACTTGCCTAGGGCAGCAGATGCGAGAGGGGGCAGCACTTTTTTGTGGCTATATTTGTAAAAAGCTTTCAGTTATTTTAGAAATATTATACAGGTATATAATAAGAAAGTTTACCCAAGGAGCTTACATTCTATGGGGGTATAATAAGAGACTGCCCATGTAGCTTACTTTTTAAAGGTAACTCTGAACTTTTCATTTATTTAGCTAGCTATTGCCTTTAGTTCTGTTGACTTCGTATTCTGTTTGGAGAAGCATTGTTTGAGGGTTTATATATATATATATTGCAGCAATAGATAGATATGTGTGTGTGTGTATGTGCAAGTGTTTTGCAAGTCCTTGTGAACATTTACTTTGGAAATTCAATGGAAAAAAAAATCACATTACTCCCAGCCCAAAAACTCAGACACAACTGATGGGGACTTACTGGCAATAATGTTTCATAATTTTTTTAATTTGTTTAAAAATAATAATGGAAAAATCTGGGTTTCTGAATAATTCTGTATTTTAGAATTCCAAATTTGGGCATTCATTATATATACATTATGAGATAAGACTTCTAGTGGAAGCAATCACTGATATAGCAGTAGTGAATATGTATGTAAACTACAAAATATTTATTAGTTGTAGAGTTGTACTGATAACGTTTCACACATCTAAGAAGATTGATTCTGACCATGGGCATGACTTGTAACAGATATAAAAGGGCCAGGAGCACACTTTGTCATATTAAAGGAGATTAATATACTAGAGTCAACATCAAACACGGCTACAAAACAGGAAAACAAATAATTAGGCCTTTGATAATTAGATCAGGGATATAAAAAATTCTCTAGGGTTTAAAGCTTAAGAATAAAAAACAAACCCTATTTCTGAATCTGACAATAATTATATATATATATTGACAGGGTCAGAGATCATATATAGCAGGAGAATGGAGCTCTCTGGGTTTCCAGGAGGGGAACAGTTACATTATAGGTGCTCTATACTTGCAATAAACTTGCTAGCAAAAGGCCTGATCTGAGAGCAAAGGCTGTCTATCTCTTTCCTGTGAAGAGGAACTATAATACAGACTGTCTGTAAGTACAGAAACACAGAGAGAGACAAAACAGGTACTTTAAAAATATTGGGTTTTTTTCTGTAAAGCAGTTGTTTACTGGGGATAGCTCAGATGCTCAAGTAAAGTAATTAGGAAGTCTTCAAAGTTTAGTTAGCTTCTTTAGTTGGGAGTAGGTGTTTGTTTTGATTTGTTTTATATTGGCAAAAAGCTAATTATGTGAAACCTGAAATAAATAGTTTGTTTTTTATTCAAATTAACTCTTCATGTTGAGGACAAAAGCTCAGTCACCTTGCCACAGTGGTGTCAGAGTGGGATTTGACTTGTACTAAGAGCCTAGAACATACCCCTTAACTGTCCTGAATTGTGCGGGACAGTCACAAATTTAAAGGTCTGTCCCATAGTCCCGCACTGTGAGCCTTCAGTCCCGCATTGCCCTGGGCAGTGGTCTGCTACACTTGAGTTAACAAAAAACAAAAAAATGACTTGCTATTGGATCCTAAAGTCATGTGACTACAATGAGTAAATCCAATCGATCTCTACCTCCATGCACGGTTGCTCTTGTCAGTTGGCAAGTGATTGCAAACCTCAAGGCGCTAACTGTATAGTGCTGTCTCTGTCTCCTAGGAAAGCGGAGCTCAGCAGGTGAGTGCTTAGACAGTTTCCCAAACCGGCGGTTGGTTGGGGCTAGCGGCGGCTTTGTGACTGAGCAGCAGAGCATTACCACGCTCTTTGTGCTTTTTCCGTGTAGCTCTGCTAGAACCTTCTGCCCACAAATAAACCACAGTCTTGTTGTCAAGGAAATGCAGCACAAAATAACGTGGCAAACTATGAAGCAGGTAATAAAACAATAATTATATACTTTTGGATTTGCTGTTAAAATATTGTTACTGTTAATGCAAATCAAACATATGTGGAAGCCCTGTTTTCAGATTCAAACTGCTTTCAAAAGCATTTACTTTAGTTTTGATTTTCTGAATAAACAATGTTTGGCAAAATTGCCTTAACAGTTATGTCATATGTTTAACAAAGAGAATATTTGGTTATTGGAATCACACATTTTTCTTGGCTTTGCATCATAGGCATTCACTAGTCAAGACAAATTCCTCCTATACCCAGCAGATATTATATATAAAAGGCAACCATCCTCAGCCACATTTTTTGTTCCCTTCCCCTATGGACAGGTTCTCTTTTTTATTCAAATTTGTCTTGGTTTATTTAATATAATTTTTTAGTCTATAATCCTTTAGAGCATGTCTCCCTTTCCTTCAGTATCTTATTTAGCATTGCAGTGATATGCCTCACAGTTATTACTAACAAATCCCATACATGCCCTAGCAACCGCAAGGATTTTATTTCAAAACATCTGGATTCTGTGGGTTTTTAAACTGATAAAAGCTTGCACAAGCCTCAGAAATGCATAAACTTAAAAGTGGAAAGTATGTATATATGTCTGTGTGTATGTATGTTTGTATATGTATTTATATATGTGTGTGTATGTATGTATGTATCAGTGACGTGCAGTGAGGTCAGAGGCTGGTGAGGCACTAGATATGATACGATGGAGAAACACATGTACAGAGGGACGCAAGTACCCCCAACAGGGCAGGTTTAAATGATAGCTGAACCAGTGCACAGGTGACATAATCAGGTGATGAGTGAGAGCAAGTTAGTAACCACTGAGTTACTGATCAGCTGATTACTTCACCTGTGCACTGATTCAGCTATAATGAAAACCTGGCCTGTTGGTGGTACTTGAGGACCATTGTTGAGAAACACTGCACTAAAGCACTAGCTCATCGGAAATGTATTGATTACCTGGAGAATAAAGCACACATACTCTGCTCACTGACACCCACACACACTCTGCTCACATACACACTCACACAATCCTGTGGCCCAGTGCCAGTTACTAAGCAATTAGAATGATACACAATCTCTTCTCTACTCACTACTGTATTGTAGAAATAGAAATAATTTACCATACACATTTTACACAAAGGACAAGTTATCAATACTGCCAACACAGCTGCTGCAATATGGTGTTCAAGAAATGCACGTGCACATCCCACTTAGGTATGTAAAGTAGAAAGTTTATTTATTTATTTTTTGTGTGCAATTTCTATCTGAATGATGGAAATGTAATTATGACTTTCATGTTCCTTTCAAAAACTAATTTAATTTGCTGACATGGGGTCAGTAACAGTTGATGCTAATTCTAAAAATATAAATAACTAGAAAAGTCTATTAAAATCACCTCAATCATGAAAGTTTAATTTTAAATGTCTCCCTTTGACTATGTGTTTAACCAGTTACTTTACAGTGGCATTATTTCTAAAAACATTTAACTGCAATAATTACATATATTTTTTAAATGACTCATTTCCTTTTTATTAATATAAACTTGTATAAAAGCAGCACATATTAAAAACACAATGCAACAGCTTTCAATTGATTTGTGAATTACAAGTTAACAACAGTCTTTAAATAAATGGAGACACAGAGAAAAATAAAAATAGATACTGCATCCTCTGACTGAACAGACATAACATATATGGAGTTTTTACCTAATTAAATCACATAACCATGAAAAAGGGAGGCTTAGCAATATTCATTGTCAAAAACTTTAATTTAAATAATGTGGACACTGCACACTTAACTTCAAACTCTGGGTTTTAAATTATGGATTTAAATTTGAATTGACCCTTTGACTTCCTGTCAGTATTGGGTTCTGCTCACTCACTGTCCCCCCCTGTTAATAAGCTGTATCTGAACACAATTTGTGAATCACAAGAGATGCAGAATACTACTTTACTCTTTTGCTTGGTGTCATCTTTTCTTAGGATACCTCAGCTTCCAGTTGTGTCACGTGACCCTGTTTGTGTATGTATTTATATATATATATATATATATATATATATATATATATGTGTATGTATGTTTGTGTATGTATTTATATATGTGTGTGTATGTATGTATGTATGTATGTGTGTGGGGGGGGGGGTTATGTGTGTAAGTGAGGCAGAATCGCAGTCCTGTATTATTATATATCTGTATATAGGCTACTGGGAAGACTGATCAGAGTGTATATGTGTGTGTATGAGTGTGTATGAATTTGTGTGTGTGAATGAATATATGTGTATGTATGTAACTTTGTATGTGTGTAAAAATATGTGTGCGTAGCCTGTATATTACCCGCAGGAGGGGGAGAAGCAAAACTCTGTTAACGGGGAGAAAAGTGTCCCTCTTTGGTCATTTCAAATGTTGGGAAGGTATGGCCTAGAAGCACAGAACCCACTAAAAATAGATACATATAAACGTTAAAGTGATTGCAAAAATGGAGGAGATTATAACACATCTTGAAAGATCTATAAAGATTGAGGCTGCCGTAGTCCCCAGGTTGCCCTATTCCCTGGTGTTGGGGTGCAACTTCCCAGGTTTCAGGATTCTAATACAAAATTAGTTAACCCCAGTAAAACATCCAGAACCTGCAAATGAAAATCTCTCACATGTATTCCCTTTTACTTACCCTGATATACTGTATTTTCTAAAGGTGGTAAAACATGGAAGTCAAAGCAAGAGAGGAGGGCAGATAAGTACAGGTGTACAAACTGTTTATGTGAAGCATTAGTTAGTGAGATTGAGAATGAGGCTGGTGCCATACCAGGTTTAAGTGCTGATGCCGCATTCCATAGTAGAGATCAATGTTGAACAGCATCTTAACAATCTGAACACTAATACAAAATACATTTACAAATGTTGTAGTAGTTAAAGGAGTTGGGGTAGAAGGAAAGTCTAAAAATGTAATCCCCATTTCATTCTAAGAGATGACATATATTATATAGAGCGGTCAAAGAGGAAGGGCAAGAAACAGAAAAACTTTTGGAACCCCACCCTTTCAGGCGAAAGGTCTTAGAGTTAGCATCTTTTTTGGGGACATTTAGGAACAGAGAAAACCCAAGACAGAAAGTTAAGAAGATTTTTTACAAAGAGGTAAAATTATTCTGCACCTCATGCCCAGATTGTCAATTAACAGCTTCAAATCCTCATTATAAGGGGCCCTTTTATACTTCTACCCATAATTCATACATCCTTTGAACAAATTGCCATGGACTTGGTGGAGCCTTTGAAGAAAATGGACAAAGTAATCAGTGTATGTTGGTCATATTAGATTATGCCACATGCTATTCAGAGGCAATATCCCTCTAACACAGCTTCTAAGAATATAGCTAAGGAACTGGTACAATTATTTTCAAGAGCGGGAATACCAAAAAGACATTCTTACCTATCAGGGTACCCTTTTTGTTTCATGTTTAATGAAAGAGCTATGTCAGTTACTACAGATAAAGAGGCCAATTTATCAAAGGTCTTGTGGACCTGATCCGACAGTGCGGATCAGGTCCGCAAGATCTCGCTGAATGCGGAGAGCAATACGCTCTCCATATTCAGCATTGCACCAGCTGCTCACAAGAGCTGCTGGTGCAACGCCGCCCCCCTGCAGACTCGCGGCCAATGGGCCGCCAGCAGGGAGGTGTCAATCAACCCGATCGTACTTGATCGGGTTGAATTGAGGCGGTCTGTCCGCCTGCTCAAAGCAGGCAGACAGGGTTATGGAGCAGCGATCTTTAGACCGCTGCTTCATAACTGCTGTTTCTGGCGAGTCTTCAGACTCGCCAGAATTATGGCCCTTCAAGCTCCATTCGGAGCTTGATAAATGGGCCTCAAAGTCTCTGAGAACTTTAATGTACCATCCCAAAACCGATGGGTTAGTTAGATTAGTTAGATGGGAGATTCAATAGGACTCTGAAAGATATGTTATGCAAGGTTGTAAGCAGGGATGTAAAAAAACTGTGATACACTTTTACTGTATTTAATGTTTATGATATATTAGGTACCCAAAGCATCAATAGGGTTTTCTCCCTTTGAACTTCTTTATGGGAGACATCCAAGAGGCTTATTAGATATAGCTAATGTGGATCAAATGCAAGAACACATTAACCAGATCACTTTCATAGTTAAACAATATTTAGAAGAAGCTCAACAGACAACAAGTACTCTAAAACAGACAATTTTCTGTATGAACTTTCCAGCCAGGTGACCGGGTTATGGTTCTTGACCCACCACCGAGTAAACTGTTGTCTCGGTGGCAAGGCCCTTATGAGATTATTAGCAAGGAAGGGCCTTTAAATTACAAGGTGAGGCAGCCTGATGAGGAAAAAGTAGGAGTATGGGAATTAAAGGCAACACCAACTCTTGTCCCTAAGGCGAAAATGCAGAGCAGCAAAATGAAGTTAAAGAAATGTTAAAAAAGAAATGCTGATGTTTTTTTCTTATAGACCAGATAGAACCAAGGGCAAAGTTCATAATATCATTACAAGGGTAATAAACTCAAAAAGAGAGGAAATACAGGCAAAAGTAGTAAAAATGTTACAACTAGGGGTTATTGAGGAATCTAGTAATCAGTGGTCAAGTCCTATAGTCCTTGTGCCAAAACCAAGGTGGTGTTCTGTGGCTCTTAAATGATTTCAGGAAACTCAATGAGTGTTCTAAATTTGATGCATACACTATTCCCAGGATAGCTGAGCTTGTTGAAAATATGGCACCAGATCCTCACAAAAGGGTATTGACATATCCCTCTGTCTGAGGAAGCTAAAAAAAAGACAGCATTTGCCACTCCAATGTACCGTTTTGCCTTTTGGATTACATGGGGCACCAGCAACATTTCAACGGTTAATGAATAAGTTGTTGAAGCCACATGCCTATGCCTCAGCTTATCTAGATGATCTAGGTATCCATAGCCAGGACAAGGAGTTCCATTTGCATAAAGTAGAAGCTGTTTTAGACACTTTGAGAGAAGCTGGTCTTACAGTCAATTCTACTAAATGTGTAATAGGTTGCTCAGAGGTAAGTATTTGGGGTAAACAGTAGGAAGAGATATGGTGAAGCCGGACAGATAACTCATTGTGCTAATGCACTGTTGCAGAGTTCCGTGACAACCCGAGGGTTGCAGGTTCGATCCCGGAGAGGTCCACTCAGCCTTTCATCTTTCTGAGGTTGGTAAAATGAGTACCATTAAAGGATCAGTCAATACAGTAGATTTGCATTATCAACAAATGCATGATAAGAAGACTATGCAATTCCACTTAGTCTAAACTTCAAATGAGTAGTAGATTTTTTTTTAAATAAATTGGAAAGTTATGTCTTTTTCCACGCCCCTTGTATCATGTGACAGCCATCAGCCAATCACAAATGCATATATGTATATGCTGTAAATTCTTGCACATGCTCAGTAGGAGCTGGTGACTCAAAAAGTGTAAATATAAAAAGACTGTGCACATTTTATTAATAGAAGCAAATTGGAAAGTTGTTTAATATTGCATGCTCTATCTGAGTCATAATTTTGACTTGAGTGTCCCTTTAAGTTGGGTAATAATAACACCTGTTATCAGCGCTGCGAGTCGGTTAAGTCCGAGGTTGTGTGCTATACAAGTATCCATTATTATATTTAAAAAGATTGTTTTTTTTTCCCGGTAAAGCAGTTATTTACTGGGGACAGCGTAGATGCCCAGTAAAGTAGTAAGGAAATCTTTAGTTCAGTTAGCCTCTTGAGTTGGGAGTATGTAATTGTTTCAATTTGTTTTATCTTTGCAAAAAACTAATTATGTAAAACCTGCAGTATAACAAATAAATAGTATGTTTTGTAATCAAATTAACTTTTCTTCTTGTTGAGGCCAAAAGTTCTGCCACTTTGTCCCAATATATACTGTATATACATCTAGCTATCTGTAAAGATTTTACAATTAAGACAGATTTATATATTAAAATAGCTAATGAATGTTAAAAAAATAATTTATGTAAGAACTTACCTCAGACATGCCCTGGTATCCTCTGGGTTCCGGTGGAAGAGGAGGAGCAAGCACGTGCTGCTGAGCTACCTGCTGAGCTACCTGCTGAGCTACCTGTTTCAGCCCTACAGCTGCTGGCGGTTGTTTTCGCGCCATACCCCAGTCTAGGGGATAGCTAACGGGTTAGCCAAGACAACGCACCTGAACCTGAACAGCGATAAACTCCATCCCGCTGTTATTGCAAGAAGGGAGGTGATATCCCCCCAAACAGACGAATCGAGGCCAACTGGCTTACCCGGCACTCTTAACCAACTGCTCTGAATCATAGACATAATTTGCCGGGTAAACTTAAACCCCCACTACCTCTTCAAAAGGCATATATAATAACCCAGGAGAAACCCCTTTACCCTGGAAGATCCCTTTGCTCCTCTGCTCAGCTAAGGACAGAAATAAAGGAAAGTTCAACATTAGACGGCAACAACTGAAGCCGCATCTGTTGCAGCACGTACCTCATCTCCTGTTGCCGGGGTCTGCTTGCAGCGGGCTCTCCGGACTGCGTCTGCCCGGCGCACACTGCTCTCCCCCTTTCCGCCACGAACTGAGCAGAGGCGAGGCTGGGTCCTAATCCAACAGAGGACCAACTGCATCAAAATCAGTACAGACGGGCCCACCCACCGCTGTGGTTGAATCCTTTCTCACCCCTCCCGCCAGCGTGCCCGGCATCACGGAACTCACACTGCGGAGTGATACTGAAACCTACATGTCTCCCTGAGGTGGCCCTCCCCTTGAGACTCCTCGCTGGATCTTTGGCTGCAGCGCAGATCACCCCATCCCTCTCCCACCGGTGCTGCGTGAGAGGGACTGGAGTAAGCGCTACCTGGAGGGCTAGGAACGACGGAAAAAGCCCCTGCACGTAGGAAGCCTGCCTCTTGTTTCTCTTCCCTCTCTCCCACCGCTGCTGCGTGAGGGAGGGAGAGATAAATAGCTGCCTGAGGTCAAGACAAGGCAGAGGCACCTAAAGCTGCGGGAGCTGCATCTGCAGGTCTCAGGTAGGAGAGACACTCACCGTATATTCAAGAACCCCATCTTCCAGGGCAAGATAGAACACGGGGTACAGCTGGCGAGGAGAGGTGAGTTAACTATGCATCTTTAAGGACTTACCATTGTGCACCTTAAACTGAATGGGCTGCCTGGGTGAAGTTGGGGGAGCAGACAGGGATATCATATTCTTCTCCCAATATTAATATCAAGCATCTCCTTACCAAAGTCATAAAAGGGGGAAGGTAAAAGGGGAAAGAAGAAGAAGGGAAAGGAAAGGAGGGGAAGGGCTGAGTAGCCCTATATTACTCATACTGCACTGAACTGGACGGACCACAGTGGACCGCGGTCCACTTAAATAAGAGCTTTATCTCTCAGACTATCTGTAAACTTTACTAACACCGGCTTGAACTCTGGTAAAGGCTAAAAGAATAGGGGGAGAGGAGGAGAAAGAGAGAAGGGAAGAGGAAAGAGCTAGCTGCTTTACATCTAATGAACATATTACTAACGTTGATTGTTTATTTCCTGGCTGACAGATTAACAGCTGCTTTCACCACGAAAAATCTGCTATTAAACTAATATGGACATTCATGTTTATCTTGCTTGCAGAATAACAACCTAACTGCTGGACATTTCATCTCCTAACATACTGATTAAATGCATACCTAAAATTTATAAGCTTTAAGGAAAATCTAATACACTGCATATTTTGTTCTAAATGTTTAGGATTTAAGTTTCTCTTTTATCCTTCTTTTTTTTTTTTTTTTTTTTTTTTCTTCTTTTCTGTAATTAACAATTTCTTCTAACTGTGTTTTTCTTGTGGCACAAGAGCAATTTGATTTTGTTGTCTAGGCAGATACGCTGTCCCAAGATTAATTGGTCTAATTTCACACTTAGAGATTCGAAAAACCAGGACACAGGTTCCCCTTCACTTAAAATATATCTAAAAGCCTGGAAATATTAGATCTTAGTTATAAAGGTAAGAAAGGCCTAATATAACAAAAATAATAAGAGAACTAAAGTCTATACCTACTTACTTTGATTAGGGGAACCTAATGATATTAAAGTAAACCTGAGTTCCTTTTTTTTTAGAAAAGGATTTGGTTCTCTTGTCTCTAAGCTACACATCATAGGCTCTCTGACTGGTATGGGGACTCTCAATTATAGGAAGCCACACACATCACTTCACTAAAACCAAGGGTGCCAACATATAAATCCCCCCTTTTTTTTTTTTTTTTTTTTTTTTTTTTTTTTTTCTTTCTTCTCCCCCTTCCCTCACTCTCCTCACTCCCCCCCCTAAACCTCCTCACTCACTTGTCACTCACATCCCCATCCCCTCCAATAAATTCACGAATGTTTCGCAGCACAGCACAAGTTAATAATTGATCACCACTCACACCATTATCACGTCTTATGGACAAATTCCTCCACAGCCACTCTCGGACTCCCCCACCAGCCATGACAGCTAAAGTAAGAGATAGAAAAAATAAAAATAGCATAGAGCTACCCACAGAGGAATCAACCTCAACCAATCCCTTACACTTAAGTGAAACATTTAACATGCAGGCTCTGGTGACAAACATTGCAGAAGCTTTAAATCCTAAGTTTGATGCCCTTAGGGCAGAGATCAAACAAGAAATTGTATCACTATCGCAAGAACTGAGACACTTCACTAACAGGATTAGTGAAGTGGAACAAAGGGTCTCTGATCTTGAGGATCTCACACTTACTCATAGTGCAAGCATAGATGCCACCGCAACTAGTCTGTCCAAAATGCAAATCAAAATTGAAGATTTGGAAAATAGGGCCAGAAGGAACAACATCCGCATTATTGGCATACCTGAGGGGAAACAGCCTGAGAATCTAAATTTATTTATCACAGACACTTTAGTACAGTTACTTAAAATCCCTCCTAGCAATGCTCAAATAGTGGTAGAAAGGGCCCATAGAATAGGGAGGATGCAGGTTGATAATAGGGGCAATAATAGACCTAGGCCAGTAATAGCCAAATTGCTCAATTTCACTGATAAGGTAACCCTTCTACAACATTTTCGTAAAAATCAGCCCATCATGTTTAAAGAGAACAAGATTCTCCTATTTCAAGACTATTCAGCAGAGACGTCAGCGAGGAGAAGAAATATTGCTCCAATCTGCTCTAAATTTATTCAGCAGGGTTATCAGGCCTTAATTATGTACCCATCTAAACTTAAAGTTTTTGCCAGAGGAGGAACTCACCTTTTCGAAGGTGCACAAGAGGCAGAAAAATTCTTAAATCAATTAAGCTCTAGTGAGTAAACCGAACAGATATCAAGGACTCACTGTCATTGCTTTTTATCTTTCTTTTAAGGTAATGCTGACAGCGAAATTAGCCCAAAATAGCGTAGGTGTCTTGCGGGGGGTTTCCCCTTTTTTTTTTTTTTTTTTTTTTTTTTTTTTTCTTCTCTCTCCAATTTCATATATCTATCTACTAAATTAAATGCTTAATTTTAAAATAGTATCTTGGAACGTAGGAGGTATCACCACTCCTATAAAGAGGAAGTCAATCATTTCTCAATTAAGGAAAATGAATACAGAAATAGCTTTCCTCCAGGAAACGCATCTTACCCTAGAAGAAGTTTTGAAGTTAAAAACATCGTGGGTTAAGGAAGTGTTCGCCACTTCAGGACAGGGGAGAAAGAGAGGGGTAGCTATTTTGGTGGGGAAAAAGATCAATTCAGAAATTCTGCATGTTGGGACAGACCCAGAGGGGAGATCAGTGATCTTAAAAATAAAAATTGATAATCGTGTGTTCACAATGTGTAATGTCTATGCACCTAACACTCTTGATCCAGTGTTCTGGAATCAATTACAGACAGAGATACTCTCTGTACTGGAGGGTAACCTTATTCTCGCAGGAGATTTCAACATGGCTCCACAGTGTCCACTTGACAGGCTGAGACAAAACACAAAACATAAAAAACATAAAAAAGACAACTTGGAATCTAAAATTTTTACTAGGCTTATGCAAAACTTAGGTGTTAGGGACATATGGAGGATGCAAAATCCCGATGCTAGAGAATATTCTTGCCTATCTAAAGCCCATAAAACATTATCAAGGATTGATCTTTTTTTGATAGACGAAAGACTCTGCACATTCGAGGTTAAGGCAAAAATCTTTCCTATATATATATCTGACCATGGGCCAATATCTTTAGATCTCCAAGATAAACAGCCTAAGTTTAAGTTAAATCGCTTCTTTTTCCCCTCTCACTTAGCATCAGACATGAAATTCAAGAACTGGCTAAGAGTTAAATTTAATGACTACGACCTCTGCAACTCAGATTGCAGAGATCGTCCTGCCATATTTTGGGAGGCAGCAAAGGCAGTAATAAGAGGGGAAATCATAGCTTATATGGCCATATTAAATAAAAAAAGGCAACAAAGAACTTACCTGATAAATTAATTTCTTTCATATTGGCAAGAGTCCATGAGCTAGTGACATATGGGATATACAATCCTACCAGGAGGGGCAAAGTTTCCCAAACCTCAAAATGCCTATAAATACACCCCTCACCACACCCACAATTCGAATAGCCAAGTAGAGGGGTAATAAAACTAGGAGTAAAAATGCATACAATAAAGAGGAACTGGAGTAACCCTTTCCACTACTTGGAGAGAAATACATCTTAAACTTTTATATAAAACGTATTATACTCCTAAAAAGGGGGCAGCTTGGGGAAACCCACAATTTATAGAATGTCCAAAAGGCAGACTTCCTGCAGCAAATCTGACACATCTTATATGGCCATGTCCAATTATTAGACAGCTTTGGTATAGACTTGAATTTTGGATGAAAACATGGGTTAACAGAGATATTAAGCTAGATTTGGACCGAACAGTGTTTTTGGTACAACATGAAGAAGTGGGGGAGGACTGGAGGTTTGTAAACGCTGCCATTTTATCGTTTAGGAATATAATTCTTAGTAATTGGAAAAATAAACAAAAGATTAAATTTGAAGAATGGAAAAATTATATCATTAAACAGATAGTTATAGAACAATATGATACCCCTCGGTTTAATGAATTTGAAGTCCAGAATTTTTTAGAAAGTGGTTCGTATTTATACGAACACTCCCGGAAGTTACTCAAAAGCAGTTGGTATGCCCATTTAGAAACTCGGAGACTATACTTAATATAAATTTAAGAGAGAGATAAGATAAAAGATGGTCTTGGAGGGGTAGGGTGAGGGGATGGAGGGTTTTTTTTGTTGTTTTGTTATGATTATAATTATTTATATGTATTTAGTTTTTGGTATTTGTATTTAAAAAAAAAAAAGAAAAAGGAAGAAAGCAGACCCCAATTATGAGATGTATATGCTATGCGTGTTATTGGAAAGTAGAAAGAGATTAATTTGTACTTAAGATTGCACTGCTAATGACTAGGTATTTTCATTTGTGTAAATGATGGTGATAACTGTATTTCATTGTATAACTGTTAAACCTATAGTAGCTTATGGTAATTGTTTAAAGCAAGATGCACTGTTTTTGGATTTGTTTTCCCTTTTGGATACCCAGGTTGGGGTCTGAAAATAAAAAGAATTATAAAAAAAAAAAAAGAGGAACTGGAAATATAATTGTGCTTTAATACGAAAAATCATAATCACCAGAAAAAGGGTGGGTCTCATGGACTCTTGCCAATATGAAAGAAATTAATTTATCATGTAAGTTCTTACATAAATTATGTTTTCTTTCATGTAATTGGCAAGAGTCCATGAGCTAGTGACACATGGGATAGAAATACCCAAGATGTGGAAGTCCACAGAAGAGTCACTAAAAAGGGAGGGATAAAATAAAAACAGCCATTTTCCACTGAAAAAACTAAATCCACAAAAAAATTTATTTTTCTCTTAAATTTAAAGAAAAAAACTTAAAACATAAGCAGAAGAATCAAACTGAAACAGCTGCCTGAAGAACCTTTCTACAAAAAACTGCTTCAGAAGAAGCAAATACATCACAATGGTAAAATTTAGTAAATGTATGTAAAGAAGACCAAGTTGCTGCTTTGCAAATCTGATCAACTGAAGCTTTATTCTTAAAAGCCCAAGAATTGGAGACTGATCTAGTAGAATGAGCTGTTATCCTCTGAGGTGGGGACTGTCCCTCCTCCAAATAAGCTTTATGAATCAAAAGCTTTAACCAAGATGCCAAAGAAATGGCAGAAGCTTCTGACCTTTTCTAGAACCAGAGAAGACAACAAATAAACTAGAAGTTTTCCTGAAATCTTTAGTAGCTTCAACATAATATTTCAAAGCTCTTACAACATCCAAAGAATGTAAATATCTTTCAAGAGTATTATTGGGATTAGGACACCAGGAAGGAACAACAATTTCTCTACTAATGTTGTTAGAATTCACAACCTTTGGAAGAAATTTAAACAAAGTCTGCAAAACAGCCTTATCCTGATGAAAAATCAGAAAAGGAGACTCACAAGAGAGAGCAAACAATTCGGAAACTCTTCTAGCTGAAGAGATAGCCAAAAGAAACAACACTTTCCAAGAAAGTAGTTTAATATCCATAGAATGCAAAGGCTCAAAAGGAGGAGCCTGCAAAGTCTTCAAAACCAAATTAAGACTCCAAGGAGGAGAGATTGATTTAATAACAGGCTTGATATGAACCAAAGCCTGAACAAAACAGTGAATATCAGGAAGCTCAGAAATCTTTCTATGAAATATAACAGAAATAGCAGAGATTTGTCCCTTCAAAGTACTTGCAGACAAACCTTTATCCAAACCATCCTGAAGAAACTGTAAAATTCTAGGAATTCTAAAAGAATGCCAGAAGAATTTATGAGAAGAACACCATAAAATATAGGTCTACCAAACTCGATAATAAATCTTCCTTGAAACAGACTTACGAGCCTGTAACATAGTATTAATCACTGAGTCAGAGAAACCTTAATGACTAAGCACTAAGCATTCAATTTCCATACCTTGAAATTTAACGATTTGAGATCCTGATGGGAAAACGGCCTTTGAGACAGAAGGTCTGGTCTTAAAGGAAGTGGCCAAGGCTGGCAACTGGACATCTAGACAAGATCTGCATACCAAAACCTGTGAGGCCATGCTGGTGCTATCAAAAACACATACAATTTTTCCATAATGATCTTTGAGATCATTCTTGGAAGAAGAACTAGAGGCGGAAAGATATAAGCAGGTTGGTAAAACCAAGGAACTGCTAAAGCATCCACCATCTCCGCCTGAGGATCCCTGGACCTGGATAGGTACATTGGAAGTTTCTTGTTTAGATGAGAAGCCATCAGATCTATTTCTGGAAGACCCCACATCTGTACAATCTGACAAAATACATCTGGATGGAGAGACCACTCCCCCGGATGTAAGGTCTGACGACTGAGATAATCCGCTTCCCAATTGTCTACACCTGGGATATGCACTGCAGAAATTAGACAAGAGCTGGATTCCACGCAAGAAAGTATCTGAGATACTTCTTTCATAGCTAGGGGACTGTGAGTCCCACCCTGATGATTGACATATGTCACAGTTGTGATATTGTCCATTTGAAAACAAATTAATGGTTCTCTCTTTAACAGAGGCCAAACCTGAAGAGCCCTGAAAATAGCACGTTCTAAAATATTGATTGGTAACCTCACCTCTTGAGGTTCCCAAACCCCTTGTGCTGTCAGAGATCCCCAGACAGCTCCCCAACCTGAAAGACTTGCATCTGTTGTGATTACAGTCCAGGTAGGACAAACAAAAGAAGCCCCTTGAATTGTACGATGGAGGTCTAACCACCAAGTCAGAGAGAGTTGAATGTTTGGATTTAAGTATATCAATTGTGATATCCGAGTATAATCCCTGCACCATTGATTCAGCATACAAAGCTGTAGAGATCTCATATGAAAACGAGCAAAGGGGATTGCATCCGATGCTGCAGTCATGAGACCTAAAACTTCCATGCACATA
This sequence comes from Bombina bombina, assembly GCF_027579735.1. Taxonomy (NCBI): domain Eukaryota; kingdom Metazoa; phylum Chordata; class Amphibia; order Anura; family Bombinatoridae; genus Bombina; species Bombina bombina. The sequence goes on from NC_069504.1 coordinate 866,558,132, forward strand.
GCAACTGAAGGGAATGATTGAGACTGAAGGTTTCGACAAGCTAAAACCAATTTCAGTCATTGACACTGAATCTATCTGGAAACCTAAAAAGGCGATCCCTATAATTGTTTTGTTGTACTCCCCCTTTGTTTATAGTGCTGCGGAATCTGTTTGCACTTAACAAATAACCAATAATAATAATAATAAAAGGTGACCCTTGTCTGAGGAATCAAGAAACTCTTTGGTAAATTAATTCTCCAACCATGTCTTTGAAGAAACAACACTAGTTGATTTGTGTGAGATTCGGCTAAATGTAAGGACTGAGCTAGTACCAAGATATCGTCCAAATAAGTATTAATTTAAGGGTGTGCACACTTATGCAACCATATTATTTTAGTTTTTAATTTCTACTTGCCTCTACCTAAAAGATTTTAGTTTGTTTTGCAATTGAGTTGTACAGTTGATAGGTTACATTAAAGATGGAAAAAGTTTTGAAATGATTTATCTTTGCCTCATTTTTTTACATCACAGAAACCTGACATTTTAACAGGGGTGTGTAGACTTTTTATATCCACTTGTATATATACAGCCCGTTTTTCAAAATATATCTATAACTCTATACAAACCTAAAAAACCTAAAAATAACTCTATTTTTATGGGTTTAGCAATTCCATCAATGACTGTATGTTGACTGAACCATTTTAATAGTGTGTAGTGATGCTAACAGGTGATGTGTGCAATTAACCTGTTGTGCTACAAAACCATACAGTTGTGTGTGTATCTTTAAGGGATTTGAACAGGGCATCGGTATAGTAAGCAAATGTGTTTATTGGTTTATTGATCTAGCTAATTTCTATTAGTATAAAAGTACTTATAATTACTTTTTAACTATTTATCCAGGATCACCAGCATGGGTTTAGGATTTAGGGCTCTCCAATCTTGATGTGTAAGCAAAAGTCTCCTGTAAAGAAACTTGTGTTATTTAAATTCTCAGCATAGCTGGCAAGAATCAGGTAAACTAATAACCCTGGCAAACCATAAGAAAATTATATTATTACCAAATTCCTGACCCAGTGTTATTGTCGACAGATAAGACCAGGTTAACAGGAATTACCTAACAAAAATATTTGTGACTAAAAAGGGCAAACCAGAATTGATTAACTCACCTGATTCAATAATAAAACTTTGAATATATATATATATAAATATATATATATATATATATATATATATATATATATATATATATATATATATATATATATAGCGCATAAATCAATTTAACAAAACTGTTTCATGTTGGTTTGTTTCATACTTCACTGGGGTTCAGTGTAAAAAGAACCTTTTAGGTTACCCCTGGACCCTCTCTTGCCATTATCCTGACTTGTCTGTCTGGTTAGCTAAGCCTCCCATCTCCTCTGGATAGGGTGTGGTCATCATGCCTGCTCAGTGTTGCCCCTTGTGCCTTTTGCTTGTGTCCCCTTGTGCCCCATTTTGTGGGTGAGTGTGTATTTTATGGAAAACTTTCAACTCCACCCCAACTGATAAGGTTAGGTTCACATAAATGATCGGCTAACACTAATTAAAGATTAATTAACATTTTTATTAATGAGCTAAGATTTAACAGTAAGAATATTTTTCCCTCGGAGGAAGGCACTCGTCACTAAGCTATAATAGACAAATATGTATTTTGTAAATATGTTCTTAAAAACAAGTCATTATCTCTAGTTGACCACTAATCAAGGTCAAACCCCACTAATGGATATTTATACCAATAATATAATGATAGGAATCATGCAGCTATGTTAGGGACCTTGAATATTATAATAACTAAATGTAAATTATTTTGTTAAAGCATAAAAACTTCACTATAAGCAATTATATACTGACAAGCAACACTAGTTAATAGCTACATGTTAATACTGGTTAATAATATATATCACATTTAGGAAAAATCTTGTCTGCTGCAATTTATTACTTGTCCAGGACTGGTGGACTTCTGGAAATGTCCAACTCTATCTATCTACTGTATCTATCTACATTCATAAATACCTACAGTTGGAAGAAAAAGTGTGTGAACCCTTTTGAATTACCTGGCTTTCTAAATTGATTACTCATAGAATGCGGTCTGATTTTCATCTAAGTCGCAATTATAGACAAACACAATTTGACTAAACTAATTAGACACAACCAGAGAACCCTTAAATTTACTTGTAGATACTCATTTAGCAGCAACAACCTACATCAAATGTTTCCTGTATCTGTTTATAAGACTTGCACAAAGTTGAGGATAATTTTCGGACCTTTCCCCCCCCCAACAAATCTGTTTTAATTCATTAATACTTCTGGGTTGTCTTGATTGCACAGCCCTCTTCAGGTCATGCCACGGCATTTTAATTGGGTTAAGGTCAGAATTCTGACTTGGTCATTCCAAAACACAAATCTTCTTCTTTTTCAGCCATTCTTTAATTTATTTACTTGTTTGTTTTGTCTTGTTACATTACCCAACCTCTCTTAATGGGACAGTAACAACTTAGGACTAGATTTATTATAGCTGAGGCGTACAGGGGCGCGTATACGTGCCCCTGTACGCCTCGGCTCGCCTGTGGCGGGCGAAATTACCCGCAGGTATTTGGCATTGCACAAATACCTGCTTAAAGTTGCTTAAAACTGCATGCTCTATCTGAATCACAAAAGAAAAACTTTGGGTTCAGTGTCCCTTTAACCCCTTAAGGACCGAGAACGTGCAGGGTACGTCCTCAAAAAAAATAGTTAACGACCAAGGACGTACCCTGCACGTCCTCGGTCTGGAAAGCAGCTGGAAGCGATCCTGCTCACTTCCAGTTGCTTTCCAGTTATTGCAGTGATGCCTCGATATCGAGGCATCCTGCAATAACACTTTTTAGCCATCCGATGCAGAGAGAGCCACTCTGTGGCCCTGTCTGCACCGGACATCGATGGTGGGTGGGAGGCGGGTGGCGGCCATCGATGTTCCTTGTGATGTGGAGGGGGCGGGATCATGGGCGGGGATGTCTGGGGGTGCGCACGGACGTGCGCGCTTGCACAGGGAGGCGGGCGGGCGTGCACGGGGAGGGAGCGGGTGGGAACCGCTACACTACAGAAAAATGTAAGTATTAGTATTAAAAGTGGGGAAAAAGGGGGGCAATCGATTGGGAAAAAAATATCAGTCAGGGGTTGGGGGTTGGTCTGTGGGGGGGGGAAACTACACTACAGTAAAAAACATAAAACAGACAGCTGCCAGTACCCAAGATGGCCCCCAATAAGGCAGAGGGGGAGGGTTAGAGTGCTGTTTTGGGGGGGATCAGGGAGGTTGGGGGCTAAGGGGGAATCCTAAACTGCAGCATATGTAAATATGCTAAAACAAATAAAAAAAATCAAACATACCTTTTATTTTAGTACTGGCAGACTTTCTGCCAGTACTTAGGATGGCGGGGACAATTGTGGGGTGGGGGAGGAAAGGGAGCTGTTTGGGAGGGATCAGGGCAGGGGTGTGATGTGTCAGGTGGGAGGCTGATCTCTACACTAAAGCTAAAATTAACCCTGCAAGCTCCCTACAAACTACCTAATTAACCCCTTCACTGCTAACCATAATGCACGTGTGATGCGCAGCAGCATTTAGCGGCCTTCTAATTACTAAAAAGCAATGCCAAAGCCATATATGTCTGCTATTTCTGAACAAAGGGGATCCCAGAGAAGCATTTACAACCATTTGTGCCATAATTGCACAAGCTGTTTGTAAATAATTTCAGTGAGAAACCTAAAATTGTGAAAAAATTTAAGTTTTTTTTTTAATTTGATCGCATTTGGCGGTGAAATGGTGGCATGAAATATACCAAAATGGGCCTAGATCAATACTTGGGGTTGTCTACTACACTACACTAAAGCTAAAATTAACCATAGAAGCGCCCTACATGCTGCCTAATTAACTCCTTCACTGCTGGGCATAATACACGTGTGGTGCGCAGTGGCATTTAGTAGCCTTCTAATTACCAAAAAGCAAAGCCAAAGCCATATATGTCTGCTAGTTATTAACAAAGGGAATCCCAGAGAAGCATTTACAACCATTTATGCCATAATTGCATAAGTTGTTTGTAAATAATTTCAGTGAGAAACCTAAAGTTTGTGAAAATATTTGTGAAAAGTGAACAATTTTTTTTATTTGATCACATTTGGCGGTGAAATGGTGGCATGAAATATACCAAAATGGGCCTAGATCAATACTTTGGGATGTCTTCTAAAAAAAAACAAAATTTATGCTTACCTGATAAATTCCTTTCTCCTGTAGTGTGGTCAGTCCACGGGTCATCATTACTTCTGGGATATTAACTCCTCCCCAACAGGAAGTGCAAGAGGATTCACCCAGCAGAGCTGCTATATAGCTCCTCCCCTCTACGTCACCTCCAGTCATTCGACCAAGGACCAACGAGAAAGGAGAAGCCAAAGGGTGTAGTGGTGACTGGAGTATAATTAAAAAAAATTTTACCTGCCATAAAAAACAGGGCGGGCCGTGGACTGACCACACTACAGGAGAAAGGAATTTATCAGGTAAGCATAAATTTTGTTTTCTCCTGTTAAGTGTGGTCAGTCCACGGGTCATCATTACTTCTGGGATACCAATACCAAAGCTAAAGTACACAGATGACGGGAGGGAAAGGCAGGCTCTTTATACGGAAGGAACCACTGCCTGATGAACCTTTCTCCCAAAAACAGCCTCCGAAGAAGCAAAAGTGTCAAATTTGTAAAATTTGGAAAAAGTATGAAGAGAAGACCAAGTTGCAGCCTTGCAAATCTGTTCAACAGAAGCCTCATTCTTAAAGGCCCAAGTGGAAGCCACAGCTCTAGTAGAATGTGCTGTAATTCTTTCAGGAGGCTGCTGTCCAGCAGTCTCATAGGCTAACCGAATTATTCTACGAAGCCAAAAAGAGAGAGAGGTAGCCGAAGCTTTTTGACCTCTCCTTTGACCAGAATAAACGACAAACAGGGAAGACGTTTGTCGAAAATCCTTAGTTGCCTGTAGATAAAATTTCAGGGCACGGACTACATCTAGATTGTGTAGCAGACGTTCCTTCTTCGAAGAAGGATTAGGACACAAAGATGGAACCACAATCTCTTGATTGATATTCCTGTTAGTGACCACCTTAGGTAGGAACCCAGGTTTAGTACGCAGAACTACCTTGTCTGAATGAAAAATCAGATAAGGAGAATCACAATGTAAGGCGGATAACTCAGAGACTCTTCGAGCCGAGGAAATCGCCATTAAAAATAGAACTTTCCAAGATAACAGCTTGATATCAATGGAATGAAGGGGTTCAAACGGAACACCCTGTAAAACATTAAGAACTAAGTTCAAACTCCATGGTGGAGCAACAGTTTTAAACACAGGCTTGATCCTAGCTAAAGCCTGACAAAAAGCTTGAACGTCCGGAACTTCTGACAGACGTTTGTGTAAAAGAATGGACAGAGCTGAAATCTGTCCCTTTAAGGAACTAGCGGATAAACCCTTTTCTAAACCTTCTTGTAGAAAAGACAATATCCTCGGAATCCTAACCTTACTCCATGAGTAACTCTTGGATTCGCACCAATATAAGTATTTGCGCCATATCTTATGATAAATCTTTCTGGTAACAGGCTTCCTAGCCTGTATTAAGGTATCAATAACTGACTCAGAAAAAACACATTTTGATAAAATCAAGCGTTCAATTTCCAAGCAGTCAGCTTCAGAGAAATTAGATTTTGATGTTTGAAGGGACCCTGGATCAGAAGGTCCTGTTTCAGAGGTAGAGACCAAGGTGGACAGGATGACATGTCCACTAGATCTGCATACCAAGTCCTGCGTGGCCATGCAGGCGCTATTAGAATCACTGATGCTCTCTCCTGTTTGATTCTGGCAATCAATCGAGGAAGCATCGGGAAGGGTGGAAACACATAAGCCATCCCGAAGGTCCAAGGTGCTGTCAAAGCATCTATCAGAACCGCTCCCGGATCCCTGGATCTGGACCCGTAACGAGGAAGCTTGGCATTCTGTCGAGACGCCATGAGATCTATCTCTGGTTTGCCCCAACGTCGAAGTATTTGGGCAAAGACCTCCGGATGAAGTTCCCACTCCCCCGGATGAAAAGTCTGACGACTTAAGAAATCCGCCTCCCAGTTCTCCACTCCCGGGATGTGGATTGCTGACAGGTGGCAAGAGTGAGACTCTGCCCAGCGAATTATCTTTGATACTTCCATCATTGCTAGGGAGCTTCTTGTCCCTCCCTGATGGTTGATGTAAGCTACAGTCGTGATGTTGTCCGACTGAAACCTGATGAACCCCCGAGTTGTTAACTGGGGCCAAGCCAGAAGGGCATTGAGAACTGCTCTCAATTCCAGAATGTTTATTGGTAGGAGACTCTCCTCCTGATTCCATAGTCCCTGAGCCTTCAGAGAATTCCAGACAGTGCCCCAACCTAGTAGGCTGGCGTCTGTTGTTACAATTGTCCAGTCCGGCCTGCTGAATGGCATCCCCCTGGACAGATGTGGCCGAGAAAGCCACCATAGAAGAGAATTTCTGGTCTCTTGATCCAGATTCAGAGTAGGGGACAAGTCTGAGTAATCCCCATTCCACTGACTTAGCATGCACAATTGCAGCGGTCTGAGATGTAGGCGTGCAAAGGGTACTATGTCCATTGCCGCTACCATTAAGCCGATCACCTCCATGCATTGAGCTACTGACGGGTGTTGAATGGAATGAAGGACACGGCATGCATTTTGAAGCTTTGTTAACCTGTCTTCTGTCAGGTAAATCTTCATTTCTACAGAATCTATCAGAGTCCCCAAGAAGGGAACTCTTGTGAGTGGAAAGAGAGAACTCTTCTTTTCGTTCACCTTCCATCCATGCGACCTTAGAAATGCCAGTACTAACTCTGTATGAGACTTGGCAGTTTGAAAGCTTGAAGCTTGTATCAGAATGTCGTCTAGGTACGGAGCTACCGAAATTCCTCGCGGTCTTAGTACCGCCAGAAGAGCACCCAGAACCTTTGTGAAGATTCTTGGAGCCGTAGCCAATCCGAATGGAAGAGCTACAAACTGGTAATGCCTGTCTAGAAAGGCAAATCTTAGATACCGGTAATGATCTTTGTGAATCGGTATGTGAAGGTAAGCATCCTTTAAATCCACTGTGGTCATGTACTGACCCTTTTGGATCATGGGTAAAATTGTCCGAATAGTTTCCATTTTGAACGATGGAACTCTTAGGAATTTGTTTAGGATCTTTAAATCCAAGATTGGCCTGAAAGTTCCCTCTTTTTTGGGAACCACAAACAGATTTGAGTAAAACCCTTGTCCTTGTTCCGACCGCGGAACCGGATGGATCACTCCCATTAATAAAAGATCTTGTACGCAGCGTAGAAACGCCTCTTTCTTTATTTGGTTTGTTGACAACCTTGACAGATGAAATCTCCCTCTTGGGGGAGAGGATTTGAAGTCCAGAAGGTATCCCTGAGATATGATCTCTAACGCCCAGGGATCCTGGACATCTCTTGCCCAAGCCTGGGCGAAGAGAGAGAGTCTGCCCCCCACTAGATCCGTTCCCGGATCGGGGGCCCTCAATTCATGCTGTCTTAGGGGCAGCAGCAGGTTTCCTGGCCTGCTTGCCCTTGTTCCAGGACTGGTTAGGTCTCCAGCCTTGTCTGTAGCGAGCAACAGCTCCTTCCTGTTTTGGTGCAGAGGAAGTTGATCCTGCTCCTGCTTTGAAATTACGAAAGGAACGAAAATTAGACTGTCTAGCCTTAGGTTTGGCTCTGTCTTGAGGCAGGGCATGGCCTTTACCCCCTGTAATGTCAGCGATAATTTCTTTCAACCCGGGCCCGAATAAGGTCTGCCATTTGAAAGGAATATTAAGCAATTTAGATTTAGAAGTAACATCAGCTGACCAGGATTTTAGCCACAGTGCTCTGCGCGCCTGAATGGCGAATCCGGAATTCTTAGCCGTAAGTTTAGTTAAATGTACTGCGGCATCCGAAATAAATGAGTTAGCTAACTTAAGGGCTTTAAGCTTGTGTGTAATCTCATCTAATGGAGCTGATTCAAGTGTCTCTTCCAGAGACTCAAACCAAAATGCTGCTGCAGCCGTGACAGGCGCAATGCATGCAAGAGGTTGCAATATAAAACCTTGTTGAACAAACATTTTCTTAAGGTAACCCTCTAACTTTTTATCCATTGGATCTGAAAAGGCACAGCTATCCTCCACCGGGATAGTGGTACGCTTAGCTAAAGTAGAAACTGCTCCCTCCACCTTAGGGACCGTTTGCCATAAGTCCCGTGTGGTGGCGTCTATTGGAAACATCTTTCTAAATATTGGAGGGGGTGAGAACGGCACAATTTCAGTAAGTCTCTTAGGTATAGGAAAAACGTCAGTACTCGACGGTACCGCAAAATATTTATCCAACCTACACAATTTCTCTGGTATTGCAACTGTGTTACAATCATTCAGAGCCGCTAACACCTCCCCTAGTAATACACGGAGGTTTTCCAGCTTAAATTTAAAATTTGAAATATCTGAATCCAGTCTGTTTGGATCAGAACCGTCACCCGCAGAATGAAGCTCTCCGTCCTCATGTTCTGCAAATTGTGACGCAGTATCTGACATGGCCCTAATATTATCAGCGCACTCTGTTCTCACCCCAGAGTGATCACGCTTAGAGTGATCACGCTTACCTCTTAGTTCTGGTAATTTAGCCAAAACTTCAGTCATAACAGTAGCCATATCCTGTAATGTGATTTGTAATGGCCGCCCAGATGTACTCGGCGCTACAATATCACGCACCTCCCGAGCGGGAGATGCAGGTACTGACACGTGAGGCGAGTTAGTCGGCATAACTCTCCCCTCGTTGTTTGGTGAAATATGTTCAATTTGTACAGATTGACTTTTATTTAAAGTAGCATCAATGCAGTTAGTACATACATTTCTATTGGGCTCCACTTTGGCTTTAGCACATATAGCACAGATATCTTCCTCTGAATCAGACATGTTTAACACACTAGCAAATAAACTAGCAACTTGGAAATACTTTTCAAGTAATTTACTATAATATGCAAAACGTACTGTGCCTATAAGAAGCACAGAAAAAGTTATGACAGTTGAAAATTGATAAACTGAAAAGTTATAGCATCAAATCTTTGTAAAAAACAGGGGCGGAGCCAACTGCCGACGAAGAAAGACGTCTTATTACAGAGCTCCTGAAGCTCAGCTCTAAAAACTCCTATTTATGGAGGTTTAGGAGACTACATAAATTCTTACATCACGCTATAAGGATGGAGGAAACTCCCATATCCCTCACTTTATTGCTGAAAAGCCTGATTGAGAAAGCTGACTATCATTTTCACAACTTACAATCCGTCATCCTGGATCCGTGTAGCCAAGATGGCGTCTCTTGCCTTCTCAGCTCTGATACCCACATGGTGGACCGGACAGCGGACACACTACCTACTTCACATTTTCCTGTGAGACCACATGAAAGGCCATCCGATGGCAGATTGACTGATCTCTTTCACAGGAATGCACGGGGTGATCCGTCGCAAACTCGTCCCACTAGCCCGGTCAGCATAGAGGCCGGCGTATCAGGCCCAGTGAATCTCCTTCAGACCTCCACTACATTGAACTCACGGCCCATCTTATGCCCTCATCCAAGCCTGCAAACAATATCAGGGCCCAGTATCCTTGGGATACCGGCCGATGCAGAGGGCCTCTGCGAGCACTCAAGGAAGAACGTTTACCTACCATACAGGAAGACCAGACTATCCGGGGAAGACTGCCCAAAAACCCACAACCTCTTCATTGATTGTGAGGAAGACTGGGGACGGCTTGTATATCGGATGCCATCTAAGTATACCTCAGAACTCTATGTTTCTCGGCCGCCACAGTTAGCTCAAGGCAAACCCCCATACAAGACTCTCAGATGGGTTGACACATTTTGCAGTAACATACCGAAAGGCCCTTTTGATCCAGGTGGTGGCCAGTGCTACTGTCTACCGGGCATTGACTAAGATACATAACGGTTCAGGTCAGATGTTGGCTGCGATCCTCTATCTACATAGAGACTATTCTTACTAATATTATGGCAGAGACACTTCTCCTTGATCTGTAGTGCTATGACAGTGTGACCCGGAGGACTTATGCTTAAACATTTAACTCCTCATGTTATGTTATATATATGTGGATATAGAGAGCCCCATTATACCATAACTATAATCACCTCAATTAGTATACAGAACTGAATAGGATCCAACTACAACCTAATAGAAAATTGCATCTTATCGTTTTTTTTCTACTGTAATGTGCCTGAGATAAAATCACTATCAATATGCTAATTTAAACATGCAAATAATTTATTTAACACCCCACTGCTAGAATATATTGGCACTTAGATATTAGCCTGTTAAATTGCATACTAAAGAGATATAGGATATATGACGCCAGTGGGGCTGGCATTTACATTTCCATGTATTTAACCTAAAATGCTTGCTCTATTTGTTTTGTTCTTTGCAACCCATGATTTCCCATTCCTAGCAAGCAGATCTGCCAGTATTATTGACCTTAATGCTTATTCACTTATAGGCAATTTTTCAGAAAATACCTGACATTATGCTGTTAATTTCATAGGTTATACTTTGTTTTATCTAAATATACTGTTTTCTAGATAATATATGCTTTATAGACACAATAATATGCTACAAAGGGTGGTCCATCTAGGATATATCTCAGAAAGCATAGTGATTTTATGTGTATAGCCTATTATTTTGGTGTAGAGAAGTGCTATCTGTATATGCATTATAGAACATAGTTCAGATTTAATCGTGTATATTTCATACATGTTGGTATGCATATAGCCTTTTAGCACTATGCCTCCTATGAACTTTCAGATATGGTTTGGGGTTCCTAGAATTTAAAATTTAGCTGACGTCATCTAGATAATAAGTGGGTACTTAGGTGACCGCTTTAGCATAGCCGCTTAAGAGAATTTTAGGTAGAGTCTCACTAATACCACATATATATTTTGTGGAGTTTACTCTTCTCTAGACACACACTTTTACATCACACCTAGGTGCACTATGAACTCTTATTATCCCAGGGTTTTCCACTATATATTAAAATGACTTTTTGTATTGCTGAAATGTATGGATTGTTGTCTGGAGTGCAGCCTCAATGCATGAAAATTGGATATTAACATCTGTGTCTGTCCTGCTTCTAGCTCATAAAAGATTTAATATGCTATATACATTTTTTTTTTTATTTTTTTTTCCGGCTAAATATGATTGCATTACGTGCTTAGTTTAACATTGGTCATGGCTGGTGTTAATTGTCTGAATAACAATCTGAGTAAACTTATGCAGATATGACTACTATTCCTATTCTATCATATGCCTTAATAGGACGTCTCCCTTGCTGTTATGCTTATATTTTTATTTTTGTGCTTAGATGATAGCAATTACCTAATTTTGTAGATTATTATAATCTATCTTAAAGGTACACTTATATATAAGGCCACAGCGCTGGCTGGTTCCTGCACTAGTAGGGAGGTTTATATTCTCTTGTTTGTATATGTAATGTATAATATTTTCTATTCCTGCATAATATGGTAATCTGAATCTATAATTTAGATATAGTTTTATATCCCATGGTAATATTCTTTACATACAAATTGTGAAATGATACATTTGCTAAATGGCTATCTTAGTTTTCCCTAGGTCATTTTTGGGATATAAAAAGTTATTTTAGTTCATATATCACTCTACTCTGATAAGTTTTTGTTATGGGTGAAATTTGCCCTTTACTTGTTTACAATCCACTCTAGATCCTGTTTAACTATAAAGATGAAGCATTTTGTGATGAATATTGCAATGGTGCCATTGCTTAGCTATACTGTCCTAACCTCCCTGGGCATAATTGTCATCATGGGAAGAATGGCGCTGTTAGAGAGTAGTGAAATATCAGTCGCTTTGCAATAACCTATTTTAGGTTTCCCATAAAACTATAAAATGGCACTAGATTACCTACACCCTACTAAACCTGTTATAATCAGAAAATCCTAAAGTTCAGAGGTATATAGGTACATCTTCATAGTTATTTGCCAGAGTACATGTGTGGCTGCCATCCTTAGTTTCCCAATGACCACACTTAGCCTATCCAGAGGAACTCAATATAGTAGTTCAACCTATCTTCTTGTCCACTAAGATATGTCTGAGATTTTATTACTGCCAAATTACTACTTTAAACATGTGAATACTTTCCTATTTATATGTGGCTCCTCCGTCCCCCCACCCCTGTTCCATATACGTATAGCGGTGCTTACCCGCTGAATATCCCCCCCCCCCCTATATATCTTAGCCCAAGAGTGGCTGACATTCATATTAAATCTCCACAGGCTGATGGTTTGGTCCTAGGTAAAATATTATTAGAGTGGAGTTCATACGCTGATAAAATAAAATGAAGTTCTATTTTCTCTCGCCTAAGATATTGTCTATCTTCATAGTCAGATTTGAAATGTATGTGTATACTACTCTCGCAATAATACCCCTGTAAAGACAATGTATTATTCTCTTTGTTGTAACTTTGGCCTTAGGGCGAGACTTTGTTGTTATGATTTATGCTTAACTTCAATAAAAAAATTATTTTCAAAAAAAAATCTTTGTAAAAAACACACTTTTAGCAAAGGATTGCTCCCATTAGCAAAGGATAATTAACCCTGATAGCAGAAAAAAATACAGAAATAAACGTTTTTTATCACAGTCAACTACAATCTCACAGCTCTGCTGTGAGTGATTACCTCCCTCAAAACAAGTTTTGAAGACCCCTGAGTTCTGTAGAGATGAACCGGATCATGCAGGGAAGACAATAAACTTCTGACTGAATTTTTTGATGCGAAGGCCCCTCCCCCTCATACACAACAGTGAGAGAGATCAGTAAACTGTCATAAATTAAATAAAAACGACTGCCAAGTGGAAAAAATAGTGCCCAAAACATTTTTTCACCCAGTACCTCAGAAAATTAAACGATTTTACATGCCAGCAAAAAACGTTTAACATAAATAAATTAAGTGTTATTAAAAAGCCTGTTGCTAGTCCCTGCAAATTAGGCTAAAGTCTTATACATACAGTATAATTCCAGTGAAGTGCCATTCCCCAGAATACTGAAGTGTAAAATATACATACATGACAGCCTGATACCAGTTGCTGCTACTGCATTTAAGGCTGAGTTTACATTATATCGGTATGGCAGAATTTTCTCATCAATTCCATCGTCAGAAAATAATAAGCTGCTACATACCTCTTGCAGATTAATCTGCCCACTGTCCCCTGATCTGAAGTTTACCTCTCCTCAGATGGCCGAGAAACAGCAATATGATCTTAACTACTCCGGCTAAAATCATAGAAAAAACTCAGGTAGATTCTTCTTCAAATTCTACCAGAGAAGGAATAACACACTCCGGTGCTATTATAAAATAACAAACTTTTGATTGAAGGTATAAAACTAAGTATAATCACCACAGTCCTCTCACACATCCTATCTATTCGTTGGGTGCAAGAGAATGACTGGAGGTGACGTAGAGGGGAGGAGCTATATAGCAGCTCTGCTGGGTGAATCCTCTTGCACTTCCTGTTGGGGAGGAGTTAATATCCCAGAAGTAATGATGACCCGTGGACTGACCACACTTAACAGGAGAAAAATGTACATATCAAAGGATTTTCAGGGATTCCGGACAGATATCAGTGTTCCAATGTAACTAGCACTAATTTTGAAAAAAAGTGGTTTGAAGATAGCAAAGTGCTACTTGTATTTATTGCCCTATAACTTGCAAAAAAAGCAAAGAACATGTAAACATTGGGTATTTCTAAACTCAGGACAAAATTTAGAAACTATTTAGCATGGGTGTTTTTTGGTAGTTGTAGATGTGTAACAGATTTTGGGGGTCAAAGTTAGAAAAAGTGTGTTTTTTTTCCATTTTGTCCTCATATTTTGTATTTTTTGTATAGCAAATTATAAGATATGATGAAAATAATGGTATCTTTTAAAAGTCAATGTAATGGCGAGAAAAACGGTATATAATATGTGTGGGTACAGTAAATGAGTAAGAGGAAAATTACAGCTAAACACAAACACCGCAGAAATGCAAAAATAGCCTTGGGCCCAGACGGTCAACAAATTGAAAAGTGGTCTGGTCACTAAGGGGTTAAGTGACCAATTATTCAAAATAGAGATTTCCTCTCTTTCTAATCATCCCATTTCTAATTAAAGCAAAGAGGATAGGGGCTACATAACAGCCTCCACCTATTCCATAAACATTGTGCATGTTGTCCACTGGGACATTGCAGTTTTGTCACATTAATCACAATCCTTTTAGGGGCACAAGTGAACCTTATTTAATAGAAAAGCTTCCTTACAATTTTAAATATGGTGTCACATGTACCGCTATATGGTGGGAGGCCTGAGATATGGGCTCTGCAAAAGGGTACCCCAGCACTACAAGAACACCATGTCACTTCCACAGACATAAGAATCATGTGGGAAATCTGGATGGTTTAAAATAACAACAATAAATATAGCACATTTGAACCAACAAACATATACACAAAGGGACACAAAACCTTTTCCTTTTAAATTTCAGAATTAAAACCTCTAATGCAAACCTTTCATATCCTTCAAAAATAAAAGTTATGTCAATATAATATTATCTAAAATCAATCATCTCTTTACCCTCTCCTACTTTACACATCCTCCTCCCCAGCAGCTGTTTTACTGCTCTTACAAAAGCAGAGCGCTACAACCAATCAGGAGCAGCAACAATCACTTCTACCAAGGATCAAGACATTTGTGACACCCGCAATAAGTCTCAGCACAGAGTCAGCTCACTTGTGCAGAGGTTGAGAGAAGGCAGCATTAGTGTGTTTCTTCAGCCTCACCAACAAAACATTACAGTTTATGATTGGCTGTAGCACTCTGCTTCTGGAGTGAGAAAAAAAAATGGCTGACCAGTGCAAAGGACTTATAAGGTAAATGAGGGTAAAGGGGGGTTTGATTCAAGGAAATATTCCATTGACACAAATTATTTTTATAGGACATAAAAGATATGTATTTTTATTCTGAAATTTAGATCTAAGCATTTTTTTTGTCCCGTTAATATAAAATCATTAAAATGTAGCAAGAAACCAAAGCCACCCTAGTTGCATGCAAAGTTTAAAAAAATACACTAATTAATTGTAAAAGAGGTTTATAGTGTATGAAGCCAAATATATGGCTGATATTAGGAATTCAGTGCATAGAGAGTAGAGGACAACTGCAGGCGTAGGCACGTGCATTTAAATAGTCCATGATGCATACTGTATTTGAACAAAATATTGAAAAACCTGCAATAACCATTAAATAGTTATATTCCTGAACACATTCACAGCCATTGTAATAAAACAAAATACTTTAAATAAAATGAAAGACTGTTCTTTGATTTTTGATCCTGTTGTTTTGTTTTTGTTTTGTTTTTCAAGGAAATGCATCAACAAAACCAAACAGCAGTCAAAGAGTTTCTGCTTCTCGGATTAGGAAACCTACACAACTTCAAGACCCTATTTTTTATATTTTTTCTGGTTCTTTATATTGCAACATTAATTGGAAATAGCCTGGTTATTTTCCTAGTTGTGACCTGCCAGAGTCTTCACTTCCCTATGTATTTCTTCCTCGGCAACTTGTCTTTATCTGAAATTCTATTCACCACAAATATTGTACCAAATATGCTACGTCTTGTTTTACTAGGAGGAGGCACCATGTCTGTTACTAGTTGCCTTATCCAGTTGTATCTGTTAGGTGTCCCAACCGTCGCCCAGTGTTTGCTTCTGGCTGCAATGTCATTGGATCGCTATCTTGCCATTTGCCATCCATTGCATTATATGTCCATCATGACCTTCAAACTTCAGCTACAAATTGTCACCATTTGTTGGCTGTTGGGATTTGTGATGTCATTTGTCATATATATTTTCTTAACCAGGTTACAATTCTGTAACTCCAATGTAATTCCCCATTTTTATTGTGATATTGCCCCACTGCTAGAGCTTTCTTGCTCAGATACTTTCACTTTGAGTATGATCACATCTGTGGGTTCTTTTACTATAGTTGTTTCACCATGTTTTTTTATCATTGTAACTTATATCTCCATCTTTATTAACATTCTCAAGATCCCAACTGCTAGTGGGAGACAAAAAACATTTTCCACATGCAGTTCTCACTTGACAATAGTGTGCACTTATTATGGCACACTTACAACAATTTATATAGTCCCATCAAATGATCATTCAATAAATGCTAACCGAGGTCTGTCCTTACTTTATACCTCAGTAACCCCACTGGTTAACCCAATTATATACAGTCTACGAAATCAAAGTATGAAGAGAGCAATACACACCTGTGTCCAAGATTTTAGAAAATGGCTAAGAGTTTTAAGGTATAGTAGAAATATTTAAATAATAAAAATATGGATTTATGGATTATAAAGCTAATTATAACATAAAAATTTGATTTAATCACATATCATCAACATCAGGAGAGAGACAAAAAGGCTGAATAAATTGAATGTGAATATGAATTCAATTTAATTACAGACACATTAAAGAAATTATTAGAATGACTTTGGTGAAACATTTATTTCATTTTTCAATTTAAACTCATGATGATCTGTTTTGAAAACCCCTTGGATTTAAAGAATGTTGTTAGTTATCATTCTGAGCATGTGCACACAACATCATTTACGGTTTTATACTTTGGATCTACTATGGTGATTTTTTCTGAAAAACATTTGGAATTACCCTATCCCCTGCAACTTTTATCTCTGCTATTTTTTTTTATCACATGCAACTTATATCCCTGATATTTTTTTATAAAGATTGGTTGTATCATTACCTGTATAATTGCCTAAAATACTTGTGTTGCCAAATGGAAACATAATTCCATTAAAAAAAAATACTGAACCATACAAATTTATTTTTAGAAAATATCACAATAAGCTGACCAACCATATGGAGGAATATTATTTGTTGACTTTTTATAGGAGGAATATATTGCTAATTAGCAGGGATGGACTGAGACCAACCAGGGTCCACAGGCTATAATCAGGAAAGTGGGGATGCTGCCCACTCCCTCACAGTCACAACCACTAGAATGGCTCAATAGTCAACTCTACGCTCATTTAGGACCTCATTTAAAGGACCAGTAAATACAGTAGATTTGCATAATCAACAAATGTGTGATAAAGAGACAATGCAATAGCACTTAATCTGAACTTCAAATGCGTAGAAGATTTTTTTTTCTGACACATTTCAAAGTTAGGTCTATTTCCACTCCTCTTGTATCATGTGACAGCTATCAGCCAATCACAAATGCATATACTGTACGTATATTCTGTGAATTCTTGCATATGCTCATTAGGAGCTGGTCACTCCAAAAGTGTAGATATAAAAAGACTGTGCTTGTTTTGTTATTGGAAGTACATAGGAAAGTTGTTTAAAATTGCATGCTCTATCTGAATCATGAAAGTTTAATTTTTGACTTGAGTGTCCCTTTAACCAACTGTGACTGTGAGTATAATCAGCACACCAGGAGCACCCCTAAGGGCTCTCTTATGTGTCAGCCCTCCCTCTAGGTCCTACTTCCCAACTGCTCATATAAACATGAATTATTTACTATCAGCTGTAACACTACCCATTAAGGGTCAGATTACAAGTGGGGCGGTATTTACCACTCCTGCTCGAGAGTTAAGTCCGCTAGATGTAAGGTTTTGCGTACATCGGGTAGTGCTCGTATTACAAGTTGAAAGAAAACTGCTTTTGCTTGTGGACTATCTCCTAACTTGAAATATTGTGGGCGCGATATCGTATTTCCCCTATAGAAGTCAATGGAGCAAAAAAATGTGGAAAAAAACACCCTACTCGGTCACAAACCTGATCACATATTCTAAAGTGCGCTAACCTAACATGAAAATATGAATACTTCCCATAGCAAAATATGTTCTATTGATTCATAAAAATATATTACTATATATAGATATAGTAATAGATATTAGATACCTATACACAGGTATAGATATATACAGACATATACAGTATATATATATATATATATATATATATATATATATATATATGTAGCTATATAAAAATAGAACATATTCTGCTTTCTGCTTAACATTGGAATGTAAAATATTTACTGTAAATTCACGATTAAACATTTTATTAAAAACAAATATTACATAAATACTTTTTCACATGTTTTCATCTAATTAACTGCAAAGGGCTCCAATGCACATATAGACACAGACACACATATATATATATTTATATATATATATATATATATATATATATATATATACACCTACATAGTATACATGCATCTCTATGTTAAAGCCCTTTGCATACCTTTGCATACCTTTAAAAAATCCTAACACTACGAAAAAAATGAAAAAATCTAACATTACAAAAAATAATAAACTAAATTATCCAAAATAATAAAATTTAAACCTAATCTAATACCTCTATAAAAACAAAAAAGCCATCCCAAAATAAAAACACCCCTTAATCTAACAATAAACTACCAATAGCCCTTAAAAGTCCTTTTCTAGGGCATTGCCCTAAATTAAACAGATCTTTTACATAAAAAAATTACAAAGTACCCCTAATAGTAAAACCCCCGACCCAACCAACCCCCCAAAAAAATAAAACCCAAGTCTAAAAAAAGCTTAAGCTACCCATTGCCGCTAAAGGTGCATTTGTATGGGCATTGCCCTTAAAAGGGCAAGCAGCTCTTTAGTGCCCATTCTATCAGCCAATCGGAATCTAAGGGGCGCCATCTTGGATGACGTCACTTAAAGGAACCGTCATTCAGTAAGAAGACTTTGTTT
Organism: Bombina bombina; assembly: GCF_027579735.1. Lineage (NCBI taxonomy): Eukaryota > Metazoa > Chordata > Amphibia > Anura > Bombinatoridae > Bombina > Bombina bombina. Next base: position 866,577,049 of record NC_069504.1, read on the forward strand.
GAAGAGGATGCTCGGCATCGGATGTCTTGAAGATGGGGCCGCTCCGCGTCGGATGGATGAAGATAGAAGATGCTGTCTGGATGAAGACTTCTGCCCATCTGGAGGACCACTTCGCCCGGCTTGGATGAAGACTTCTCCCGGCTTCGTTGAGGACTTCGGCCCCGGTTGGATGAAGACTTCTGCTGCTTCCTTGAGGATGTATGTCCGGTCTTCAGACAGTAAGTCGATCTTCAGGGGGTTAGTGTTTTTTTAAGGATGTATTGGGTGGGTTTTATTTTTTAGATTAGGGTTTGGGCCGCAAAAGAGCTAACTGCCCTTTTAAGGGCAATGCCCATCCAAATGCCCTTTTCAGGGCAATGGGGAGCTTAGGTTTTTTTAGATAGTATTTTATTTGGGGGGTTGGTTGTGTGGGTGGTGGGTTTTACTGTTGGGGGGGTTGTTTGTATTTATTTTTACAGGTAAAAGAGCTGATTACTTTGGGGCAATGTCCCGCAAAAGGCCCTTTTAAGGCTATTGATAGTTTAGTTTAGGCTAGGGTTTTTTTTTATTTTGGGGGGGCTTTTTTATTTTGATAGGGTTATTTGATTAGGTTTAATTAGTTTAAATATCTTTTAATTTGTTTATTATTTTCTGTAATTTAGTGTTTGTTTGTTTTTTTGTACTTTAGCTAATTTAATTTAATTTATTTAATTGTTTTTAATTTAGTTAATTTATTTAATTGTAGGGTTAGGTTAAGTGTTATTGTAACTTAGGTTAGGTTTTATTTTACAGGTACTTTTGTATTTATTTTAGCTAGGTAGTTATTAAATAGTTAATAACTATTTAATAACTATTCTTCCTAGTTAAAATAAATACAAACTTGCCTGTAAAATAAAAATAAACCCTAAGCTAGCTACAATGTAACTATTTGTTATACTGTAGCTAGCTTAGGGTTTATTTTATAGGTAAGTATTTAGTTTTAAATAGGAATTATTTAGGTAATAATATTAATATTTATTTAGATTTATTGCAATTATATTTAAGTTAGGGGGTGTTAGGGTTAGACTTAGGTTTAGGGGTTAATACATTTAGTATAGTGGCGGCGAAGTTGGGGCGGCAGATTAGGGGTTAATAAATGTAGGTAGGTGGCGGCGATGTTAGGGGTGGCAGATTAGGGGTTAATAATATTTAACTAGTGTTGCGATGCGGGAGTGTGGCGGTTTAGGGATTAATATGTTTATTATAGTTGCAGGGATGTCCGGTGCGGCAGAATAGGGGTTAAAAATGTTATTATAGTGTTTGCGATGTGGGAGGGCCTCGGTTTAGGGGTTAATAGGTAGTTTATGGGTGTTAGTGTTCTTTTTAGCACTTTAGTTATGAGTTTTATGCTATGGCGTTAGACCATAAAACTCTTAAATGGACACTAAAGACAAAATAAAATGTCAGGATTCAGATAGAGCAGGCAATTTTTAACAACTTTCCAATTTACTTCAATTAACAAAATGTGCACAGTATTTTTATATTTACACTTTTTGAGTCACAAACTCCTACTGAGCATGTGCAAGAATTCACTGCAAATATGTATATGAATTTGTGATTGGCTGATACAGGGGGAGTAAAAATAGACATAACTTTGCAATTTATTTAACATAAATCTACTACTCTACTACTAGGACCTCTTAACGCTGCTTTTTTACCTTAATGCACCACTCGTAATCTAGCTGAAAGTTATTAGGTGTTAGGTTTAGGGTTTAATTTAGTGTGTCATGATGTAGGGGGCCGGGGGTTTAGGGGTTAATAGATTTATTATAGTAGCTGTGATGTGGGGGGCGGCAGTTTAGGGGTTAAAAGGTTTATTTAGTGTTAGCAATGTGGGGGTTGGCGGTTTAGGGGTTAATAGGTTTATTTAGTGTTGCCGATGTTTGGGGTGGGCGGTTTAGGGGTTAATACTTTATTTTAAGGCTGGCTATGAGGGTCGGTGTGGCATTAGGGGTTAATAAGTTTAATAAAGTATTTGCGATGCGGAGGATGGCGGTTATGGGGTTAATAAGTAGTTTATGGGTGTGAGTGTACTTTGTAACATTTTTGTTACGAGTTTTGTGAAAAAATTTTGTTTCGCCAAAATCTATAACTACTGATCTCTGATCGCAGAATGTATCACGGAGGTATAAGCTATAACACTAGCGTTATTGTTGAACCGCACAACCTGTAATACAGGCGCAATGAAAATTCCACACTCAAAAGCCATTTTTTGAGTGCGGAACGGAGAGTTGCGGTACAGGCTAAAACGCTTGTGGTATAGCCGCATCGCTGCGACTTGTAATACGGGAGACCTGCCATTCCGGGCACAAAGGCCAATTTTTCAGCGGTATAGCCGTACCGCAAAACGTGTAATTTTGCTCCTAATTATTTAATAACTTCAACTGAAGGGTTTACTGACATTTCTTCTGTTGTAGTGTTTACTTACAATTGTATATATTTATGCATTTCACACTTTATTAATTGACCTCCCTTACCTTGCTCTTGCTAGAAGACTCCTTACAAAATGATATGACAAAATCAGACAGAGGAGGACCATACAATTAATGGGAAACAGAAGGAACAACATTGTGTTGTTCTTCACTGTCTGTAAAAGTAAAGTAGTGTTTCATTATAAATACAGTAAAATCACATAATCCATGAATGCACAATAAAAAGGCAATGCAATGGCACGTATTCTGAATTTCAAATTGTCTGTAGATTTTTTTTTCTGAGAAATTTCCATGCCAGCTGTGTCATGTGACTGCCATCAGCCAATTACAGACTCATATAGATATACATTGTGAACTCTTGCACATGCTGTCAGCATTTATCATTGCACAAGCAGTTCTAGTGAACTGCTTGTGCAATGCTGCCCCCTACAGATTCGCTGCCAATCAGCCACTATCAGGGAGTGTCAATTAATCCGATCCAGTTAAGGTGGGCGAGTTAAGGAGATGGACGAGTTAAGGAGCAGCGGTCTTAAGACCGCTGCTTCTTAAAGTGAAGGTAAACTTTGATGAAAGAAAACAAAGTTTTTAAAAATAAGAGAGATAATTATAAAAATTTCGAATATCGAAATGATTATAAAAATGACTATAGAAACGACTATAGGAATGAGAATAGAAATCAAGAAAGAAATTGGAATAGGACCAATTATAATGATAAGAGGCAACAAAATCAAATTTGGAAACAACAAGAAAACACTACTCCATATAGAGGTCAGCAATCTAATACAGGGGATAATACCTATAATAGCAGGAAAACCAAACCCAACACAGAAACAAATAAACCACACATCACAGCTGCACCTATCGAATTAGAGAATAGATTTAAACTGTTTGAAGACAATAATGAAGGCATGGAAAATTCCAACTCTTTTTTAGGCAAGGGCCCAGCCGCAGAGGGCACATCTTGGGGCACAAATACAGAACACTTCCCAGAGAGAAATTGGGTTCAAAAAGGAAAAAGAAGACTAGAGGAAAGAGAGGGAGAGGAAAACAGAATGGAAAAAAGGTGGAGATAGTCAACACTGCAGGGATTTTCAACCTTAGTAAAACAACTTTAAATAGAGAACAGGAAAGAGTCTTAAGTAAGGGACTTTCATTTGCACCCACTAGCAAATTAAATAAATTCAACACTCTTGTAAACATAAATCAATATGTAAGGAAACTTACCCTAAAAAGATATTTCATGAAAAATCCAATAGAAAACCAGATGAATAGGATACCCACTAATACTCTAAGAGATGCCTATACACATACAGATTTGAAGGCAAAGTCTAATTTTTACCCAGCCCAAGAAAAAGGAAAATATATAGAATTGTTTGAAAAAGCAGTTAAAGATGAAATTTATAAATACAATGGAAAAAATCGGACAAAATTCAACTTAACTAAAAAAGAAAACGACGTAATTAGGGAATTAAGTAATAACCCTGACATTATAATAAAAATGGCGGACAAAGGGGGAGGAGTAGTAATCCTAGACACTGCTGATTATGTGGAGGAAGCCAATAGACTCCTAAACGACAAAGAAACCTATATAAAACTAGACCAAAATCCAATTAAAGACATGATGATAAAACTAGACGAAATACTATTTGAGGCAAAGAAAGAGAACATACTCAATAATAAAGAACTACAATTTATAAAACAAACCAATCCTGTAACCCCTATATTCTACTATTTACCTAAAATACACAAATCCCTCAGTAAACCCCCAGGTAGGCCTATCATTTCAGGTATCAACTCTCTAACATCCAACCTTTCCCAGTATGTAGACAGATTTCTACAACCATATGTTAAAAAACTCCCTACACATCTTAAAGACTCTACACATTTTCTAAATATACTAAATCATATAGAATGGAATGAGAACTTACTTCTGGTAACCTGTGATGTAAGTTCACTATATACCAATATCCAACATAATTTAGGAATAAATGCAGTGAAACAATTTCTTCATAATGATGATTCCATACCAATTCAACAATCAGACTTCATTCTCAAATGTATAGAATTTATTTTAAAAAACAATTATTTTAATTTCAATGGAAATTATTTCCTACAAAAAAAGGGAACAGCAATGGGTACGAGGTTTGCGCCCAGTTACGCAAATTTATTTATGGGTCAATTCGAACAAACTAATATTCTTGAAACCCCCTGGAGCGCAAACCTCGTACTCTTCAAGAGATATATAGATGACCTTTTTTTTGTGTGGGCTGGTGGTATAGACCTACTTACTTTATTTGTGCAAGACCTAAACAATAACTCGTGGGGTCTCTCTTTTACATACGAATACAATACCAAATCTATAAACTACTTAGATATCACAGTTGAAATTATGGAAAATCAAATAAAAACAAAAACCTACTTCAAACCAGTAGATTCTAATAATTATGTACACTTCAATAGCTGCCACAACGATCTCTGGAAACTCAACATACCCAAAAGTCAATTTATGAGACTTAGAAAAAACTGTTCTGATATACAAGATTTCAAGACACAATCAACTATTCTTGAAAACAAATTCATTGAAAGAGGCTATGACAAAGAACTGATAAAGAAATCACATAATACTGCATTAATAACTAACAGAAAAGTTCTATTAACAACAAAAGACAGAAGCACCCCACAAGGTGTACTCAAGTCATATGAGACAGCATTTATAACCCAATATACTGCAGATTTCCAGAGTGTCAAAAAAATTCTGTATAAACACTGGCATTATATCCAGAAAGACCCATTTTTAAATGATATTGCACAATCAAAACCCAAAATCATTTATAGAAAATGTAAAAATTTAAAGGCAATACTAGCCCCTAGTGAATATAATAAAGGTAAATCGAACAAAGATGTTCTAGGGAATAATCTTGAAGGATATTATCCTTGCCATAAATGCAAAGCCTGTAAATTCAGTAAGAGGAGCAAAATGGTTGAATCTACAAACTCTAGTTTCAAATTGAAAATTAAAGACACCATAAAATTTACTGACACAAATGTGGTCTATTTAATCCAATGTCCATGCAAAAAACAATATTTAGGCCAAACGGGACAACCCCTCAAAGATAGAATAAGACAACATCTGAATAATATTGAAAGAGGCTTTGAAGATCACCAACTATCCCTACATTTCAAAAAAGAACATAATCAGAGCACCAAAGGGTTATTTTATTGGGGCCTTAGGAAAATAGTATCTAAAAGAGGGGGGGATACAACAAAAAAATTACTCTTAGTAGAAGCTGAATTGATAGTAAACTTTTCATCACTAATACCAGGAGGGCTCAACGCAGAATTAGATCTCAATCCCTTTATTTAAGCGAAGGGTGCATTATAGAACTAGTCCTTCATCACCCCTTTCAAATGAATTCATCTAAAAAATAAAAATTAATTCCATATAACAACTGGATACATCTCCGATACATATGCCAAAATTGATTATAACCTCTGAATAGTAAAACTTAGGCAAAGTAAGAATTCTTACATATATACACTATAAACAATTAAACAGGTTTATAGATATGATACCATTTGTTTGCGATTTTACACCATCTATTCCCGATCTTAAACCATCCTTTTCCCGTTTATATAAACCATAATATACAAGTAAAGTTTATTTTTATTCTATTCAACAAATATATTTGAATTGTTGGTTAACAAAGGAAATCAAAACAATATTCAAATAGCAAAAAAATGTGAAATTCTAAGTTAAGGAAAATTCATAATGTCCCTTTAAGTACTGATATTGTTTTAAACATATAAGTCTTGTTTAGAAATAACGATACAACTACCTTTAAGACCATGTTTTCTACATACGGGTCCCACATACGGGTACCGAAAACACTTCAAAAGGCTCCAAACAATCCACAGTAAAATATCTTGATAAAGGCACCAAGTGTGCTGAAACGCGTAGAAGTATCTGTGGATTAGTTGTTGTTTGCAACTCACCCATCCCAAGACAGTTGCCAGCTGCCAACTACAGGAGGAATATCACGCAGCATTAGCACCTAACGAAACCAGCGGAGAATCAACAGGGCCACATCCGACAGTGAAGCGGCTGCGAGTACTTCCGCCGTGCAAGGACAACGCCGGCCAGGGAGCGCAGCCAGGTAAGTCTGTCTCAAGCCATATCTATTGCACTTCGTTCATAGGAATACTAACAACTGACTTTGAACCTACTATCGTTTCCCACGCAACACACTGCTGTATATATCATATAACCGGAGCAACACTGCACATTAGAAAAAAAGTTACACATTAGAAAAAAAGTTACACTTGGATACAAGTAACAATTGTATTGAGAAAAGTCACCTTTTATTTTGGATACAAATCGCATCACTTGAAAAAAACCTGACACTGAAGAAATTGTTTTTTTCTCACATCACCTGTAACATCTTGTGCTATCAGCATAGGAGTGTTTGGAACGTTGATACAAAGCACTAACACCACCGGAGTTACCAAGAAATTAATTTAGGATTATCGTTCATAAGACTTTCAAATATCTGCATTACCAAATACTACACTTCACTATTGATTGCATAATTTCTTAGCTACTAATGTTTATTTCCACTATTAAGTGTTCAAAATCATAAATCCTAAACGATTTGTCAGGCCAAAGCCTATAAGGAATATTCAAAAAGACAACACATTCACTGTGTATATTTCTGATACTGTCTTCGAAATATCATTTTTTATTGTAGTTGTGGCCACAACTGTATTTTACTGTATCTTTTATATGCAAAAAATCTTTTTATTAAATCACATTTGTTTATTTTACCTAGTTGTTGGGTTGATTATCCTAACGGAATTTGCTATATGAATAACTGTTTTTACTACATATGTGATACAATTCACCCATATCTAAACCTTGTTAAACAACAAATCTTTAATTCTCCAAAATTCACGAATAGTTACAAATATATTTTTTGACTCATCTATATTAACCCTCAGCTTCCCAGCGCCTTTCATATTCCTGTAGTTCCTAAAGTTTTTAAAAATACTATTAAAAACAGGGGCACTTTCATTCATCAAAGTTTAGAAAGCAGCCATTTTGATTAAAAACTTACCTTTGTTTTTTTACAGCCACAGCAGCTTACCCCACCCGGAGATCCTCTCTTTACAGCCACAGCAGCTTACCCCACCCGGAGATCCTCTCTTCACACGTCATCAGTGACTAATCCGGCTTCCTCCACTCACGGCTTTCCCCCCAGGGTAGTCATTGCCTGAGGCCATGCCGTGATTGGAGGAAGCTGGATTAGTCATTGATGACGTGTGAAGAGAGGATCTCCAAGTGGGGGAAGCTGCTCTGGCTGTGAAAAAGAAAGGTAAGTTTTTAATCAAAACGGCTGCTTTCTAAACTTTAATGAATGAAAGTGTTTTTAATAGTATTTTTAAAAAACGGGCTTTCATTCATCAAAGTTTACCTTCACTTTATCTCCTGTTTTCAGCGAGCCTGAAGGCTCGTGGGGAAACAGATGCATTGGGGCCAAATTGGAGATTTTTAAATCAGCCCCTTAGTCTTGTTTCCCCCTTTTGAATTATATATGTGTGAGTAGTGTATTTGTGAGTGCAAATGTAGTGTTTGTATAGCATACATGTTTGTAGTGTGCGTTTAGTGTTTGTGTATGTAGTGTTTTGGTGGTGAGTATAGTTTGTGTGTTGTGTAGCGGTGTCTAAGTGTGTAATGTGCATGTATAATGTATGTAGTATTTGTGTGCATCAGTGTAGTGTTGTAGTGTTTGTATTATATGTTTGTAGTGTTTGTGGAGGGTAGTGTGTGTAGTGTTTCTTAAGTGATTGTAATGTGCAGTGTTTGTGTCATGTGTGGTGTTTTTGCGTAGTGTGTGAGTGTGGTGTGTGCATATTATTGGTGTTGTGTGTGTACAGTCAGATATACTTGCACACACCCACATGCCTATATATATATACGTATACATAAATATATATATATATATATATATATATATATATATATATAAATATCGAGAGATAATATCTAAAAACAGGATATGGGGATTCATAGACCACAGAGGCTGATCTTTTCAGTACATAAATCCATATACAGAATCCCAAGACAGCTAAGCCTCACTCATAATAAGTGGGATACTTATATTAACTGTTTTGTGTCTTTTAAACCACATAAACATTAGTAACATATGAGGGTAAATAAAAATAGGATTACTAAATTTACCAGTCCTAGCCCATCAAATTCTAATTGCACACTGCATAGTTGCCAACATTTCAAAAAAAATTCCAGGGACATTTTGCAGCAGAGCAAGCAAGCGGGTTACTGGAGTATTGACGACCTACTGTTCAACTGCTCCGCCCACTCAGTTCTGCAATCAAAACACACCCATTTGAAAGTAATAGTATAATTTAGACTTATCTATAGTTTATTATACAGATTACAGCACCTCTTACACCTACCCAGCCTCTGGAACACATTCTGGGCATATGGTTATTTGTACAACACAGCATCAAAATTAGAAAGACAAATAATATGTGAACCCATTCAATAATAATAGCAATATTCCATTAGGAATGAATTATATTTCAATAATACAGTATATCTATTTGTCATCTATCTATCTGTATATATGTATGTGTGTGTGTGTGTATATATATATATGCAAACAACAAATGTTGTGATTGCAAGAGATTTTCAGGGACAAAAAAAATCCAGGGACATGCAATAAAATCCAGGGACTGTCCCTGGAAATCAGGGACTGTTGGCAACTATGCACACTGTTTCATATTCTATAAAGTAAATGTTGTTTGTAATACCTGTTCTCTCAGACGGTGATGCAGTTAGTGTTGTTTTAATAACTCAGTACAAGTCTTATTGGAAAATGTGATCTTTATTATCTATTACATAACAGCTACAACTGTCAGCTCAGCATAACAGACAAGGCCAAATGTAACCACTTTGAAACTACATTTCCCATCAAGCACTGTTCTATTTTACAACAGTTATACCTAAAACATAACATTTTCTTTCCTACTAAAACTTCTGATCTAATATAGGCCTTGATCTCAATCTATAGGCTGTGGCTTTTTCTGTTCTTTTTCTGACCAAATAAATGTAGAAATATGTATTTATGAATAAATAGAAATATTCTGCCATGTGAAGAACATTGTAATGTGAAATATTAATATTTGATATTTGATGTCAGGTTAGTGCACTTGAGAAAACGCAATAAGGTTTGTGCGACTTGTTGGGTGTTAGGTTTTTTTTTTGCACTTGTCATTCTCCATTGAAATCTATGGGAGAATACATTAATGCATTCGCGATATTGTAACTGGCTTCCGGAGTAATTCGAGTTAGCGCATGAGCGAAAACGTTTTACTTTCAACTAGTATTATGCATAGCAAAAAGTCTAAATATATATAGCATATACACACACAGTATACTAATAACTATAGTATACGAATGTACTGTGTGCAACAGCCATCCACTAAAAATGTATTATATATTTTATAAAAAACAATTAAAACTATGCTGCTAGGAGACAAAGGGGGGTAGTTATCAAGCCGTCAACCTCAAATACGCTGGAATTCCGCAGCGTATTTGTGGCGAGGCTGATTCGCCTTAGTTATCAAAGGCTAAAGACCGGCAAAAGTAGAATTTTGTGACGTAAACTTCGATCCGCCGGACTCAGTCTGACACAGATTGATTCTTACGTCACTCCAGATGTTCCGCACACAAGTGCGGCACAATCTGACTACTTTTGCTAGTTATCAAAAAACTAGCAGGTACGCTCGGCACTTTTACGGCCCAGCGTACCTGGTTTTCAAACCGCCACCCTGGAGGCGGCGGATCCCATAGGAATCAATGGGAGTCTGACCATAGCGAAAGTACAAGTTCGCTACTGCCAGACATCGCATTGATTCCTATGGGAGATGGCAACAGGAAAAAAGAAGATGTGACACTGCGCCAAAATAAAACCACTACACAAACTCCAAAATATATAGAAGTCTCTCAGATTCTATAGAAACTAGCAATTAATAAAAATGTGTAATAATGGAGCGCTCGAGGAGAGCTAAAGTACAGCCGTATTGGACAGATATAAACCAGATATGAATAGACTATAGCAAGCGCAGAAGATTAACCACAAAAGGATAATCTATATGTCCTGAATACGTATAAGTACTGGGCAGTACTACAAATAAATAATGCAAATAAATAACTACAATAAATGCAATGGTAAATGCAGATAAAAATGAGTATTTTATATAGAGCAATTTTAGATATATGTTAAAAAGAAATTTGCATAGATATACTGAAATTCATAAAAATACATTTAATACAATAAGTGAAAGGTCGACCTTAATATATCAAGTAACAATGCATCAATAAATACAATACAGAAATAAAAATAAACAAAATACAATTGTTTGATACTGTGTATCCAATAGAACAAATGTCAAATGTCTATAGAAGAGTCTTTAAGTCCTTTATGCTTGCAAACTTGAGTATCCGTGTAGACGACAAGCCTCCTAGTGACAAAGGACAGATTCCTTAAGGCAGTGTGAAGAGCCTTATGTGAACTATATAATCTGTACTCACAGTTAAGAAAGTTGATATCTGCAAAAGTATAATGCCCAGGTGCATATACTGTGTGCTTAATAGTCCCAAAGGTTCACCACACCATACAATCGATAACAATTGGATTGATATAGTTACGATATTGATAAAATATAGATATAGCTTTACAAGTAAAAAATCTCTAAACGCAATCCTGGAGCCTTAGATCCTACAAGCGGCCGCTAACTGAATAACCCCTAAAAACTGACAGGCTGAATTGCTATCAAGCTGAACAGTCAAAGGTGCCGTGGGCCAAAATTCAGATACGCCGTCTGTCACAGGAATACCGGCTCTATGCGAATAAGGATAATAACTCCGTGAGCGGAGTAAATATGAGCAACGCGTTTCAATTTTTCAATCTTGATAAAGATTGAAAAATTGAAACGCGTTGCTCATATTTACTCCGCTCAATCTATGATAAAGATTGAAAAATTGAAACGCGTTGCTCATATTTACCTTTGGGACTATTAAGCACACAGTATATGCACCTGGGCATTATACTTTTGCAGATATCAACTTTCTTAACTGTGAGTACAGATTATATAGTTCACATAAGGCTCTTCACACTGCCTTAAGGAATCTGTCCTTTGTCACTAGGAGGCTTGTCGTCTACACGGATACTCAAGTTTGCAAGCATAAAGGACTTAAACACTCTTCTATAGACATTTGACATTTGTTCTATTGGATACACAGTATCAAACAATTGTATTTTGTTTATTTTTATTTCTGTATTGTATTTATTGATGCATTGTTATTTGATATATTAAGGTCGACCTTTCACTTATTGTATTAAATGTATTTTTATGAATTTCAGTATATCTATGCAAATTTCTTTTTAACATATATCTAAAATTGCTCTATATAAAATACTCATTTTTATCTGCATTTACCATTGCATTTATTGTAGTTATTTATTTGCATTATTTATTTGCAGTACTGCCCAGTACTTATACGTATTTAGGACATATAGATTAGGCTATTGTGGTTAATCTTCTGCGCTTGCTATAGTCTATTCATATCTGGTTTATATCTGTCCAATACGGCTGTACTTTAGCTCTCCTCGAGCGCTCCATTATTACACATTTTTATTAATTCCTATGGGAGATGTCTGCACCTAACACCCTAACATGTACCCCGAGTCTAAACACCACTAATCTGTCCCCCCTACACCGCCGCAACTAAATAAAGTTATTACCCCCTAAACCGCCGCTCCCGGAGCCCACCGCAAGCTACTCTATACATATTAACCCCTTAACCGCCACTCCCGGAGCCCACCGCCACCTACATGATACCTAGTAACCCCTTATCCTGCCCCCCCTATAATAAAGTTATTAACCCCTATCCTGCCGATCCCGCACCTCACCACAAATAAATAAATAGTTTAACCCCTAAACCGCCGCTCCCTGACCCTGCCGCAACCTATATTAAATTTATTAACCCCTAATCTGCCCCCCCTACACCGTCGCCACCTATAATACATTTATTAACCCCTATCCTGCCCCCCAATACACCGCCGCCACTGTAATAAATTTATTAACCCCTAAACCTAAGTCTAACACTAACCCTAACACCCCCCTAGCTTAAATATTAATTAAATAAATCTAAATAAATTAACTCTTATTAACTAAATGAATCCTATTTAAAACTAAATACTTACCTTTAAAATAAACCCTAATATAGCTACAATATAAATAATAATTATATTCTAGCTATTTTAGGATTTATTTTTATTTTACAGGCAAATTTCAATTTATTTTAACTAGGTACAATAGCTATTAAATAGTTATTAACTATTTAATAACTACCTAGCTAAAAGAAATACAAAATTACCTGTAAAAAAAATCCTAACCTAAGTTACAATTAAACCTAACACTACACTATCATTAAATAAATTAAATAAATTAACTACAAATAACTACAATTAAATACAATTATATAAACTAACTAAAGTACAAAAAATAAGAAAGCTAAGTTACAAAAAATAAAAAAAATAAGTTACAAACATTTAAAAAAATATTACAACAATTTTAAGCTACTTACACCTAATCTAAGCCCCCTAATAAAATAACAAACCCCCCAAAAATAAAAAAATGCCCTACCCTATTCTACATTAAAAAAGTTCAAAGCTCTTTTACCTTACCAGCCCTTAAAAGGGCCTTTTGTGGGGGCATGCCCCAAAGAATTCAGCTCTTTTGCCTGTAAAAGAAAAATACAACCCCCCCAACATTAAAACCCACCACCCACATACCCCTAATCTAACCCAAACCCCCCTTAAAATAACCTAACACTAATCCCCTGAAGATCATCCTACCTTTAATCGTCTTCACTCAGCCGAGCCACCGATGGAACTGAAGAGGACATCCGGACCGGCAGAAGTGATCATCCAAGGGGCGCTGAAGAAATCTTCCATCCGGGCGATGTCATCTTCCAAGAGGCGCTGAAGAAGTCTTCTATCCGGGCGAGGTCATCTTCGAAGCCGGGTCTTGAATCTTCATCCCACCGACGCGGAACATCCTTCTTTCCCGACGGACTACCGACGAATGAAGGCTCCTTTAAGGGACGTCATCCAAGATGGCGTCCCTTCAATTCCGATTGGCTGACAGGATTCTATCAGCCAATCGGAATTAAGGTAGGAAAAATCTGATTGGCTGATTGAATCAGCCAATCAGATTCAAGTTCAATCCGATTGGCTGATCCAGTCAGCCAATCAGATTGAGCTTGCATTCTATTGGCTGATCGGAACAGCCAATAGAATGCAAGCTCAATCTGATTGGCTGACTGGATCAGCCAATCGGATTGAACTTGAATCTGATTGGCTGATTCAATTAGGGGGCTTAGATTAGGTGTAAGTAGCTTAAAATTGTTGTAATATTTTTTTAAATGTTTGTAACTTATTTTTTTTATTTTTTGTAACAGCTTTTTTTATTTTTTGTACTTTAGTTAGTTTATGTAATTGTATTTAATTGTAGTTATTTGTAGTTAATTTATTTAATTTATTTAATGATAGTGTAGTGTTAGGTTTAATTGTAACTTAGGTTTACAGGTAATTTTGTATTTCTTTTAGCTAGGTAGTTATTAAATAGTTAATAACTATTTAATAACTATTCTAACTAGCTAAAATAAATACAAAGTTACCTGTAAAATAAATATAAATCCTAAGATAGCTACAATGTAATTATTAATTATATTGTAGCTATCTAAGGGTTTATTTTACAGGTAAGTATTTAGTTTTAAATAGGAATAATTTATTAAAGTATGTGTAGTGTTAGGTGTAATTATAACTTAGGTTAGTTTTTAGTTTACAGGTACATTTCTCTTTATTTTAGCTAGGTAAGCTATTAAATAGTTAATAACTATTTAATAGCTATTGTACCTAGTTAAAATAAATTGAAAGGTACCTGTAAAATAAAAATAAATCCTAAGATAGCTACAATATAATTATTATTTATATTGTAGCTATATTAGGGTTTATTTTATAGGTAAGTATTTAGTTTTAAATAGGATTAACTTAGTTAATAATAGAAATATTATTTAGATTTATTTAATTAATATTTAAGTTAGGGGGGTGTTAGGGTTAGTGTTAGACTTAGGTTTAGGGGTTAATAATTTTATTACAGTGGCGGCGGTGTAGTGGGGGGCAGGATAGGGGTTAATAAATTTATTATAGGTGGCGACGGTGTAGGGGGGGCAGGATAGGGGTTAATAAATTTAATATAGGTTGCAGCGGGTTTAGGGAGCGGCGGTTTAGGGGTTAAACTATTTATTTGCGGCGAGGTGCGGGATCAGCAGGATAGGGGTTAATAACTTTATTATAGAGGGCAACGGTATAGGGGGGGCAGGATAGGGGTTACTAGGTATAATGTAGGTGTTAGCGGTGTCCGGGAGCGGTGGTTTAGGGGTTAATACATTTATAAGACTTGCGGCTGGGTCTAGGAGCGGCGGTTTAGGGGTTAGTAACTTTATTTAGTTGAGGGGGGCTCCGGGGGCGCCGGTATAAGGGGTAGAACAGTATAGTTTAGTGTGAGTGCTTAGTGACAGGCTAGCAAGAAAGCTGTCAAACAGCCGAAGAGCAGCGAGATCGGATGAGTGATAACTCTCACAGTCCGCTGCTCATCGCCCCGCGGCTTTTTGACAGCTTTACTTGATAACTTAGGCAAATTTTTTCAGGTCCGCGGAGGCGATGTGAGGCGAGCTTAGGCGGGCGTATTGGGCCGGCCAAGGCAGGAAAGTTGACACGTTGATAACTACCCCCCAAAGACTATCCTTTGGAGCAAGGGCAGGTCTCAGTCCAGTAATGCTCCCACTGCAATAAAAACGATCATTTAAATGTTAAAACTGATGCTCACAGTAAAAAATACTTCTTAATCTGATCCTGCACACACAGACTGCAGAAGAAAAAAAGCACACACTGCAAGTATTAGCGCAAGCACTGGAGCAATGAAAAGAAATACAATAGCTGTTGCTGACTGTGCGCCAGATTACAAGTGGAGCACTAAATAACTTTTTCGCTCATACACAAACTGCGCTCAAAGTAAAAATTTGCAAGGCCCGGTAGTGCTTCAAGTTGAAAGTAAAAACCTAAGCACTTTGGATACTGCAACTCTGCTTCTTCTCCCCATAGATTTCTATGGGGCACACTGTTAACAATAAAAAACTAACAGTTATCGTACACGCACTGACCGGACACCTCATTAGACAAACTGCGCTAAACCTGAAGTGAGCTATTAAAACTTTACAAAAGTCTTAAAGAAATAGTTCACAGTTTGCATATGCAGTACCATCAATACAGAATGCCGAATAGTAATAAACAAACCTCTCCAGCCAAAAACAATGTTTGTGGTGTGCTTACCCCTTCCGCCGTACATGATGAACTGGGACTTACATCCTCCAACGGCACAACTACTGGACTACTTAGCGAGAAGGGGCACTCTTACAGCAATTTGTGTTTAGTGGTTAAGCCTCTCTCACTGCTCGCAGCTTTACGCTGTAAGGTTCCACTAGCCTAAAGGCTGTGACACACAGCAAGCGATGCGGCGTGAGGCGAAGCAGGTGCTTCGCTCCGCGTCACATCGCTTCTAAAGATCAAATATTTCATCTCTGAATGCTAAGCTACCGACCTTATGCAGCAGAGTGCTCAGAGATGAAAAGGCAAGACACACTGAGCGCGCACAACTGCATCTACACGCAGCACGCCGCTCCGCTTGCAGTGTGTCACAGCCCCCATCACATGACTCAGTTGCACCAATCCAACAAAAATGATCAGGGAACAAATCACCAGTACCAGTAGGATGGAGAGTCCAGAGCTCAATCAGTTACTGTAGTTCTGCTAATTGTAAAATGCAGAAAAGGAGAGTTCCAACAGTAGCAAACTCATACAAATATACCAACTTTATTTCCGTTATTTAAAATAACAATCAGGCTCACTATTTTGTGATGGAAATAAAGTTTTGTATAATTTTATGAGTTTGTCACTGTCTGGAACTCTCCTTTTCTGCATTCCAATATTCTCCACATAGAAGAAAATGTCCTGTAAGCTTGCAGAAAATCATTAGTGAAAGTTTTCCATGCTTTTCATTCCACTTTAGCTGTTTGTAACGTCCCAAGTTTATGTTAAAGTGTTAAATTTCCTAATTGCCATCACCATCTATTGGATAATGTAGAAGTTGTTACACATCTTTTTTAAGCGCTATATTGAAAATGTGTTTTTAAATTAATTATTTATGCAAATTATCTTCCCTGAGGAAGATCTCATATTTATATCATAAAGCCAATGGTGAATTTTGCTTCCCAGGTAGACAACCAGGGATAACTGATTTGTAATAAAATTAATAAATAAATAAAACAATTGGATAGCTTAGAATTTGGAAGGTATCATGCCATAAAACTAAAGCTCAAAATTTGCTGCCCCTACATTCTGCTGCCTGAAGCACAGGCATAGTTGGCCTAGCCCAAAAAACGCCCAGGCATAAAGCCTATTTAATCCTTTGAATTAAGGGCTAGATTTCATGCAGAGCGCTAATGATAGCAGGGCGCAATAACCATTATAGCTTGACCTCGCTATTATTAGCGCACAACAGGTTAGTATGTACGACTTCGCTCGCGCGCAACCTATACTTTTAATGGATACCGCTCATGCCATAAATAGCGATCATATTTCAAGTTAAAGAAAAGACAGCATGCCTTGAGACCGAAAGTAAAGCGTAAGGCTAAAAAAGTGGCACAAAACACAACATAAACACATTTGTATAAAGTATTACACTCATACACAAGCTAATAAGAAATATTCATATAAATGTTAAAATAAAAGTTATAACGGTTCAAAAGTATGTGGTATATGACAACATAATGGACTGGGAAAGTCTCAAAACTTTATATATAAATATAAATCTATATATACAGAATATATATATATATTCACAGAGGCTGGTGCACTTGCACAAACAGGTGTCCAGTTGCCAGGGTGCTGAATGCAGGTAGAGATAAAGGTAATAGAAGATAGCACTCGCTCGGCTTAAGGATAAGCAATAGATGCTTTTATTTACGTGACATTTCGGGGACAGCTCCCCTTCATCATGATGAAGGGGAGCTGTCCCGAAACGTCACATAAATAAAAGCTTATATTGCTTATCCTTAAGCCCAGCGAGTGCTGTCTTCTATTACCTTTTATAAAATAAATTAATATTTATTAAATGGTGACGTTTCGGGGTTCACAGACCCCTTTTTAAGACCAGACACACAGGACGTATGTATATATATATATATATATATATATATATATATATATACACATTTTATGACCCCCTTAATCATTTTTTTTGCATATTTTAAAACAAAATCGTTATTGCAACAAATAACACAAATAACATCAGTCGGGTATAGCGCACATAAAGATACATAGGAAGAACATATGCATTTGCATGCGTGCTGCTGTACCCGACAGGAGTTATATTAGGGTGTGTTAACTATTTATTTAAAAATATTCATATATATTATTAATAATTAAAAATAATTATTACAAATATTAAAAGTATCAATTTTGATTTGGATGATTTATTATACATTTTAAGAACCTAAAAATTATTTATTTTAAATTATTAATAATATTTATTAATATTTTATATCTAAAAAATACTTAACGCACCCTAATATAACTCCTGTCGGGGATAGTGCACAAGAAGAACATAGGAATTTGCATGTATGCTATCCCTGTAAATCTTTTCACCTGTGATCGGCTTAGTGTGTAAGACACAGGGGCTTAGGAGCTGGGTGGGAGATAGGTGATTGTGAGAAATTTTTAGATAGTGGTTGTTGGAGGATTTTGTTTATTCAATATTTCGTTTTTCATATTTAGTTTTATTAAACACATATTATTTGAGGTACACACATTCATATACATAGATAGTATAATTAAATATACACTTAGACCTAAATGACATACATCTGTACACACACACACATACTTTCCCTTTCCCACACTTTACCCCTTCTTACCCTGACAGTATTAACCTTACCTTTCACTTAATGCTTTGCCTTCCCCAAACAGAACTACTTTAACTAACCCTTGCCTTGTCTTTTTATTTTATTTTATAACTTTTATGTTTCTTTTCCTCAGACTGCTTCTTTTTTTTTTTAACTTAATTCTTAACTGTGTTAATGCCTCATCTTTCTTCACCAACCCTTGACTTTGATGGGTGATTCCCTCAAACCTTCTCTTCTTTCTTTCCTTCATTCTTTTCCAAAAGTTTTTTTCTCATAAGTGTTTTGTATTAGGAGCAGAGGTGTATTACTGGATAGGCCAACAAGGCCGGTGCCTAGGTCAGCAAATATTGGGGGGCGGCACTTGTCCACACCGCACTTGATAACGCTGCTGTAAAAAATATTTATTTTTTTTAGCAGGCGGCTTACTGCCGAGCGGTCACGTGACCGGCTTTTCACCGAGGTCACATGACATTTTCAACCAGCCCGGGCGCACATCATGGCTTGAAGAGTTAAGGCCGGGAGTCACGCACGTGCGCACGTGATCTCCCAGGCCAGGCGGCAATGGAGGTGAGACTGATCACTGATCCGGTGGAGCGGCGCCGGAGACAGTGACTACTGTGAGCAGTGAGAGTGAGGACGATGGGCTGAGCCACAAACTCATTCAGGGATCCAACTCAGGCTGCCACATGTCAGAGTCACTTTTGATTCAATTTTTTTCAGGTCAGACACAGGTGCTACTGCTGACAGGTGCTGCTGCTGACACCCTTGGGTTGGTAACGCTAATACAACTAAACATGGCTGCATGCCTGTGCTTGACAGCTGAACTTAACTTGTGGGCTGAGAAGAAAGTCCAAGGTTTAGAAAAACAAATATTGGCCGCAGTTGATAGAACACAGAGGTGTAATTTGTGAAACGTCCTGCAGAGCGGCAGATGCTACATTAGTTTATTTTGCTCTTGTGCTAGTTTGTAGTTTTGTTTGTTGTAGGTCACAGAGCAATCCCTACTAAATGCAGTTTTTATTCATTTTTTCATTAACACCGTAGATGCTAGAACGGCTTTGTATATCATGCATTGCAGCCCTGTTTGGCAGTCAAGCGGTTAATTAATAGATGCAAAAAAAAACAAAAAAACTCAGCACTCATTGTGCTGCAATAGAAGATTGATTTATTTTTATTCATCTTTACATGGCAGAACATAATTTTTAAGTAAGTTTGGTATACATCAGAAATTAAGCACATAAGAAACACTAAATAATAGCAATTTCCTAATGACAACAGTTGTAACATAAAGGATCAATGAAACTCTGCTGTCGTTATATTTTTCATGACAGCTTAATTTTAGCATCTTGCATATGATCAAGGCCTAAATAGGGGTTTTAATTAGTTTTTTTGTTTCGTTTTACAAATCCTCTTCATCACCTCAATGTGTTGCAGCTTCCAAGGCATAATCCTATTCCTAATCTAGCTCTGACCCTGACCCTAACCTTTGCATTAACCATAACTGAGCCTGACCCTAACCTTTGCATTAACCATAACTGAGCCTGACCCTAACCTTAGCATTAACCCTAGCTGAGCCTGACCCTAACCATAGCATTAACCCTAACTGAGCTTGACTCTAGTGGCTGGTAATTTTTTTATTTTAAAATGCAGCAAAAAAAAACTCCCTGACCAAAAAAATGATATGGCCAAAAATGACCTAAATCCAGGTGGGGGCAGGATTCTGAGTGCCTAGGGCAGCAAAAAACCTAAATACGCCACTGGTTAGGAGTCTTGTGTTTTTTTTGTTGTCCTTTCTTTAATAACTGTCTATCCTTGTGTGCATTTCTTTGTCCACTGTGCTTTTTGTTTTGGTGTGGTTATATACGGCTAGATTACAAGTTTTTTCGGTAAAAACTTGCGGGGCTAACGCTCCTTTTTTTTCCAGCGCTTTCTTTAAACAAGGCTGGTATTACAAGTTTTCTGAATGGCTGCGTTAGCCTCAGAAAAGTGAGCGTTGAGCAAAATTTAGCTCCACTTCTATCTGTAATACCAGCGTTGCTTACGGTAGCGGTAAGATGGAAAAACGTGCTCGTGCACGATTTCCCCATAGGATACAATGGGGCTGAGATGGCTGAAAAAAATACCTAACACCTGCAAAAAAGCAGCATTCAATGCAAGGAAAATTCTATCGGCTGATCCAATCAGCCAATCGGATTGAACTTCAATCCGATTGGCTGATTAAATCAACCAATCAGATTTTTCCTACCTTAATTCCGGTTGGCTGATAGAATCCTATCAGCCAATCGGAATTTGAGGGACACCATCTTGGATGACGTCATTTAAAGGACCAGTCATTCATCGGGTAGTCGTCAGCTGAGGAGGATGTTCCGCACTGGAGGTCTTCAAGATGGAGCCGCTCATCGCCCGAAGGTTGAAGATAGAAGATGCTGCTTGGATGAAGACTTCTGCTGGATGGAGGACTTCTTCTGCCCTGATCGGATGAAGACTTCTGGACGGATCGGATGACCACTTGTGCCCGGCTGGGTGAACACGGCTCAAGGTAGGGTGATCTTCAATGGGGTAGTGTTAGGTTTTTTTAAGGGGGGATCGGGTGGGTTTTAGAGTAGGGGTGTGTGGGTGGTGGATTGTATTGTTGGGGGGGTATTGTATTTGTTTTTTACAGGTAAAAGAGCTGATTACTTTGGGACAATGCCCCGCAAAAAGCCCTTTTAAGGGCTGGTAAAAGATCTGATTACTTTGTAATTTAGTTTAGGATAGGGAATTTTTATTATTTTGGGGGGCTTTTTTATTTTATTAGGGGGCTTAGATTAGGTGTAATTAGTTTAAACTTCTTGTAATATTGTTTTATTTTAAGTAATTTAGTGTTTGGGTTTTTTTGTAATATAGTTTAGTTTATTTAATTGTATTTTATGTTAGATAATTGTAGTTCATTTATTTAATTAATTTATTGATAGTGTAGTGTTAGGTGTATTTGTAACTTAGGTTAGGATTTATTTTACAGGTAATTTTGTAATTATTTTAACTAGGTAGCTATTAAATAGTTATTAACTATTTAATAGCTATTGTACCTAGTTAAAATAAATACAAAGTTGCCTGTAAAACAAATATAAATCCTAAAATAGCTACCATGTAACTATTAGTTATATTGTAGCTATATTAGGGTTTATTTTATAGGTAAGTATTTAGTTTTAAATAGGATTAATTTATTTAATTTTAGAAATTTTTTTTAGATTTATTAAAAATAGATTTAACTTAGGGGGGGTGTTAGGGTTAAGGTTAGACTTAGGTTTAGGGGTTAATAACTTTATTATAGTAGCAGTGACGTTGGGGGCGGGAGAATAGGGGTTAATAATTGTAGGTAGGTGGCGGCGACGTTGGGGGGCAGATTAGGGGTTAATAAAATGTATTATAATGTTTGCGAAGTGGGAGTGCAGCGGTTTAGGGGTTAATACATTTATAATAGTGGCGGCGATGTCCGGTCAGCAGATTAGGGGTTAAAAAGTGTAGGTAGGTGGCGGCGACGTTGGGGGTGGCAGATTAGAGGCTAATAAATATAATGTAGGTGTCGGCGATGTTAGGGGCAGCAGATTAGGGGTTCATAGGTATAATGTAGGTGGCGGCGGTGTCTGGTCGGCAGATTAGGGGTTAAATAATTTTATTATAGTGTTTGCGATGTGGGGGGGCCTCGGTTTAGGGGTTCATAGGTAGTTTATGGGTGTTAGTGTACTTTGTAGCACTTTAGTTAAGAGCTTTAGGTTCCGGTGTTAGCCCATAAAACTCTTAACTACTGACTTTTATATGCGGTAGGAGTCTTGGAGGTAGAGGCTGTACCGCTCACTTCTTCCAAGACTTGTAATACCAGGGTTAGGCAAATCCCATTAAAAAGATAGGATACGCAATTGACGTAAGGGGATTTGCGGTATGGAAAAGTCGAGGAAGAAAAGTGAGCGGTACACCTGTACCTGCCATACTCGTAATACCAGCGGGTGTTAAAAAGCAGCGTTAGGACCCCTTAAAGGGACAGTGTAGTCCAAAAAAAACTTTCATGATTCAGATAGGGCATGCAATTTTAAACAATTTTCCATTTTACTTTTATCACCAATTTTTCTTTGTTCTCTTGGTATTCTTAGTTGAAAGCTTAACTTAGGAGGTTCATATGCTAATTTCTTAGACCTTGAAGGCCGCCTCTTAAGAATGCATTGTAACAGGTTTTTCACCACTAGAGGGTGTTAGTTCATGTTTTTCCTATAGATAACACTGTGCTCGTGCATGTGAAGTTACCTGGGAGCCATCACTGATTGGCTAAACTGCAAGTCTGTCAAAAGAACAAATAAAGGGGCAGTCTGCAGAGGCTTAGATACAAGATAATCACAGAGGTAAAAAATATATAAATATAACTGTGTTGGTTATGCAAAACTAGGGAATGGGTAAACAAGGGATTATCTATCTTTTAAAACAATAACAATTCTGGTGTAGTTGTAGACTGTCCCTTTAATGCTGCTTTTTAAAGCTAACGCAGAACTCGTAATCTAGGCGATAGTTTTTAAGGGTTGCTTAATTTTAGGATTTAGGTAATTGACACAGTTTAAAGGGACAGGAATCCAAGGGAAGCAGCACTCCAAAACAGTAGGTTAAAAATTCCAATCTTTATTTGAATATTTAAAAAGAAAAAACAGTCCAATGCAAGAAGCAGAGCAGAGCACAGCACAAAAGCAAAAATTCACAGGAAGGGGGAGCGGAGTCCTGACATGTTTCGTGCTATTCAGCACTTAATCATAGGATAACTCCCCACCTGTGTGATACACAATTTAACTAACTCATGACCAATCAGAATTTTAGAGCAAAGTCACACCTTCAAGATCAAATACTCAGGTGTGAATAGTGTATCACAAACAGTAATAGAACAATGTAATATTGTGCAATTACAGATAATGAAATAAATGATAAGACAATAAAAACCACATAAAATAATGGCATGAAAAAATGAAAAAACATCATTGCAAATTCCCATTATTGAATTTATAATGTATACATAAGAATGCTAAACAAACGTGCATGTTCCACGTGAGAATATTTTGCAAAAGTAGTTATTGCATTAAAATATCAATAATGAAAAATTTAGATTACATAATTCTATGCATAGCCTCAAACTGCATTTAGATTTTATATCATTATTAATGTCTAGACCTAACTCTTAATATTATGGTCTGACATATTGATGTAGTAAACTAAAATACATGTGATGTATAGTAAATGTTATAAGGGGAATTGGATTAAAAGGTCAGACAAAAAGGCCCTTTTCAGAAAGTTAGTATCATTATCTAAGGGTAGAAAAAGAGCTTAGAAAACATACTTGGTCATGTACCAATTTCTATATACTCAAATTTCATTGACATAGAATATGGGTTAGAGCATGAATAGTAATGCTAAAATTAGTATATGTTGATGAGGAGTAACATCAAATTTTTGAGGCAGGACATAATAGTCACAGATAAGGGACATAAATTTGTTATTATAACCCATACATAGATATTAAGTTAATGTGAAAACATATACATAAATCATTGCAGGTATTGAATGTTGCAACTTCAATAGGAGTTGCAATTATACCAGGTGTTCCATTTAATAGCTACTGTTATACATACTTTAACCCAAGATCACCCCAACAATGGATATGTTCATTCAACAAAGTAACTGATGTCCCATTCTTTGTTAAGACCATGGGGTGTTCTGGTCTTAAGCTTCCATATCCAATAAAGCTCTTTTTTGGATAATATGGTATAAATATTGCCACCTCGAATAGGCCTTTTGGCTACATCAATCACTTTGACTGTGAACTTCGGTTGATCCGTAAAATGTAAACAATTAAAGTGTCTTGCTACACTGGAATCCTTGTTGTAATTTTTTATGTCTCTTCTGTGTTCCCCTATCCTAGACCTAAGGGCACGTGAAGTTTGTCCTACGTACTGATCCAAACATAAAACACAGCCTGGTGAATCTGGACCAATCGTACACCTTGTTTTTTAGATAATCATCTTGATCCCTGTTGAATTTTCTGCCTTTGAGTGAGGCCAATTCACTATCACATTTCCGTATTCTTGTCTTCATATTGTTTTTCAAATCTGAGTACTCCTCATCCTGTTTGTAGTTCTTGAGCTCCTGTTTGATGTTAAAAATTTGTCCCTTTAAAGAATCTCTCTTTGAGTTTTTACTCCTTACAAGGATGTCAATGATCGTTAGTGAGCAAGTAGTAAGTGCTTCTTTCCATTCAGTTGTCAGTTCATCATCATCCAAATCATAAGAAGGAAACTTTTTTATCCTTAATCCCCTAGGGATTCTTTTGGATTGAAGATAATGTTCAAAAGCTACTACATCCCACATTAAACGAAGATCCATCATCAATAATCTCTCAAGTTGGTTAAACAAGCCCTTTATATGTTTGTCAATAAAATCATTTTCTCCCATTGAAAATATTGACTGAAAATAATTCTTTCTGCCTTGTACATCAAAAATGGATTTGTTGAGGCTAAGTGCCTCCCCCTCCATAGTAATGTGAAGTGCTGATGTGCTTATAAAAATTTTATGTAATAATTTATTATTAATTATAATCAGCTGTGCTACATACATTCATTGCATTAAAAATCAAATGTTGCACCAAAGTGTATTATCCCAAATTAATATGGACAAGGAATTGGTATGTAAACTGTTAAGATTTCATCCAGAACCTCATTGGCCACAGTGAAAAGAAACAATACTGACTCAATGTTTGATCGAAGTGACTTCAATTTCAGCAACTCACGTTAAAGAGAAAGTATCAACAGCAGTATTTGAATGAGATACTGCAAATATGCTCTCATCGCCATTTTTTAGCATTAAACATTTATATTTCCCAAAATCAGCGTATTGCATGGAAGGGCCACAAGCATATCAGTAGTTAAACCTGAATAAAACACTGCAGATGTGACTTTGTCACTGTGATCCCTAAGACAGTCAGCGTTAACACTTTCCAACGTAAGCGTGATCGCAACTTGTTTAAACATACACTGCTCAAAACCACGCTGTTTTGCTCCTATGCGGTAAAAGTAAAGATGTCCGGACATGAAATGCAGTATCAAAGTGCCGGTTACATCGACATAGAGTTCGTTCATATGGGGAGCGCAAATACACTGCCCACAGTCAAACCAATGGGAGGCTAAATAAATACTCCCTTGTTACCAAAACAGCGCAATGCAGTAATGAATGTAAATTCAAAAGTTCCGGATAAATTTTCAACAGGACTCTTTTAAATCAACAGTAGTGTGATTCTTCAAAGTAAAAGTTAGAGTTAAAACACACTTACTGGTAGCTCCCTCCTATGGTCCTCGGCGAGCAGCGTCTGTAGCTCAGGCAGAATCAGTAGACAGAAGGTGACGTCGCTACAGCCCAGGAGGTGTGTGAGGAGCTAACCAATTACAGACCTTCAAGATCGATGAGAACAAATACACTGTTGGCGGGGTGCCAGCTTGAAAGGAAGTCGAGCAAACTTCATAGAACAGGAATCCAAGGGAAGCAGCACTCCAAAACAGTAGGTTAAAAATTCCAATCTTTATTTAAATATTTAAAAAGAAAAAACAGTCCAATGCAAGAAGCAGAGCACAGCACAGCACAAAAGCAAAAATTCACAGGAAGGGGGAGCGGAGTCCTGACATGTTTCGTGCTATTCAGCACTTAATCATAGGATAACTCCCCACCTGTGTGATACACAATTTAACTAACTCATGACCAATCAGAATTTTAGAGCAAAGTCACACCTTCAAGATCAAATACTCAGGTGTGAATAGTGTATCACAAACAGTAATAGAACAATGTAATATTGTGCAATTACAGATAATGAAATAAATGATAAGACAATAAAAACCACATAAAATACTGGCATGAAAAAATGAAAAAACATCATTGCAAATTCCCATTATTGAATTTATAATGTATACATAAGAATGCTAAACAAACGTGCATGTTCCACGTGAGAATATTTTGCAAAAGTAGTTATTGCATTAAAATATCAATAATGGAAAATTTAGATTACATAATTCTATGCATAGCCTCAAACTGCATATAGATTTTATATCATTATTAATGTCTAGACCTAACTCTTAATATTATGGTGTGACATATTGATGTAGTAAACTAAAATACATGTGATGTATGTATAGTAAATGTTATAAGGGGAATTGGATTAAAAGGTCAGACAAAAAGGCCCTTTTCAGAAAGTTAGTATCATTATCTAAGGGTAGAAAAAGAGCTTAGAAAACATACTTGGTCATGTACCAATTTCTATATACTCAAATTTCATTGACATAGAATATGGGTTAGAGCATGAATAGTAATGCTAAAATTAGTATATGTTGATGAGGAGTAACATCAAATTTTTGAGGCAGGACATAATAGTCACAGATAAGGGACATAAATTTGTTATTATAACCCATACATAGATATTAAGTTAATGTGAAAACATATACATAAATCATTGCAAGTATTGAATGTTGCAACTTCAATAGGAGTTGCAATTATACCAGGTGTTCCATTTAATAGCTACTGTTATACATACTTTAACCCAAGATCACCCCAACAATGGATATGTTCATTCAACAAAGTAACTGATGTCCCATTCTTTGTTAAGACCATGGGGTGTTCTGGTCTTAAGCTTCAATATCCAATAAAGCTCTTTTTTGGATAATATGGTATAAATATTGCCACCTCGAATAGGCCTTTTGGCTACATCAATCACTTTGACTGTGAACTTTGGTTGATCCGTAAAATGTAAACAATTAAAGTGTCTTGCTACACTGGAATCCTTGTTGTAATTTTTTATGTCTCTTCTGTGTTCCCCTATCCTAGACCTAAGGGCACGTGAAGTTTGTCCTACGTACTGATCCAAACATAAACACATTCTATGAGGTAGACCACAAAAGTGGTGCCACAATTAGCATAATGTTCAATTTTAAAATTGTCTTTGGTTGAGTGACTGATGAAATCTACTCCCATAGAAATATGTTGACAAGAATGGCAGTTCCTTGATAGACATTTGAAAGTTCCTTTTTTGTTAAGCCACTGTGTCCCCTTTTCCCCAGAATTGCTATTAATCATACTGGGGGCGAGTTTCTTGGCCAGTGTTGGTGCCTTTTTTGATACACATTTGATTTTGTCAACAAGATTTACTAACGTATCATCACACCTGAGTATT
Organism: Bombina bombina; assembly: GCF_027579735.1. Lineage (NCBI taxonomy): Eukaryota > Metazoa > Chordata > Amphibia > Anura > Bombinatoridae > Bombina > Bombina bombina. Next base: position 866,604,830 of record NC_069504.1, read on the forward strand.
GGAACATTCTTTTTGATAATATTGCATAAGTCATTGAACTGTAAGGAGAATTCTGTAGAAAATATAACTGCATCTTTGTCAAAAACCTATCTATATGCAGTTTGAGGCTATGCATAGAATTATGTAATCTAAATTTTCCATTATTGATATTTTAATGCAATAACTACTTTTGCAAAATATTCTCACGTGGAACATGCACGTTTGTTTAGCATTCTTATGTATACATTATAAATTCAATAATGGGAATTTGCAATGGTGTTTTTTCATTTTTTCATGCCATTATTTTATGTGGTTTTTATTGTCTTATCATTTATTTCATTATCTGTAATTGCACAATATTACATTGTTCTATTACTGTTTGTGATACACTATTCACACCTGAGTATTTGATCTTGAAGGTGTGACTTTGCTCTAAAATTCTGATTGGTCATGAGTTAGTTAAATTGTGTATCACACAGGTGGGGAGTTATCCTATGATTAAGTGCTGAATAGCACGAAACATGTCAGGACTCCGCTCCCCCTTCCTGTGAATTTTTGCTTTTGTGCTGTGCTGTGCTCTGCTTCTTGCATTGGACTGTTTTTTCTTTTTAAAGATTTAAATAAAGATTGGAATTTTTAACCTACTGTTTTGGAGTGCTGCTTCCCTTGGATTCCTGTTCTATGAAGTTTGCTCGACTTCCTTTCAAGCTGGCACCCCGCCAACAGTGTATTTGTTCTCATCGATCTTGAAGGTCTGTAATTGGTTAGCTCCTCACACACCTCCTGGGCTGTAGCGACGTCACCTTCTGTCTACTGATTCTGCCTGAGCTACAAACACTGCTCGCCGAGGACCATAGGAGGGAGCTACCAGACAGTAAGTGTGTTTTAACTCTAACTTTAACTTTGAAGAATCACACTACTGTTGATTTAAAAGAGTCCTGTTGAAAATATATCCGGAACTTTTGAATTTACATTCATTACTGCATTGCGCTGTTTTGGTAACAAGGGAGTATTTATTTAGCCTCCCATTGGTTTGACTGTGGGCAGTGTATTTGCGCTCCCCATATGAATGAACTCTATGTCGATGTAACCGGCACTTTGATACTGCATTTCATGTCCGGACATCTTTACTTTTACCGCATAGGAGCAAAACAGCGTGGTTTTGAGCAGTGTATGTTTAAACAAGTTGCGATCACGCTTACGTTGGAAAGTGTTAACGCTGACTGTCTTAGGGATCACAGTGACAAAGTCACATCTGCAGTGTTTTATTCAGGTTTAACTACTGATATGCTTGTGGCCCTTCCATGCAATACGCTGATTTTGGGAAATATAAATGTTTAATGCTAAAAAATGGCGATGAGAGCATATTTGCAGTATCTCATTCAAATACTGCTGTTGATACTTTCTCTTTAACGTGAGTTGCTGAAATTGAAGTCACTTCGATCAAACATTGAGTCAGTATTGTTTCTTTTCACTGTGGCCAATGAGGTTCTGGATGAAATCTTAACAGTTTACATACCAATTCCTTGTCCATATTAATTTGGGATAATACACTTTGGTGCAACATTTGATTTTTAATGCAATGAATGTATGTAGCACAGCTGATTATAATTAATAATAAATTATTACATAAATTTTTTTTATAAGCACATCAGCACTTCACATTACTATGGAGGGGGAGGCACTTAGCCTCAACAAATCCATTTTTGATGTACAAGGCAGAAATAATTATTTTCAGTCAATATTTTCAATGGGAGAAAATGAATTTATCGACAAAAATATAAAGGGCTTGTTTAACCAACTTGAGAGATTATTGATGATGGATCTTCGTTTAATGTGGGATGTAGTAGCTTTTGAACATTATCTTCAATCCAAAAGAATCCCTAGGGGATTAAGGATAAAAAAGTTTCCTTCTTATGATTTGGATGATGATGAACTGACAACTGAATGGAAAGAAGCACTTACTACTTGCTCACTAACGATCATTGACATCCTTGTAAGGAGTAAAAACTCAAAGAGAGATTCTTTAAAGGGACAAATTTTTAACATCAAACAGGAGCTCAAGAACTACACACAGGATGAGGAGTACTCAGATTTGAAAAACAATATGAAGACAAGAATACGGAAATGTGATAGTGAATTGGCCTCACTCAAAGGCAGAAAATTCAACAGGGATCAAGATGATTATCTAAAAAACAAGGTGTACGATTGGTCCAGATTCACCAGGCGACCTCGTAGGTTTTCTGCCAACTATCAGAGGGATGTGGATTCGAGTGCCAACACAGATGGTGATGAAGAGATCAGAAGGTTCAATAATAAAAATAAAAATAAAAACAAAAACAAAAATAAAAATAAGAACAAGCACAAGACACAGACGCAGTCAGCAAATACATCCACCTCTACAGTTGAACCGAAATCCATCTTAAAGAAAAAGCATAAAAGCAAAAACAAGAAAGTGGTGTTCTCATCAACTGAACATGATACCTCTGATCGAGACTCAGTTTCTTCGGATGAGAGTTCTTCTTCCTCCTCTTCTTCTTCCTCTTCTTCTTCCCCTCTTTCTACCCTTCCCTCACTCTCGTTACAGGATCCATCACGTGGAGGCAGAGATAAAAGAGAGAAAAAGGGAAACGATGTCCGCCCAAAAGTCAAGAATCAAGAGATCCCTTTAGGGAAAGGGAAAGGACGCGCAGAGCCGGATCCAGGAGAAGGAAGAAGAGTTTCAAAGAGGGGATCAAAGAAGAATTAGCGCTCAGTGTGATTAATTTATCTGACTTTCCACTCACTAATGAATGTTCTATCTAGGGGCTTGGGTTTCGCCCCAACATATAATTTTTCAGTTTTTAACACCTTACTAGATGTCAACAAATTTGTCAGGAAGCTGACACTGTATAAGCATTTTCACACTTCTGTTGATCCTAGTGATGAGGATGATGACACATTAAATGTTGCTACGGTGGATAATGTGAGCTCATCCATTCCAAATTCCATGGCTCCAGGTAGTAATTTAAGTATAAATTTCGATTTCAAAGACATTTCCACTTTAGAACAATTAAAAATTCTGGAAGTTAAAAGTAATGGGGTGGATGACTCACACATACCGAAGCCCAAAAAAGCCAAATCAACCTTCTATCCCACACATTCAAGAGGCACACACATCAATTTATTTCAAAAACAAGTAGAAAAGGAAATTATAGAATTGGGTAATCAAAAAACATCCAGTAATTACCATGGCAATCTCAGTAATAGACAAAAAGTGGCCATTAAACAACTAGAAAGCCAACAAGATTTGGTGATACGTACATCAGATAAGGGTGGGAATGTGGTTGTGATGGGCAAACAACAATACATTGATGAGGCATACAGGCAATTAAATGATGGCAAAACGTATAGAAAGTTAACCTCTAACCCTGAAAAAGAATTCTCCAGGAAGCTTGACAGACTGCTTGATGATGCCCTAGCTTTAGGCTTTATAACAGAGGAGGACCATTCATCTCTAATACCATTACATCCTGTGACGCCGGTCTTTCACCACCTACCTAAACTACATAAGGACTCAGTCAACCCACCTGGTCGCCCAATAATATCTGGGATTGGCTCATTATTTGAGCCATTATCTGAGTGGGTTGACTCAGTCCTACAACCCTTGGTTCAAGGTTTGAGTAGTTACTTGAGGGATTCTTCCCATCTTCTTACAATCCTAGATAAAATTGAATGGAAAAAGGACTACAGGTGGGTGGTGATAGATGCGGTGTCGCTATATTCATGCATACCTCATGCTCTGGGCATCCGAGCAGTCTGTTTTTTCCTGGATAATTATACTAACTACTCCAGAGAGTTTAAGTTATTCTTTTGTGACACTGTCGATTTCCTACTATCCCACAATTACTTTATGTTTAATGGTGAATACTTTTTACAAGTATGTGGTACTGCGATGGGGGCGAAATTTGCGCCCTCATTCGCCAATTTATTTGTGGGATGGTGGGAAATTGGCAGTCTCTACAGCAATGGTAATCCTTTTTTGGAAAATATCTGTATATACATGAGATTCATTGATGATCTCATCTTTGTGGTCAAGGACAATTTTGTCTTTGAGGACTTATTAGATTTTGTAAATAATAATGATTTAAACCTGAGATTTACAGGTGAGATCCAGGACAAGAAAGTGCATTTTTTGGATCTAACTTTGTCTGGGTCAACAAAATCTAACAAGATCATCACAGATACCTATAGAAAACCAACATCCGGTAACACGATTTTACACGCAACGTCGTGTCACCCCAAACATTTAATCAAATCAATCCCAAGAAGCCAGTTTCTTAGGCTTCGTAGAAATGCAAATTCAGATGATCTATTTGATCATCAAGCCAGTAAACTAATGGATAGGTTGATTGCCAGGGGTTACGATTCTGATTTATTGCAGCAGTCATTGGACGATGTCAGGAAGAAGTATAACCCTTCGCGCAATATAAGTGAGAATCACGCGAAGAGAGAGGTTTTTGACAAAGATGCAGTTATATTTTCTACAGAATTCTCCTTACAGTTCAATGACTTATACAATATTATCAAAAAGAATGTTCCAATACTCAGGGGTGATGATACGTTAGTAAATCTTGTTGACAAAATCAAATGTGTATCAAAAAAGGCACCAACACTGGCCAAGAAACTCGCCCCCAGTATGATTAATAGCAATTCTGGGGAAAAGGGGACACAGTGGCTTAACAAAAAAGGAACTTTCAAATGTCTATCAAGGAACTGCCATTCTTGTCAACATATTTCTATGGGAGTAGATTTCATCAGTCACTCAACCAAAGACAATTTTAAAATTGAACATTATGCTAATTGTGGCACCACTTTTGTGGTCTAGCTCATAGAATGTGTTTTATGTTTGGATCAGTACGTAGGACAAACTTCACGTGCCCTTAGGTCTAGGATAGGGGAACACAGAAGAGACATAAAAAATTACAACAAGGATTCCAGTGTAGCAAGACACTTTAATTGTTTACATTTTACGGATCAACCGAAGTTCACAGTCAAAGTGATTGATGTAGCCAAAAGGCCTATTCGAGGTGGCAATATTTATACCATATTATCCAAAAAAGAGCTTTATTGGATATGGAAGCTTAAGACCAGAACACCCCATGGTCTTAACAAAGAATGGGACATCAGTTACTTTGTTGAATGAACATATCCATTGTTGGGGTGATCTTGGGTTAAAGTATGTATAACAGTAGCTATTAAATGGAACACCTGGTATAATTGCAACTCCTATTGAAGTTGCAACATTCAATACCTGCAATGATTTATGTATATGTTTTCACATTAACTTAATATCTATGTATGGGTTATAATAACAAATTGATGTCCCTTATCTGTGACTATTATGTCCTGCCTCAAAAATTTGATGTTACTCCTCATCAACATATACTAATTTTAGCATTACTATTCATGCTCTAACCCATAATCTATGTCAATGAAATTTGAGTATATAGAAATTGGTACATGACCAAGTATGTTTTCTAAGCTCTTTTTCTACCCTTAGATAATGATACTAACTTTCTGAAAAGGGCCTTTTTGTCTGACCTTTTAATCCAATTCCCCTTATAATATTTACTATACATCACATGTATTTTAGTTTACTACATCAATATGTCAGACCATAATATTAAGAGTTAGGTCTAGACATTAATAATGATATAAAATCTATATGCAGTTTGAGGCTATGCATAGAATTATGTAATCTAAATTTTCCATTATTGATATTTTAATGCAATAACTACTTTTGCAAAATATTCTCACGTGGAACATGCATGTTTGTTTAGCATTCTTATGTATACATTATAAATTCAATAATGGCAATTTGCAATGATGTTTTTTCATTTTTTCATGCCATTATTTTATGTGGTTTTTATTGTCTTATCATTTATTTCATTATCTGTAATTGCACAATATTACATTGTTCTATTACTGTTTGTGATACACTATTCACACCTGAGTATTTGATCTTGAAGGTGTGACTTTGCTCTAAAATTCTGATTGGTCATGAGTTAGTTAAATTGTGTATCACACAGGTGGGGAGTTATCCTATGATTAAGTGCTGAATAGCACGAAACATGTCAGGACTCCGCTCCCCCTTCCTGTGAATTTTTGCTTTTGTGCTGTGCTGTGCTCTGCTTCTTGCATTGGACTGTTTTTTCTTTTTAAATATTCAAATAAAGATTGGAATTTTTAACCTACTGTTTTGGAGTGCTGCTTCCCTTGGATTCCTGTTCTATGAAGTTTGCTCGACTTCCTTTCAAGCTGGCACCCCGCCAACAGTGTATTTGTTCTCATCGATCTTGAAGGTCTGTAATTGGTTAGCTCCTCACACACCTCCTGGGCTGTAGCGACGTCACCTTCTGTCTACAGTTTAAAGGGACACTGAACCCAAAATTTTTCTTTCGTGATTCAGATAGAGCATGCAATTTTAAGCAACTTTCTAATTTACTCCTATTATCAATTTTTCTTTGTTCACTTGCTATCTTTATTTGTAAAAGAAGGCATCTAAGCTTCTTTTTTGGTTCATAACTCTGGACAGCACTTTTTTATTGGTGGATGAATTTATCCACCAATCAGCAAGAATAACCCAGGTTATTCACCAAAAATGGGCCGGCATCTAAACTTACATTCTTGCATTTCAAATAAAGATACCAAGAGAATGAAGAAATTTTGATAATAGGAGTAAATTAGAAAGTTGCTTAAAATTGCATGCTCTATCTGAATCACAAAAGAAAAAAATTGGGTTCAGTGTCCCTTTAAGTGTTTTGCGTTTAGCCATGGATAGCGGGAGTGATAGCATTAGAGGGAGGGATGGAGAGAGGGGTAGAGGGAGGGGGAGGGGTAGAGGGAGTGATAACGCAAATATAGTTGCTAGCTGGGATATTAAAAAACAGTCAGGTTGGGTTAGGTGGTGAGGTAGCTAGGAGGATAGAAAGAGGGAGGGATAATTTAAGGACTGGGTGGCTTTGTACTACCTAGTGGAAGGGAGGAGAGAGTTAGAGTATTCCACCCTAGGACAGGCAAATCTAGAGTAGTGATAGAGAGAGGCCTGAGTCTGGGCCTTTAGAGGGTGGGGGAGGGGATAGGAGGACTCCTTAGGGACAGATCAGGGAGAGAGGGCTGGTCCCTCAACACAGGCAGGAGGGCACAATTCTGCTGGGCAAGCTCAGAAGCCCAGGAAGAGGGAGGAGTGGTATAGTGAGTCTGAGCAATTACCAATGCTATAAACCTATGTGCAGAGAGCCCTGCTGTTGGAGAGGCATGATTTGCCCAGCAACATTAGAAGTAGGTATGGGAGGAAATCAGGGAGGCTTTCATAACAGTGATCAATCGGCCACACACCACGGCCAGCATTAGGCACCAGTGCAGAGACTGCTGGCGGGTGGTGAGGGAGAAGATGAAAACGTAAGAAGATTGGGCAAGACAAATTGAACCTGGAGGCCCACGCATCATATAAAGTGGTTGAGAGGAGCTGTTGCAGTCTAGAATGGCTGCAGCTAAAGAGGCCGGGCCCAGAGTCCCAGGAGGAGAAGAGACAACTGCAGCATATTTTGAAAAGCAGTGGTGTATGTATAAAGTGTCTTCAGTATTGTAATTTTTTTTTTTTTTAAAGAAACATGTTTGATGCATTTCTGGCAATACATAATCTCAATTTTTATAGGTCCCTGAAAGTGCTGATGATCCAATCAGAAGCACTAGTCACACAATTCAGCTGTGTTACTAGTACTGCTGATCAATGGCGACTCTAGGAACAATATATAGGGGGGGGCACATAAGTTATCACAGTCAAAACTGGGGGGGCACTAATAATTTTTACCACTAAATCATACCATGGTTTCTAAGAACCCCATATCAGGGGCTTAGTGTGGCTACTAAGCACCCCATATCAGGGGCTTGGTGTGGTTGCTAAGCACCTTATATCAGGGGCTTGGTGTGGTTGCTAAGCACCCATATCAGGGGCTTGGTGTGGTTGCTAAGTACCCCATATCAGGGGCTTGGTGTGGTTGCTAAAAATCCCATACAATGGGCTTGGTTTGGTTGCTAAACATAAACACCCCATATCACGGGTTTGTTACAAAATGCGCCCCCAAATTATATATACCAATTCACCATGCATTGCACTCTCACTCCTTAGTCTTAGTGCTAGGGTGCTTGCAGATTATATCCAATATGCTGAGTGCTTTTCCTGCATCCCTATATAATTGAACATTTAAATTACATGTAATGTAAAATGTCCATTTTGTGTGTAGTAAAATATGTCAAAATTTACTGAAACACTTTTTTATTGCAGTGATTTCCAAAACCTTAACCAAATGAGCCATATTAATATCAGCAAATGCAAATATATTTTTTAATGGACTGTTAACTGTTGATGAACCTAACTATTCTGTAGCCATTATACACAAACTTAAAATAAGAAATACACAATATATATATATATATATATATATATATATATATATATATATATATACACACACATACACAGTATATATATATATATATATATATATATATATATATATATATATAAAATCAAAAAATCAAATACATATACACAACATTATCAGTATTCATTTATCTCATTAAAGGATAATAGCCTGAACCAAAACACATCATACAATTTTAGCTTTAGAACTCTGCACCTGTCTTCCCTTCTATTCTCCAAGGCTTCCCAAAGTAAAGTATTTGGAGATATTTTGAGGGGCTTCAGGACCCCTATGCACATGTTTTAGGGTGCCAGTGTTGCACAGAAGCCCCAGGAAAAAATCAAAGTCTGTTGTATTACATACACAAGCACAGTAAGGTTTAAAACATATTTGCCTCCTCCTCAGCCTATTGGCAACTGCTCTAAATATGTTTTAGTAAGTGTAAGAAAATTAAAGTTATTTTAAAATATATTTATAGTAGGTGTCTGTCAAAAAATATATTGCACAAGATGTAAATACAATTTGAGCTGTGAGTAAATCAATTGAGAAAAGCTTTATTATTATATAAGCATCTGAGTAAGTAAGCAAACTTTGTGAAATAAATAAAAATAGCTAAAAATGTAGAAAAATAACTTGTGAATCAGGTATGAGCATATTTCTTTAGCTTATTTGACATATAAATAAGTTGCATCAGTTATGCTCAAAATAATTTAATTTTAGCTTTATGCTTTCTCTATATAACATACAGACACACCCAAGCTATGTTAATAATTGTGTATATATAAACTACTTTTTATATCCCTAGTTTAGTTGTGCTTGTGCTTAATACAAACTGTATAAAACAAAAAGTCTTCATCCTCTGTGACAAGCACAGTCCCATGCCTTACACTCTAACACTAATGCAGCTAGAGACAGTAGACAGCCCTCCTACCTTCTGCTCCACTGTGCCGGAGCTTTTGCTTCAAAAACCTACAGTAAATCACTTGCTTCTTTGATGTCATGTCTGCACGGGGAGAGAAGGAGGGGGCAGTACCTGCTGATGGCTGCTAAGTTGATTCACATACCTCAGTTCGTAGCTGGGTCACCACTTTACCACACACATCAGTCTGACACCGGGCAGAGAGGGAGGAAGGGAGCAAAGAGGGAAGGGGTGTTTTCTGGGCTCATTTCACAGTCTGACTGCATATAATTCTGCTTTGGCAGACTCTGCTGCTCACATCACAGGGCTGCACTCCTCTGTTCCCGCGCAGCATTATAGCTGCCTTGCGCATGGCATTGAGTTGATTGTATATGAGGGAACTGGAACTGATCTCTTCTGGAGGACCCAGGAGGAGGAGCAAATAACGCCAGCAGCAAGCATTGTATGGGATAATTGGAGGAGTGTTGCCCCGTGGTGCTGTGTTTAGAGTAGGCTTGAGGCAAACACAATTTAAAAATACTCTCACACATACTCCTGACTCCTCCCTCCTCCTGGTCCCTGAAGAATTATGAAAGTGCCGGGGCTGGTGGGGGGGCTGGCGGGGGGGCAAGCCATTTTCTAGGGAGGGCATTTGCCCCCCCTAGCCCCCCCTAGTGACGCCACTGCTGCTGATTGATTCTGCGGCAGATTCCACTTAGGACTAGCATTTTACTGAGGGTTCCGATGGGTGCTTCTGCTATAGGCTCATCCCTGTTGCTTTATTACAGCATATTGGAAGGGAAACAAATTTGCCATTTACATGCCCAATAATGTTTTATTTATACATTTTACTGATAAAAAGATGCCAACTACACAAATCAATTACACATATAAGTAGACATTGTGCAGTCTCATTTAGATTGCTTTTTTTGTATTGGAAACATGTTTCTGGTTTTAATAAGTGCTTTTTTTATGTGTTCATTTCCTTAAAAGTGAACTATTATGTATTATCTGAACTAAAATTTAGATTGTATTTCTCTATTTCATGCAGCATCGCTAGATCAGGGTGAAGAGGCCGTTTATGATAAGGAACCTCAGCCAGAAGAGGATTTTCATACCCATGAAGGGTCCTTTTTGTGACTCCTGGAGAAAGATGAGGATACAGTTTATGGTATGCTGGATCAACCACCCGTCCCCCAGCTTGTACGTATGTCCCCTCTGACTCTGGGAGAGACCCATGCCCTGCTCACCTTGGGAGAAGTTTGTACACAGCCCCTTTCCCCTCAGCTCCTGGACCTCTCCCCACCTGTGAGGCCTCCCCAGCATTTCCCACCATCTCTACCACCACCCGCATCACCAGTGCTTTATGTCCCACCTGTGGTTCACCCCACACCACCACCACCACCACAGGCTCAACCTCCTCCAGATGCTCAACCACCATGAAAGGCTGCACCACCTCCACAGGCTGCACCACAAGGGGAAGAAACAGACATAGAACGGATGGGGGCTTTATGTCTGCTTTTGAATCGTACACCCAAGAGATCCTCCAGGTGCATAGGCAGATGGTGAGAGAGATGCAAGTAATGCACCATGAAACAGACAAAACAGCCTGTTGGAGCAACTGGTGGTATGCCTGCAACAAGAGAGGAGCTTCAGCAACACAGAGCACACAGGTGGCGCCTCCCCTAATAAAGTCGGTTGTTCAAGTCTTGCCCTCCTACGCCTCCTGCCATTTGTTTTTTTCGCATCTAGAGCTAGCCTCACCCTCCTCCTTCTCCTAAATTCTAAGGTAAGTGTTTTTTCCTCATCACTCATGCACAAATTCTATATCTGGTTTCATTATGTCAATCTATGCTAACATATTTGAGATTCACAACTAATATAGAGAACAATCATGTATTTTAATAAGGTATTGATGATATTATATTTCATTTAAGCTAGTATGGTAACTAAATCCAATGTATAACAGATAAACATTTGCATCTCTCTCATCATCTGCCTCTGCACCTGGAGACTTTCTTAGGTGTATGATTTAAAAGCATAAATAGAGGCCCTCATCCATTCTCTGTCTGCTCCTTCTCCTTGTGTTACAGACATTTATGTCTTAGATATTGCATAACTATTCCATTATATAAATTGTTTTCTATATGTAAAGAAAAATGTATTGTTGTTGTACTCACAGATTCTTTTTTATGTGTAACACTTTAAAATCCATGCAAATAACCATCATGGAGTGTGTCTTTAATTGATCTAAGATCAACATCCTTGTATGGCTTATGGACTGTGTTATGCCATACTTTGGATTCAATTATGGACTGTGTTACTTATTGCTCACAAAACTATCTCCAGGTATGGCTTATGGACTGTGTTATTCATATTTGGGATTCAATCATGGACTGTGTCTTTACATGCTCAAAAAACAACTTCCTTGTATAAAGAATGGAGTGTTTCATGGCATATGTGTGCTACCATCATGAACTGTGCAAGGTGGGGGTGGGGAGCGCTCAAAAAGAGCTGTGAGTTGGACTGTGATTCTTAACTATTCCTTAATTTCTTTAAAATCTTCTCACGAGAATCCTAAATTAGTGTGTAAATAAATTAATCACTGTGCTAGTGTTGTTCTACAAAAGTGTTTACTTCGTGTTAAAATTATAATAATAATTTTTCCCTAATCGGCAATTATAAGGTTGCCTGATATAACAATATATATTTTTTAAAATTTGTTTGATGTGAAGTGTATATATATATGTGCGTTTATAATTATTTCCATCCACATCAGATGCTACTGATATTACTCCTATTCCTTAACACTTCTATCCGTGATGTATGCACAATATAGTAAATATACTTATAAGTGAATAAAAAAATTAAACAGTTGTATAGAAAAAAACATTTACTTAAAACATGTTTAAAAGACAGGTACTGTTACTATAGACAATTCATAAGATGTTCCGTATCATTGTAATTAAAGCATATATTAGAGCATGTCCATATCCTATGAAAAAATTTAATTTTTAAAAACTTAATAGTTTTCAGTGAGTTCAGATATTATGATCCTTTAGTAATATATCTGATAGGATATTCCTAAATTGTGGCCACAACTAGTCCTTAGATTAAAAAAGTCCCAATGGTAAAATTAAATTGGCTAGACTCCCCCTAACCGGACCTCCGATATCCCTTACCTCCATGATATTATGAACTTTTTCGTGATGCCGTGGGTTCTGGGAAGAGTGCTTCTGTGTACAAGCTGAGTTTGCTGTTTCTCCCGTCGGCGTGCCGCCGTTTGAGTCTCTTCCGCAACTACTTCCTACCCAGGTGTGTTTGATGTCCGTCTGACGTGATGCACGGAGGACCTATCGGGTAACCGGATCGTGGGGGGAGTGTTCCTGTAATTCTTCTGCTGGAGCTAATAGTATCCACACTCGATGTCTGGTTTTCTACGCGTTTCAGCGCTGTAACTTGCGCCTTTATCAAGACTGTGTAATCTAGTGTGTTCCTTGGGCTCCTTTATAGTTCTTAGAAATTCGGATACTCCCCCTAATCAATTAGAGGTTATGCTCTTAATATGCTAATGATATGCTGGATGTTGGTAATCTTGTGTTATATACATATTACTCTAATAACCATATTTTATGAGATCAGTTAACAAAAGAAATGCATTTCTTTGATCACTAAATAGAAATAAAATAGTATATGAGGATTTATGCTAAGTGAAAAGATATATAATAGCTGTATAGATTGAGTATTTATAATCTATATTCCGTAGCTGTCTCAAATTACAAATTCAGGAAATATTCTGATGTACATTATATATTATATAGGTAAAGTTTATATATCTATAGTAATCTATATAGCTAATTCCATGGATATTGCCTGTATATTTTAATATAGGATAGACATAGGGGATGTGTTTACAAATTCAGAAATTACTCTAGTTGTATATCTATAATAGTCTGTATAACCGATATTATATATATTACCTATATATTTCTAATATAGGATAGGAATTAGGAATATATTGTTATTCTAATGTAAGTTTCTTTTATTATATAAATGGATTTAGGTTGAGTTCTGCATTCAGGCCATTAGGAGTGAGTGTATTAAACTTGAATATTAATTCAGCTTCTTTTAATAACAACATTTTTTCCATGTTACCTCCTCTGTCATTATGTACTTTTTTTATGCCCCAATATATAAATCCTACCGGTTTTTTATGGTGTTGTTCTGTGAAGTGTTTGGAGAGTAAATGTTTACAGTTGCCTCTTTTAATATTGGAAAGGTGTTCTCTTATTCTATCGTGTAATGGTCTGCTCGTTTGTCCCAAGTACTGTAATTTACACTGGCATTGAATTAAGTAAATTATGTTTGTGTCAGAACATCTAATGGTATCTTTTATGGGATATTTGTAATTGTTATTGGAGGATATTACTTCTTTACTTTTTTTGCCAAATTTGCATGCTTTGCAACTGGTGCAGGGAAAAAAACCTTGCAATGCATTTCCCTGTAGATCTTTATCTCTTGATTTTAGTGTTTTATTAAACTGACTGGGAGCTAGTATACTTTTCAAATTATTTGTCTTTCTGAATATTAGTGTTGGGCGTTGTTTAACAATGTCTGATAGTAGTGGGTCCTTTCTAATTATGTGCCAGTGTTTATCTAAAATCTTTTTTATAATTTTATGATCCTCATTGTATTCTGTAATAAATGATATTTGGTTATGAAATTTATTTTTATTCCTTTTTGTGTATTTAAGTAATTCTGTTCTATCTTTATTTGTTGCTTGGGCTTTAGCTTCTTGTATTATTGTATCTTTATATCCTTTCTCCTTGAATTTTATTTCCAAAGTATTGGCTTGTTTCTGAAATGTATTTTCCTCTGAGCAGTTTTTCCTAATTCTATAGAACTGACCTTTTGGTGTATTATTGATCCACCTTTCCAAATGACAGCTGTCGGGATGTATATAACTATTTGTATCTGTGGGTTTGAAATATGTCTCAGTTGTTATAGTATTGTTTTTGATATTTATTTGAACATCTAAGAAATGTATATTTGTTTTACTATATTCATGGGTGAAGCTTAAACCCCAAGTATTACAATTTATGTCTTCTAGAAATAGATTCAGGAGTTCTTGATCTCCTTTCCAGATTAGAAATATGTCGTCTATGAATCTCCTGTAGAGCACGAGGTTTGCACCCCATGGGGAGTGTAGGGTATGTTTATCCTCAAATCTCCCCATGAATAAATTTGCATAGCTGGGTGCAAACCTCGTGCCCATAGCCGTTCCTTGTAATTGCAGATAGAATGTTTTGTTGAAATTAAAATAATTATTTTCTAATATAAATTGCATACAGTTTAGGATGAATTTAATCTGAGGGGTTTTCATTTCATAATCTGTATTTAAGTAGTGTTCTGAAGCTTCTATTCCTAATTTATGTTGTATGTTGGTGTATAATGAATTTACATCACATGTAACTAATGTATAGTCTTCTTGCCATGTTATGGTTGTCAGTATATTTAGAAAATCTGTAGTGTCTTTTAAATGTGACGGCAGGTTGTGTACATATTTTTGCAAAAATGTATCCACGTATTGTGACATGTTTGAAGTAAGGGCATCAATTCCAGAGATTATGGGACGGCCTGGCGGATGATCTAATGTTTTGTGTATTTTGGGGAGGTAATAGAAAACTGGTGTTTTTGGATATTGTATATTTATGAATTGGTACTCTTGATTATTTATTATTCCTGCTGTTTTGGCAGTGTTTAGGATTATTTCAAATTTTTTTAGTTTGTTTTTTAATTGGATTGAATGATAATTTTCTATAGGTTTCTGTATCTCCTAATATTCTATTAGCTTCTGTTATATAGTCTTTGGTGTTTAATATGACCAACCCTCCACCTTTATCTGCTTGCTTTATTGTAATTGTTGGGTCTTCTTTAAGTTCTTTTAAGATAGTTTTCTCCTTCCTAGTCAGATTAGATGGTTTCCTTTTGTTAATTTCACATTTTTTTATATCCTCTTTTATTAATCTTTCAAACATTTCAATATGTGTTCCTTTATCCTGTGTTGGGTAATATCATGATTTGGGTTTAAGTGATGTATGGATGTATTCAGTTCTTTTGGTTTGTAATTGACTTTCTTGAGGATTTTTTACAAAATGTCTTTTTAAGGTGAGTTTGCGTATAAATTGATTTGCACTGATTAGAGTATTAAATTTATTTAACCGTGTGGTTGGGGCAAATGATAGACCTTTGGCCAAAATATTCTCCTGTTCTTTGTTTAGAGGTTTGTCACTTAAATTAAAAATACCTTTATTTGTATTGTTGGTAGCTGAATTATTTATCTCACTTTTTTGTGATTTCTTGGGCTCTCTACCTCTTCTTCCTCTACTACCTCTAATATTCTTTTCTTTTGATTTTTTAATCTCTCTCTGTTTTCTTGCTGTAAAGTGTTGGATGTGGATGGGTGTTCTTGTCCTATCCCTAAAAAATGTTGATTTCCATTTGTGTTTTCATCTAAGGATTCTAATACATCATATCTATTCTTTAATTCCATCTTTCCTTGTGGATCTCTAGTTTCTTTATTACTACCTTGATATCTATTATAATTGGAATTATGTTCCCTATAGTATTGATGTCTTGGATAATCATTATATGTAGTATATGTTCGTCTGTCATAATTTGAATTATGTTCTTCCTGATTGTAATGTCTGTAATCCTGTCTTTCTTGAAAATTTCTATCTGAATTTTGTGTATGTCTCCTCCAATTTTGTCTTCTATCCCAATCATTCGTGTAATGCTCTCTATTCCTCCAATTATTTGTATAATTATTTCTATTTGAATTTTTATATTCCCAATGATATGTTTGGTTATAGTTATGATTATTAGATCTGTCTCTATGATTAATATCTCTTTTTATGTCATAATCATCTCTGTCTTTATAGTTTTGCCCATATCCATTTCTGTGTGTTCTATAATTCCTATTTGGATAATATCTGAAATTATCTTCCTCCCTATGTCTATCTGAGTATATCCCTGTGTGTTGTTCATGGTTTTCTTCATATTCTATTTTATTGTTATTAAACCGTTTTTCTCTATTCCCATAATCATTTCTATTGTTTGAATATTGTTGATTCTTTTTATTGGATTTTTTAAAAAGATCATTATTGCCATTTTTATTTTTATTAGTCGTATCTTTTTTTGTTATTCCCAACTCTATTTCTTCTATTTCTGTGTCATTTTCTTCAATGCATTCCCCGTTTTTAGATATAATTTTTTTATTTTGATTATAATCTGTTTCATCTCTTTCTAATTTTTTCCTTTTACTGTTATATATACTAGCGTTTAGATCTTTCATATTTTGAATGATAGTTAGTTGTTTTTCTTTAAATTTGATGTCCTCCATATATGGTTTTAGCGTTTCTTTAAATTGATTAATTTTTATAGAGAGGTTCCCTAATGTCCTAGTGCGAGATTTTATAATCACTTGCATTAGATCTAAAGATGCTTTTTCAAGCACATTGCACCATTCGTTTTCATGATCTTCTTCTAATTCAAAAGTGCAATTTTTCTTTAATCTAAGTCCCCTTGGGACCATATTGGAACTGGTGTATTTTTCCATAAATATTATTTCAATTTTATGTTTAATTTCTCTCATCATTGTATTTTCTAGTTCAATCATTTCTTCTTGTATATCTATGTTTGTGTTATCTGATTGTATATCATTAGAGTTGTTGGATATGTCAGATAATATGTTATCTCTAAGGTTAAACATGTCCATACTGTTTCTAACGTTCACTCAACGGGAGAAAATTTTGATTACAAAAAAAGAGGGGTGTGGAGTGAAGCTTAGATCAGACTCAACTTGCTTCCCCAAGTCTGATATGCTCCCAATATCAGATGTGTGAAAGTGTGCAAGGTGGGGGTGGGGAGCGCTCAAAAAGAGCTGTGAGTTGGACTGTGATTCTTAACTATTCCTTAATTTCTTTAAAATCTCACGAGAATCCTAAATTAGTGTGTAAATAAATTAATCACTGTGCTAGTGTTGTTCTACAAAAGTGTTTACTTCGTGTTAAAATTATAATAATAATTTTTCCCTAATCGGCAATTATAAGGTTGCCTGATGTAACAATATATATTGTTTAAAATTTGTTTGATGTGAAGTGTATATATATATGTGCGTTTATAATTATTTCCATCCACATCAGATGCTACTGATATTACTCCTATTCCTTAACACTTCTATCCGTGATGTATGCATAATATAGTAAATATACTTATAAGTGAATAAAAAAATTAAACAGTTGTATAGAAAAAAACATTTACTTAAAACATGTTTAAAAGACAGGTACTGTTACTATAGACAATTCATAAGATGTTCCGTATCATTGTAATTAAAGCATATATTAGAGCATGTCCATATCCTATGAAAAAATGTAATTTTAAAAAACTTAATAGTTTTCAGTGAGTTCAGATATTATGATCCTTTAGTAATATATCTGATAGGATATTCCTAAGTTGTGGCCACAACTAGTCCTTAGATTAAAAAAGTCCCAATGGTAAAATTAAATTGGCTAGACTCCCCCTAACCGGACCTCCGATATCCCTTACCTCCGTGATATTATGAGCTTTTTCGTGATGCCGTGGGTTCTGGGAAGAGTGCTTCTGTGTACAAGCTGAGTTTGCTGTTTCTCCCGTTGGCGTGCCGCCGTTTGAGTCTCTTCCGCAACTACTTCCTACCCAGGTGTGTTTGATGTCCGTCTGACGTGATGCACGGAGGACCTATCGGGTAACCGGATCGTGGGGGGAGTGTTCCTGTAATTCTTCTGCTGGAGCTAATAGTATCCACACTTGATGCCGTGTTTTCTACGCATTTCAGCGCTGTAACTTGCGCCTTTATCAAGACTGTGTAATCTAGTGTGTTCCTTGGGCTCCTTTATAGTTCTTAGAAATTCGGATACTCCCCCTAATCAATTAGAGGTTATGCTCTTAATATGCTAATGATATGCTGGATGTTGGTAATCTTGTGTTATATACATATTACTCTAATAACCATATTTTATGAGATCAGTTAACAAAAGAAATGCATTTCTTTGATCACTAAATAGAAATAAAATAGTATATGAGGATTTATGCTAAGTGAAAAGATATATAATAGCTGTATAGATTGAGTATTTATAATCTATATTCCGTAGCTGTCTCAAATTACAAATTCAGGAAATATTCTGATGTACATTATATATTATATAGGTAAAGTTTATATATCTATAGTAATCTATATAGCTAATTCCATGGATATTGCCTGTATATTTTAATATAGGATAGACATAGGGGATGTGTTTACAAATTCAGAAATTACTCTAGTTGTATATCTATAATAGTCTGTATAACCGATATTATATATATTACCTATATATTTCTAATATAGGATAGGAATTAGGAATATATTGTTATTCTAATGTAAGTTTCTTTTATTATATAAATGGATTTAGGTTGAGTTCTGCATTCAGGCCATTAGGAGTGAGTGTATTAAACTTGAATATTAATTCAGCTTCTTTTAATAACAACATTCCAGGTATGGCTTATGGACTGTGTTATTCATATTTGGGATTCAATCATGGACTGTGTCTTTACATGCTCAAAAAACAACTTCCTTGTATAAAGAATGGAGTGTTTCATGGCATACGTGTGCTACCATCATGGACTGTGTCTTTAATTGCTCAAAAAGCAGCCGCCTTGTATGGCTTATGGACTGTTTAATAGCATACATGTGCTACCATCATGAACTGTGTCTTCAATTACTCAAAAAGCAACCTCCTTGTATAAAGAATTGAGTGGTTAATGTTATATGTGTATCATGGACTGTGTCTTTAACTGCTCAAAAAGCAACCTCCTTGCAGGCAGTATGGACTGTTTAATGGCATATGTGTGCTACCATCATGAACTGCGTCATTAATTGCTCATAAAACAACATCTTTGTATGGAGTATGGACTGTTTAATGGCATACGTGTGCTAAAATCATGGACTGTGACTTTAATAGCTCAAAATGCAACTTCCTTGAATTGCTTTTGGACTGTTTAATGGCATATGTGTGCTACCATCATGGACTGTGTCTTTAATTGCTCAAAAAACAACCTCCTTGTATGAAGTCTGCACTGTTTAATGACATATGTGTGCTAAAATCATGGACTATGTCTTTAATTGCTCAAAAAACAACCGCATTGTATGGCGTATGGACTGTTTAATGGCATACATGTTCTAAAATCATGGACTATGTCTTTAATTGCTCAAAAAACAACCTCATTGTATGGAGTATGGACTGTTTAATGGCATACATGTGCTAAAATCACGGACTGTGACTTTAATAGCTCAAAATGCAACTTCCTTGAATTGCTTTTGGACTGTTTAATGGCATACATGTGCTACCATCATGGACTGTGTCTTTAATTGCTTAAAAAACAACCTCCTTTTATAGTGTATGGACTGTTTAATGGCAGACGTGTGCTACCATCATGAACTCTGTCTTTAATTGCTCAAAAAACTAAAAAAAATGAAGTCTGGACTGTTTAATGACATATGTGTGCTACAAACATGGAGTGTGTCTTTCTTTGCTCAAAGATGGACTGTGATACTTATGGGATTCAATCATGGACTGTGATACTTATTGCTCCAAAAACTGCCTCAAGGGTAACGGATCCTGCAAAGAAAATTGACATATGTTATGTCAATGCAATGGTACCATGAAACTTTAGCCTGATATTTATTAAATATTTATCTATTTACCCCCTTAGTCCAAGTTTAATTGACTTCCACTCGTTATTAGTAAAGAGACGTTATACAATAGAATTCCATGTGTTCCGTGCTTTATGGATTTGTAATGAAAATACATTACTGTGATGGAAGTATAGTTTGCAATTTAACTAAGTTAAACTTAGTTATTATTTGATTAAGTCTCATTGAGGCAAGAATACTTGTCTACCATGGTAAAATGTGTGCATTAAAATGCAATTGCTATATTTATTAACATTATATATTTTTACCTGACTTACTACATTGTCAAGAAAAAATATTTGCAATTATATTAACAAGATCATAATTAATGTACCACAACCTTTGAAATTATTCACCATTATGGGCTCCATGTACTAAGCCGTCAATTCATCCGTCATTTTAGACGCGGCTAAACTCGCCGTTACTCGCCGCGGGCGAAATGGTGTCCGCTGTTGCTATGTACTAATAATCCCACAATAAATAGACACGTCTAGCCCGCCGTGAGCAGTGGCGGAATATTGATACATTTGACGCCTCACTCGCCGCGACTAAGCTGATGTACTTAACTTTCAGTTGAATTGTCTGGCCAATTGTTAACACGTGACATGTAAGGTGTCATGAACGTCATAGTAGTCTCGGGAATAGAATTTTGCTCCTATAAATGTACAACTTTTCTAAAAAACTTTATTATTGTTCCAAAAATTTTGGAGAGTAATAACAGAGCGCTCTTTTTTGTGATCTTTATTTACAAATTCGATATGGCTTCATCTGGATCTGAAACCGCTTCAAAATCTAAGAATCCTTACTTTTCTCATCAGCAAAACGTCGTTTTGATTGACATGATTATTGACTCTTATGATTATTTGTTTGGATGTCGTGCCAAACAGACAAATTTTTCTAGGAGGAAGCAGATCTGGCAAAGGATCAGCGATGCTGTTAGTGCCCAGGGTCCAGGAAAAAAGGATGTTGATCAGCTGAAGAAGCGTTACAACTAGTGATGCACCGAAATGGAAATTCTGGACCGAAACCGAATCCGAAAATCCGGGATGCACTTGGCCGAAAACCGAAACTGATACGGAAAATGTATTTTTCTCAAATTGTTTTAAAAACAGGCAACAAATAATGCCATTTTCGACCAAAATGTTTCTGCAACCAAAATTTTGGTACTTAAAACAATTATAAATATCAATATACTGTATTATTCTTCATTTAGTTCTATGTAACAGAATCATATTTAACAGGTTTTTTTTAACCAATTATCCAAATAAAGTATAGTCCTAGAAAACTCATTATATGCAGAACAGTGAGTGAAGTAATAAACTTAAACAGCAGCTCTAGGCTAGCATCGAATTTAAAATATGCTACACAATAATTTTACCAAAACTAACAGGCAAAAAAAAACGAAAACCGAAATAACCAAAAATGCCATTTTCGGCCGAAACTTTCTGCGGCCGAAATTTCGGTGCATCCCTAGTTACAACGACATTAAACGTTTCGCCAAAGCTAAATTGGCCAGAGAAAAAAATTCGGCACGTGCTACCGGAGGTGGACCAGCATATGTGGCAGACCTCAATGATTATGAGCAGAAGCTTGTTCAGCGTCTGGGACCAGAGATCATCACTGGCATAACGGATGATTGTGACAGTGATTTAAGAGGTAAATGTACAACATAATTGAAGCAAATTTTTTTTTAAAATTATGATAGCTCATTGTCTCCAATATATATTTCTTTAAAATAACTATCTGACTTCTTACTCTTCATTATCTTAATCTATATAGGCCATTTAGGCCCCAAATACTGTAATTATTTATGTTGCATATATGTATAAGGGATTGTACAAGCCATTTAGGCCCCAAATACTGTAATCATTTATGTTGCATATATGTTTAAGGGATTGTACAAGCCATTTAGGCCCCAAATACTGTAATCATTTATGTTGCATATATGTATAAGGGATTGTACAATAATAGGGTTTTTATACTGCCTTTTTTTTAAAGGTCTAACGGAAATATAGATTTGTTGATTATTAATATAGTGATCCCTAAAGATAACACCCATGTGTTTATCTACAAACCAGTATTGCATAGAAACCTTAAAGAGATAATGACAATAGAAATAATGTAATTTGAAACTATTAAAAAAATATTGATGTTGTGTAACATGGTATGTCCGACATTAATCATGAGACTAACCTCAGATCACATGCCTTCTTAAATTTCTGATCTATTGACTTCCATGTTGCGTTATTTGACTATAGAATATTATTTTTAACGGGGGGGGCGGAGCTAGCCAGCCTAGGAGATGGCTGTCTTTTCTTAGAGCTCCTGAGCCCTATCTGTTTGAGAACGTCTTTTGGCTACTGCCATACATCAAATAACAGCCAAAATTAGGTGATAATGTGAGAGACTTAGAGCGGAACACACGGAGAGCATTCTCCTTTAAATCGCAAGTTGCTTTCTTGATTTTAAATGCGCATCACGTTGTTGCGGCCTCCTCACAGACACTTACAGCGCACATTCAAGAAATGCCCCAACGAGACCACCGGACTAGCGCATATCAGCTGCCTAACTGACCCTGAGTGATACGGTGGAGAAAAGACAGAGTGAAACGAAGTGCTCCGTTATTCAACTGCGGAGGTGAGTTCCGTCGTGGGCCGAAGCCTGCATTAAAGTTGATCACGCAGATCACATAAGGGGTAACGAACAATAGCAACTAAGGCGTGCAATGTTAAAAGCCCATCTCTAGCACTCTAACATCCCTGGGGTCAATGAACTGTCAATGAGCTGCCTGTAAATACCAAGCAGGTTTATCCCACAATAAAACTGATTTATTCCACCTTGTAAGCGACCTTGCACTGCCACCCCTAGCACATGTATGAAGGAAGTGCTATAGAGATGCCCTACCTAGCTCACTATATATATATGAACTGCTTTACATAAACAAGATATAAACAAATCTGCCTGGGTGAGACTGTCATAACTCCCTGATAAGGAAAAGAGTTGGGACACAGCTAAATAATAAATAAAGTGGAGGAAGCTGCTTTTTACTTGCTGTTACTCACATAAAAGTCAGTATTCCACTATACACCTAAAAGTGGGCTCAGACCTAATAAAAATGTCGCCAAAGAAAGGCAACAAACCTAGCAAGACCATTAAGCAGCTGAAACCTACATCACATACAGTGAACACCTTTTTCAAAGCCTTAGAAGCTAAAACCAACATTGCTGAGGAAACTGACCCACCTGAGCAGGAGACATGTCAAAGCTCTTCAGAATCTGACTGCGAGCAAGCGGCTGAAAACATCACAATACCTAAAGCTCTTTTTAATTCGATTCCCTCAAAAAAGGACTTTACTTTGTTAATAACTCAAGTTAAACAATGCATTAGGGATGAAATATCAGACCTCAAGAAAGATATATCAGAGATAGGTCACAGAGTTGAATCACTTGAAGGGGCCCAAGACGCCCAAGCAGAAGCTATCTCTGAACTGCACACCACTATCCAGCGACAAGGAGCTAATATTTCAGAGCTCGAAGATAAACTGGATGATGCAGAGAATCGCAGCAGGCGCCATAACATAAGGCTGAGAGGAATTCCTGAAACTATCTCTCCACAAGATTTGGATCAATACCTACAGTATTTCTTTAGTGCCTTAAAGGGTGAAGAACACCCAATGAAAATTGAGATTGACAGAGCCCATAGAGCCCTCCGCCCTAAACCACAAAATGACCAACCGCCGAGGGACGTCATTGTGCGAATCACTAATTATCAAGTAAAAGAGGATTTGATGAAACTAGCAAGGGAACATCAGCCCATCAAGCACAAAAATGTAGAGATCAAGGTATTTGCTGATTTATCCCAAAGAACACTGTCTAAACGCAGAGACCTCAAGCCACTCACTCTGCTCCTAAGAAAAAGAAATATACCTTACAGATGGGGTTTCCCCTTCCACTTGATAATAATGTGGCAGGGTAGACGCTTATCTTGTTCTTCAATTGATGATATTCCACCCATTTGCAGGGATTTAGACTTGCCACCACCTCAATTAGATGACACAACCCCTGCACATGACAAAGCACAAAGATCCAAGGGATCCCTACCCCTACCACAGAGAAAAGAATGGATTCCAGCTCGCCAAAGAAGGTCACAAAAACCCTCTTCTTCTCAACCTCTTCCTGTGGGCGACAAAGGATGACTTTGGACAGTCCTGGTAACCCTCTTGTTTCACGTTAAATTTTTCATAATACCTAGAAGTGGCACTTGCTACTTTAACAACAAGTATTTCAGTTCAAAATAACTAAAGTTGTTTCTGTTTTTGCAATGAAATGTTGTTTTTTTTTTTTTATTCTTATTGTCTTCTATCTTAAGGTCGCAATAACTATATTAGCCTGATAGATTGTCGAAAGCTGATAGTTGACTGTTAATTATCACCATGTGTTATTATTGTTCTCATTCAGTTGGGAGATTTTCTCCTTCTAGTTAAGAATGTTTTACATGTTACTAGCAAAGATTGTACTCTGTTTATTATTTATCTTTGAATTTGTCTTTGTTCTTTCCTTTTTCTATAACTTCCTCCCCTTCTCATGCTTCTTTTACCTGTGGGTAGCTCACGCTTCGATTCATATAACCTGTCCTACTTTACTTGACGTGACACAGCTTACACCTCCAATTCATTTAAATGGGTAACCACACACCTCAAGACTTAGTCATATTCACACAAAACGTTAAGGGATTGAACTGCCCCCATAAAAGGAGACTGGCCATTAATGATCTCCAAAAAAAAGGTGGACACATATTGATGCTCCAAGAGACGCATTTCAAAGCCAAAAATATTCCCAAATACTTCTCACCGCACTATCCACAACATTACCATAGCACCAACTCCAACAAGAAAATTAATGGAGTCAGCATCCTGATTCATAAATCAATACCATTTACTAAAACAAGCTGTATCCCAGACAGGGAAGGCAGATACATTTGCCTAAAAGGTTTATTATATGGTAAGCCTGTAACTCTAGTAAACGCATATGCTCCCAATTCCAAACAAGACAAGTTTATAAACTCTATGTCAGATTTAATTGTGAAAGAAATAAAAGGCTCACTCATTGTCGCGGGTGATTTTAATTTTCCTTTAGATCCCAAAGTAGACTGTTCGAATCCAGAAACTAGAGCCAAAACCCCAAACCTTACCAAAATATGGCGGAAATTTAAAATGCTAGGTTTACATGATGTGTGGAGATACTTCAACCCCCAAAAGCTTGATTATACTTTCTTCTCTCATCCCAAACGCAACTACTCTAGGCTAGACTATATCTTAGTTGACCATTTAGTTCTCTCTCACTCTAAACATTCGCAGATCAAGCATACCTCCTGGTCGGATCACTCCCTTGTCTCATGCGTGATTAACTGGCCTTCAGCCCCCCTTAGGACCTATCAGTGGAGGCTTGATGACTCTATGTTACTAGACCCATCCCAGATTGAACGCTTTGCGAAATATATTACAGATTATTTTGCGCACAACACTACGCCAGGGATGAACATAGCGACCATTTGGGAAGCTCACAAGAGCACCATAAGAGGAGAATTTATTAAAGCTAAGGCCCAAATCAAAAAGAAAAGCAGAGCGGAGATAGAGCTGCTCTCCACAGAGATATCTAACCTAGATTATGCCCACAAACTCAACCCGGCAGACAGTGATGTACTAGAAGAACTTAAAGTAAAAAGGGACAAACTAAACTCCATACTCCAAATTAAAGCTCAAAGGCAACTACTTTTTCTTCAACAAAATTTTTATAGGGAGGGCAACAAACCAGGAAAATACCTAGCAAGGGCTCTAAAAACGCAACAGCAAAAAACATACGTACATTCCATAAAATCAACCAAAGGTAAAAACATTGAAGACACCAATTCCATAGCAAACGAGTTTAAAACATACTACCATAAACTTTATAATTTATACCCCAACAGAGATCCACTAACACACCTTCAACTATGCAAACAATACCTTGACAAGGTTCCAATTCCCCACATTACACCTGAACAATCGGAGATGTTGGAACAACCCATTCAACCAGCGGAAATACAAAACGCAATAAAACATTTGAAACTAGGTAAAGCCCCTGGCCCTGATGGGTTCACGGGCCAATATTATAAAACATTTTCTGGCCTACTAATCCCACATCTCTCAACTCTATTTAATTCAACCTCGACTTTGAAGCCCTTTCCTGATAGTATGTTACAGGCCAATATCTCAGTTATTGCCAAACCGGACAAACCTCCTGACTCCCCTTCCAGTTACAGACCCATCTCTTTATTAAACTTGGACCTTAAAATATATGCAAAGATCTTAGCCACTAGAATTAACCATCTCCTACCATCTTTGATCCATCAAGACCAAGTAGGCTTCGTGCCACAAAGAGAAGCCAAAGATAACACAGTTAAAGTCCTTAGCCTTTTAGAGTTCATTTCACAGACTAAATCCCCGACTGTTTTCCTATCGACCGACGCCGAAAAGGCATTTGACAGACTTGACTGGACTTACCTTCAAGAAACCCTGACCCGATTCAAGTTCCCAGTCCCTTTCATTCATAAAATACTAGCACTATACACCAACCCGACAGCACAAGTTAGGGTGAACGGCACACTCTCTGAACCCTTTGAAATCAGAAATGGATCTAGACAAGGGTGCCCCCTATCCCCTCTCCTATTTATTCTATCCCTAGAACCCCTAGCCATTAAGATTAGAAATAATGATCAAATCCAGGGAATTGATATTGGCAAAGATTCACATAAATTAGCAATCTTCGCAGATGACATACTCCTGACTCTCACAAACCCCTTATCCTCACTCCACTCAGCCATTTCAGAACTAGGCCTCTATGGTAATGTCTCTAACTTCCTAGTTAATATGACAAAATCAGAATATCTGCCCATAAATCTCCCCAACCAATCCCTAGACTCATTAAGACAAACCTGCCCCCTTAAGCAACAGACAAAATACTTGAAATATTTAGGCATCCGTATCACCCCCAATATGACAGATCTTCGCTTGCATAATTACAGCAGCTTAATATCAGAATTCAGATCCCTTACACATACTTGGCTCCCCAAAAACATATCATGGCTAGGTAGAATTCATGTCACAAAAATGACGCTACTCCCAAAAGTACTTTACCTACTTCAAACAATCCCTATCCCAGAGACTCAGAAGGATTTAGATACATTGCAAAAAAATCATAAATGATTATATATGGAGACGTAGACCTCCGAGAATTAATAAGAACACGCTTTATAAATCCCCAAGCGACGGTGGTTTGGGAGTCCCTCACCTTCGATCCTATAAGCTTGCAATCTCACTACAAAGAATTACTGAGTGGTGCAGATTGGAAGGGCCAAACCCCAAAAAATGGGCTCAAATCGAAAATGCGCTATCATTCTCTCATAAATTGGATGATATTTGCTGGAACCCGGCACATTTTAATAAATGCGCTATATCATCCTCCTCAATAACAAATGAAACTTGGACGGATTGGAGACTGATTTGTAAAAGCCCAAACAAAATATCTTCCAAATACTCTCCCCTAACCACAATTATTAATAATCCAGAATTCCTACCAGGCTACACCCCAGCCCCCTCACAAACATTGTGCTCCATTAAAGCTCTCCCTATGCACCTCCTAACAGACACCACTCACGTTCTTAAAACCAAAAGTCAATTAGAAACCCTGAATCATCCATTTCTATCCTCATGGCTGCGGTTTCACCAAGTGAGACACTATGTAGCTACACACAAGCACATTAAAGACTTAACACGAACACCTACCCCCTTTGAACAAATTTGTATAGCCAGAGAATTTATTCCAGGAACAATATCTAAACTCCACAAATTAATCCTCTCAAACACTTTCCCGCTCCTTCCCTCATACACAAAAAGATGGGACCTAGAACTTAAGACTAATACCTCTCCCCAAACTTGGGCGCACAGATTTGGTAACCTGAAAAACTCAGCACACTCAATACAAGCAAAAGAGACCAACATTAAAATAATGATGAGGTGGTACCTGACCCCAACAAGGCTAAAATTCATATATAAAAACTCCGCAACTTCATGCTGGAGGGGTTGTAAGCAAGAAGCCCACATCTCCCACATTTGGTGGGAATGTGACCTCATAAGACCTTTTTGGTCAGCAATCTTCCAACTCATCAACACAGTATTAAACACAAATATATCTCCCAGCCCAGACTTGATTCTACTACGCCAATCCCCTAATATCTCTTGTAAAATACGAAAGCACCTCTATCAATTAATGCTAAATGCAGCGAATCAGTTAATCCCTAAAAAATGGAAATCCACGCTGATACCCTCCACACAAGAATGGAAAGCGCTAGTGAACAGAAACCTCCTCCTGGAACGACTGCATTATTTTAAGTTAGGCCAACTCGCCCTATACCAAGATATGCAGTTTTTATGGGAGTCCTTCACACTCACAGATAAGGCAGGCATAAACCAGTCTATGGCTCACACTTAGTACTACACAGGAGAGGTCCCAATCCCCCCCTGACGTAATACGATCCCACACTGAGTTTACTTCTCCTGAGAAGGGAGTATATTGCATACAAACGAGTTGTGAGCGTAAACATAAAACCTAAAACCCCATAACCTCATCACTCTGCTACCACAGATACCTTTTCTTTTCTTTTTTTCTTTTCTTCTCCATTTCATTTCTCCTCTATTCCATTTATTTTTTCCTTTCCCCCTTTCTATAACATATGTTTAAAGTTATATATGAGATAGGTTCTTTTTGCACCATGGATTCAGATGATGCCAATAATTCAATTTACAAAGAAGAACTCACATAAATACCCAGACCGAGAGAAGATCACCAACAGTCCGGTTTTTGGAAAAATTTGGGGTTCCAATGTGCATAACTTTTTCTTACATCCTCTACTTCTTGGAACCCTTTTGTCTTAGCTTTGGATGAAACAAATATGAACAATGGGCTGATGGGATATTTAGTGCACAAGGGTTTTTCTCTTCTCACATATGTTGTTGTTCTATCATGGTACCATTCTGTCACAACTGCCTATGTTAAGACCTGTATTTGAACCGTCTATTCATATCGCATTGTTTCCTTGTTGAAAATTGAAAATAAAAAGAAACATAATTAAAAAAAAAAAAAGAATATTATTTTTAACATCTTTCAAAATTGTTCTCCGCTTTATAAACATATACTTTTTTCAGATATAGCTATGCACATAGTTGACGCAGTCACATGACCCATCTATGTGCATCAACCAATGATCATTTACTGTGCCTGTATAGATTTGCTTTTCATCAAAGTATAAAAATCCAATTAAGGCAAAAACATAATACAATTAAATATTTTTTAAAAAGCATTTTCTTATGCGATTTGTAAAGGAAATTTTATTTGTTCATGTCCCTTTAAAGGGCCACTAAACCCAAAATCTTTATTTCATGATTCAGATAGAGAATAGAAATTTAAACAACATTACAAATTACTTCCATTATTTCTTTGGCTTCATTTTCTGTATATTCTTAGTTGAAGAAAAAGAAATGCACATGGTGAGCCAATCACATGAGGCTTCTTTGTGCAGCAATCAAATGCTTTTCAACAAAGAATATCAAGAGAATAAAACTAATTAGATAATATAAGTAAATTATAAAGATGTTTATAACTGCATTCTCTTTCTAAATCCTAAAATAAAAAAGGTGGGTGGCATGTCCCTTTAATGATTGAGCCTTCATTCACTGCTGTGATTATTATTATTAACACTTTTAGCTTTCAGTTTAGACTAGAAATAAAAATAAACCTAACTTTTTTTTTTTTTTTTTAAAGCAACGCCAACAACACAAGCAGAGCCTGTGAGGAGTAACGAAGTGCCCACTTGTTCTACTTCATCTTCTGCGGTTTCCAGACCACCCAGTGCATCTGTTTCCAGACCTTCGGCCAGTTTTACACATGGCCAATTAATACGCTCCACATTTAATGTTACACACACAACTTCCTCGGCGGACACACTTCCTGATTTAAGGACCAGCACTCCAGAAACTGGTGTTGGTAGAGCAACTGGTAAGTACTTTACTAATTAATAATTTCAATGTTGTGTGTTTTATCTCTTTTATCTATCAATTTTTTTTTTTTTTTTTAAATGTCAAATGTCATTTTTGACATATTCGAGTTCGAGATCTTTTACAGATGGAATGTAATTTGAAGGACAAATAGCAATGATCATATATTTTCATGAAAGGGACACTGTACAAATTATTTTAAATAAGGATTCGTGTAGAGCATGCATGCAATTGTAAGCAACTTTCTAATGGGTTTAAATGTTATCATTATTTTCTTTTTCAGAATTGATCATAGTATTACATTAGAAAGTTGATTGAAATTCCATGCTATATATCTTATTCTCAAAAATATTATTTTAGCTTCAGTGTCCAGTTAATTGCAAAGTACATTTCCATTAATAATTTTCCAAATAGAAATTTCACTGAATGTAATAGCGTTTGAATATATGGTTACATTGACTAAAAAACCTTTTTATTTTATTTATTTATTTAATTTTATTTATTTATTTTTTTATAGGTGATTTGGGACGTCTTTTCCAGCGATTGACTGGACATTCATCTCCATTATTTGATGGTATGTATCACATATGTATATATATATAATATAACTTAAATTGGTGTATGACTGTTGTATCTGCTCTCTCCTTCTATTCTATTTCTTCAAGTGTTTTTAGAACATTTTATTTTTACTTACTAACAATTTGTTATGTCTTGATCTAGAAGAAGAAAACTCATCAAGGGAGATCACTATCAATCTCATGCCGATAGTGGAAAATCCCATTCAAGATGAACCACCAGGAGGGCATGATGGAAGCGAGACTCCAGATATTCTTGAAGATTGTGGAGATGCGCAACCAGATGAAATTCACACACCGGAAAACCTTGAGGAACCTGTTGAAACACAGGCACCACCAATTGCACTGCAAACAGGTGGTCTAAATATTGACAATACACCGGCAAGGACTATTGGCTGATGTTGGATTGAGTGAAATGTTGACACTTGCAAGGCAATACAGAGAGGACCACAGAGAAATGCAAAATATTATTAACACTAATATTGACCGCTGGGCTGCTCTGTCAGAAAAAAATGTTGAACTAGAAATGCAAAGGAATGAGATTGAAATGCAGAAATTACAGCTGCAAAGAGAAATGTTCCAGTGGCAGAGGCGGATGGATGAAGAGAAAAACCAGCAAATTAACAGAGCTTTAACCATCAGTGAAAGGACATTACAATCTCTGTTGGCTATTGTCAGTGAAAGGGAGGGTGCAAAAGACCCAAAGAGGCCACGTCTGGAGTGAACATTTAATTTATTATTTATAACACTATATTAGTCACTGTTAATTTCTTTTCATCGATATATTGTTTAATAAGTGAGTTTTTGGTAGTGAAGGGCATATTTGTGCATGTAACGTCTTAAGGGTTATGCTGCCTGACTGAAATGTAAAGCTGTGCAGTGTGTGAGTTTGCAACAATTGTTGCAATATGTGGGGTGGGGACTCTTACCTGTTATAAAAGTGCATGGATGCTGGAACACTTCCTCTTTCTTGTCTGCAACTGCTGGAGAAAGGATTTTTCTGTTTTTGCTGGCAAAATGGTGCGGCCTAGGCGTCAGTCTGTTCCTCCAAAGCGGATGAGGGAGTCTTCGCCAGTGACACGGCGAGTATCTGTGAGGGGGAGAGGTGGCAGTTTGGTTAGTGAGGTAGTAGGCCCTAGCCCTTCTCAGGGGGTGGGCCTCACCCCTTCCCGGGATTCTGGGGAGCCCTCGGGTGTGTCTTCCTCCCCTCCCCTTTTCCCGGGGTCCCAGGGGGAGGATTTGGAGGATTCGGGGTTGGGTTCAGGGGGCGGCGGGGGGGTGGAAGTGTCTCCGGTTGGCTCGATCGGCCTCCCGGAGGTGTTTAGGGCTCGGCAGCTTGAGTCGGGCGGGGGGCCTGGTGTGGGGCGGGTAGGCCCGGATCAGGGGAGCGTGGCGCAGGGCCGTGGGTTAGTGAGCGGGCCAGTTCCTGGGCCCGCGGGGACGCTAGTCGCCCGGGAGCGCGAGGGCCTAGTTGTGCAGGGCGTGCGGGACGGCCCGACTTCGAGCGGGGGGCCTTTGGGCCTACGCCGCGTGTTGCAGGGCGAGCAGGCGGGCCTAACTTTAGGCGGCAGGCCTTCGGGCCTACATCGCATGGTCGCACCTGGTGGCCCAGTGGGTTCCCCCCCTACCCCGGTGGCTTCCGGTGGCGCAGATTTCGGCCTGCAGGGTGTCCCCTCTGTCATTGGTGGCCCCGGTGGGTCTGCGGCCCCTCTTTGGGACGGGTACTTACCTAACTTACCTGTCCCAGAGGCGGCACGGGCAGCGGTCGTGGCCTTAATCCAGGCCCTTTCGGCGGGAGCGGGTCCGGGCGTCGCGGCGGGTATGGAGCAGTCCGGCATCGTCCACGGTGGTCCGGCGGGGGTTCCGGCGGTCGGCGGCGTGGTCCAGGCTGGAGCGGCGGGCAGGGCTTCTTCCCTCGGTGGAGGCCTTCGGTCGGTGGTAGGCGCGAGTGACGTCACTTCCGGTAGTCGTGCTAGTGACGTCACTTCCGGGCGCCGCGCGTGCGACGGCATTTCCGGTTTCGGGCGCGGCGGAGCTAGGTCGACGGATGGAGGTGCGGAAGGTGAGTCGGGAGCCCGGGGATCCGGGAGGGGCAGCACCGGACAGGCCGCGGCGGTGAGGGGGCATGTGGGGTCAGGCACTTGTCAATTGGAGACACTTGTGGGGGCGCATGGTAGGCATTTGGGTGCTGGCATTAGCGGGCCCGAGCCGCGGGCTGGGACGTCCATGGGCCTTGGGGTTTTTGGCACTAGGGGACCTGTTGGTGCGGGGCACCGGGGCGGGGAGGGCCTGGCAGAGAGGGCAATGACGAGTGTGAGTGGAAGTGGTGGGCCGGAGTTTGGCCCTGTTGCGGGCAGTAACCAGGTGGTTGGTGGGTCGCAAGTTGGGCATGAGCCTCTGGGGAGAGGACAACAGGATGTGATGGGGGAAATTTTCAGGCTGGCCTCGATATTGGCCCAAGGGGCGCACGCTGGTTCCTCTGGGATGGGGGGGCAGCAGCATACAGTTCAGGTCAGCGCTGGGGGGGTGGATCCTGGTCATGTGGGGGTTGTGGGCAGAAGGAGGGCGGGTGGACTCGGGCCTGTGATTGGAAACGCAGGGGCTGGTGGAACAGGGCAGTTGGGAGCCGGGGCCCAGGTGGGTGGCATGCAAAGTAGTTCTGTAGTGGGTGGGGGTGGTGCCCGTTCCTTGATCCCTGGTGCTCCCGATTCTGTTTTGTTTCCGCAGGTTAGCGGGGATGCTGTGGTGGCAGTTGGCCAGGATGCTAGGCGAGAAGTGTCGCAGAGGACCGGTCCAGGCCAGGAGGCTTTGTCCTCGGCGGCGGCAGGAGCAGGTGAGATTGCATTGTGTGGGGTGCTGGGGGAGGGTGCGGGTGGGTCATCTAGTGACACTGGCTCTGAGAGTGACGACTCCTTAGGGCCAGTGTCTAAACCTCAAAAACGGGTATTGAAATATCTTCGCAGGTTGGCAGCTGGGCAACAGAGACAGGAGTCGAGGCTAGCTTCGGGTGGGGGAGCGCAGATGGGGGGCTCAGGGGGTGTTGTTCAGCAGGTAGGGCCAGGGGCTGTGAGCTTGGCGGTGGCAGACAGGAAAGTGGCGCTGCAGGGAGATGCCTACCCCTGCAGCGTGCACTCATTGCATTCTCACCTTAAAGCTAAGACGATCAAAAAAATTAGAGATGGCAAATATGTGCACATTTTCGATTTGTCGCTGGAGGCCCATAAGGCCAAGGAGAGGAGCGAGGACGGCTCAGGTCCAAAAAAGGTCAAGAGACCGGAGACAATGGACGAGTGGCACACGTGTTTTAGAGTTTTGGCTTCTTGCCTAGTGGAGGCGAAGCCTGAGCTGCGGGTTGACGTGTTAAAATACATGGAAACTATCGAGTTCGTCCATAAGACGTATAAGGACGGGGTGTGGCGGTCTTATGACGCGGATTATAGGCGTAAGATGGTAGGGAACCCTTTGCTGACCTTTGGCACCACGGATGTGCATTTATGGCAGCGTCTGGGTGCGGAGCGCTCTCCCTCCCCCCCTTCAGGCGCAAGGGCCGGGGGGAGTAGGCAGATGGGGGGAGTCAAATGGAAAGGGCGGGAGTGTTGGAAGTTTAACGACGGGAAGTGTGACCGGGGAGCGAACTGCTCCTTTCGACACTCCTGCATATACTGCGGAGCTGGTCATCCAGGGACCGAATGTGCTAGGCGGAAAGAGACGGGGGCCGCGGAGCCGGCAGAGGGGCTGCTGGGGCAAAGGGCACCAACGCCGTTGAGGGTGGCCGCCCTTGAGCCATGGCTAAGGGCGTACCCGGACAGGAGGGCAGGGGATCTCCTCCTGGCTGGACTGCGGGAGGGTTTCCTCATTCCAGTGGTAGGGCCGGTAGTTGGGGCGCGTCAGAAGCGGAACCTCAAGTCAGCGTATGACTACCCTGACGTGGTGAGGGATAAACTGGGCAAAGAACTGAGTTTAGGTCGCATGGTGGGCCCCTTTCGGAAGCCACCCATGGAGGGTTTGGTGGTTTCCCCACTGGGGGTTGTGCCGAAGAAGGAAGTGGGGAAATTCCGGTTGATTCAGCATTTGTCATACCCGAAAGGTAATTCGGTCAATGACGCAATCAACCCAGAGGTTAGCTCAGTTTTTTATCAGTCGTTTGACCAAGCAATGGTTTTGGTGCAACAGGCTGGTGTTGGGGCACTCTTGGCAAAGCTGGACATTGAGTCGGCCTTTCGCTTGTTGCCTATTCACCCGGCATCCTTTCGGTTGATGGGGTGCTGGTTCGAGGGTGCTTACTATGTGGATCGTTGTCTCCCAATGGGTTGCTCGGTCTCATGCTCCTTTTTCGAGATGTTCAGCACATTCTTGCACTGGGCGGTGTTTTCAGAAGCGCGGGGTGGGCTGATAGCCCATTACTTGGACGATTTTCTGCTGATAGGTAGAGCTGGATCGCTCGAGTGCGAGCGGCTCATGTCGGTGATGAGAACACTATTTGCGCATTTTGGGGTCCCATTGGCAGAGGACAAGACCCAGGGGCCATGCACTTGCCTGACGTTTCTGGGTATCGAGATCGATACTTTAGAAAGGCAGTGCAGGTTGCCAAACGATAAGGTGGTGCGAATGCTGGCCGCGGTTTCTTCGGCCGCGGCGGCGGACCGGCTAGCGATAAAGGAGTTGCAGTCTTTACTGGGTTTGCTCAATTTCGCATGCAAAGTTATCCCGATGGGCAGAGTATTCAACAGGAGGTTGGAGGGCCCTCTAAAAGGGGATAGCGGGAGCCGCAAGTCATGTGCGGTGTCTCCGGATATGAGGGAGGACTTGCGAATCTGGGAGTTGTTCCTGAAGGATTTCAATGGGGTCCTGTTATGGAGGCAAGTGAGGACCTCTAGCCAAGCTTTGCATCTGTTCACGGATGCGGCGGGGGCAAAGGGTTATGGGGCCTACTTCAACGGCGCCTGGAGTGCCGGGGAGTGGCCTGTGGCCTGGACGGAGAGGGGATGGACTAGGAACCTTACTCTCCTGGAATTGTTCCCTATTGTCGTAGCCATTGAGTTATGGGGGCGACAATTAGCAAACCAGAATGTAATATTCTGGTGCGATAATCTGAGCGTCGTGTTTGCTATCAACAATCTTTCAGCCTCTTCCCCTATTGTGGTGCGTTACCTTCGGTGGGTGGTGCTGCGGTGCTTGCAGCACAACATTGACTTTACGGCGCGGCATGTGCCTGGGGTTGATAATGTATTGGCGGACGCGTTGTCGCGAGGCCAATGGGAGGCATTCAGAAAGCTGACGCCAAGGGCAGCAGAGGTTGGTACTCCTTGTCCTTCCTTTCTTTGGCAGGTGGCGGAAGGGGGGACGTGTTGACTTCAATGGTTCAGGCGTCGCTGGCACCTGCTACCTGGAAGGCCTACGGCAAGTACTGGGCCGAGTGGGAAGTTTTCTTCAAGGGTAAGGGCGTTCCGGTGGAATCCGGATCGCCAGCTTTGTTGCTTGAGTGGATGGTGTGTTTGAAGGAAAGTGGCTGTAGAAAAGGATCCATGCAAGGAAGGCTAGCTGCCTTATCCTTTTTCGCTAAATGGAAGGGTATCCAGGATGGGACGAATGCGTTTCTGGTTAGGCAGGTAATGAAAGGTTGGGGCAGGATAGAGGCTAAGTCGGCAGATCGGCGAGAGCCCATTACAATTCAGCGGCTGGGGGCCTTATTGGAAGCGCTGCCGGGAGTGTGCGCAGATGAGTATGAGGTTGCTTTGTTTAGGGCGGCGTTTGCGGTTGCTTTCTTTGGGGCCCTGAGAGTAGGCGAGATAGTTAGTCCAACCAGGTCGGCGGTAGGTTGTGGTATCCAAGCGCAGCATGTCAGGTTTGACTTGCAAGCACTATTGTTATTTATCCCTAGATCGAAGACGGATCAAGACAGGAAAGGTGTATGGTTATCCATACAGCAGCAGGACTTTGTGGGGTGTTGCCCCGTCCGGCTCGCTTCTGAATTTTCGGCGAACAGGCCAGGGAGTTCAAGGCAGTTTTTTATTCATGCGGATGGGTCTAACCTGTCCAGATTCCAGTTTCGGAGGGTGCTGGAGGAAGCAGCTAAGAGGGTCGGCTTGGACCCTGGGCTCATCGCTCCCCACTCCTTTCGCATTGGAGCAGCCACCAGCGCAGCTGCGGCTGGGGCGTCGGAGCGGGAAATTAAGAAATTGGGAAGGTGGAGTTCCAAACGGTATAGGACATACATTAGACCCCTTCAGAATAAAGTGTAGATAGTTGAAAAAAGGGAGGGGTGGGTTTCAAAAAATGGGCGGGGACTTAGTAATGAAAATTTTTGTTGATTTTAGGTGTAAGAGCCCCTCCGTGTAGAGCGTGGATAGTCGGCCACTCGTACGTTCACTGGGCGGCCATTCACACTTTGAAGCGCCCGGGCGGCCAGCAGCTGGGATTTCGTCCAGATGCGGTTTCCATTAGATGGCTGGGAAAAAGGGGAATGTTGTGGAGTGATTTGCCAGGTCGCCTGGAGGAGGCCTTCCTTCGTTGGGGACGGCCTTCATTGATAGTGCTGCATCTGGGTGGAAATGATGTGGGGAGTTTGCCTGTGCTGGAGTTGGTGAACATAATTCAATTGGATGTACGTTGGTTGAAAGTGCGTTTCCCGGGGGTACGAGTGGCTTGGTCGAATGTGATTGCGCGCTTGCAGTGGCGGCATGTGAGAGTGCACCGTTCAGCCTACCGTATTCGGAAGAAGTTGAACAGAGATGTGGGGAGGTTGATCGTGGAGGAAGGTGGTTTTGTGATCAGGCATGATAACATCTTGGGGGACTGCAAGCGGCTGTACAGGCCGGATGGGGTTCATTTAACTGAAGAAGGGTTAGAGCTATTTTTGGCTAACCTAGCTGGCGCGTTGAGGCGGCATGTCAGTTAGCTATCCCTAGGTGTGGCGGCAAGAGCTCCATTATGGGAGGCAGGTGTGGTATCTCTTGTGGCGGGGTCCCGGCCAAATAATTTTTATGGTTTCCGCGAGGGTGTGGTCGAGCTAATGGGAGGGGCATGATGTTGCAAGTCGCAGCTTGTAACGCCTCTCCCCGCGGGCCTGCTGACCTAGAAACCCCTTGTGGATGATGCCAGCCTCTGAAGGGCAATGCTCAGCAGGAGCATTGCAACAACCAATCCGGGCCGGTGACCTCACTACGCTGGTTGTATATATATATATATACTAAATTATGGATAGGCTTAGAATATAGTTTAGCCTCAGATGCCGCCACCCATAGATAAGCCTTAAGCTTCCCAAGTTAATAAGTTTAGAGTTTGCCTGGTTAGGTTTTAATAAACGCGACCTTGCTTCACGGTCTTATACCTCCAAATATGTGTCTGTGTCTTTATTGGGTAAGGTGGGAATGAAGTCATGGCGATTTGACCCTTATGGTAGTGAAGGGCATATTTGTGCATGTAACGTCTTAAGGGTTATGCTGCCTGACTGAAATGTAAAGCTGTGCAGTGTGTGAGTTTGCAACAATTGTTGCAATATGTGGGGTGGGGACTCTTACCTGTTATAAAAGTGCATGGATGCTGGAACACTTCCTCTTTCTTGTCTGCAACTGCTGGAGAAAGAATTTTTCCCCGCCCATCCCTCCCTTGTTGTTAACGTGTTTGATATTTTTTGCAGGAAAGGGGGGCGGCACTGAGTGAACAGCTGCCATTAGGGTGGTTTTGTTAGGACTTTGGCAGGGGCATGCCTACTCAGGCTAGCTGATCTTAAGTCCAAAGTGGTAATTTTTTGGCTTCACATCATGGGCGTTTGTTGTGCGTCTTGCGCCTAAATGATGACCCTAAAGGGTATGGAGCAATTTGCTAGCATAAGAGTAGAAATTATCGGCTGGCGTGGCGGGGTCCCGGCCAAATAATTTTTATGGTTTCCGCGAGGGTGTGGTCGAGCTAATGGGAGGGGCATGATGTTGCAAGTCGCAGCTTGTAACGCCTCTCCC
Source organism: Bombina bombina (assembly GCF_027579735.1). Taxonomy (NCBI): domain Eukaryota; kingdom Metazoa; phylum Chordata; class Amphibia; order Anura; family Bombinatoridae; genus Bombina; species Bombina bombina. Next base: position 866,643,566 of record NC_069504.1, read on the forward strand.
CGCGGGCCTGCTGACCTAGAAACCCCTTGTGGATGATGCCAGCCTCTGAAGGGCAATGCTCAGCAGGAGAATTGCAACAACCAATCCGGGCCGGTGACCTCACTACGCTGGTTGTATATATATATATACTAAATTATGGATAGGCTTAGAATATAGTTTAGCCTCAGATGCCGCCACCCATAGATAAGCCTTAAGCTTCCCAAGTTAATAAGTTTAGAGTTTGCCTGGTTAGGTTTTAATAAACGCGACCTTGCTTCACGGTCTTATACCTCCAAATATGTGTCTGTGTCTTTATTGGGTAAGGTGGGAATGAAGTCATGGCGATTTGACCCTTATGTGTTGTTTAAGTTTAAAATGTTATTATTTAATAAAGACAAATTTTTTTATGCCCCAAAAAAAGGTTTATTTACATAAATTCAAAATCACTTTTGATTCTTCAACACAAAAGTTTTTCTCAGTTATTAATTGTCATTCTTCTGACAATCATCATGACAAAACTAAAAATGAAATCAAATAACATATTTACGGTATAAAAAATCTACTTGCTCCATTAACATTCCCAAAGTTGCCCTAATTTTAGAAATTTTTTGTTTAACATGATCTTCAAGACAACTCTGAGTACTTTTGTCTGCAGTTTCAATAGTTGATGTTGAAGATAAATCTGTCGAAAAATAAATGCAAAGCAAATTTTAATTCAATTTTCATATACATATGCAATGTATGATAGGGTTTTTCATCACAAATATTACCTCCTGATGTGCTGTTATCTATGTTATCTACTATATTGGCTTCTACACTTATGTCCACTCCTTTAAAGATTTCATCTGAGCCAACTCCTATTTGAAATATACAATATGTATTAGTTAAAACTTTCATTTTCTTAGATTTAAGATTACTGAGTATGAAACATACCTTTATCTACCATCATTGTTGGTAAAACTTCTATCCTTGGTTGAGTATCATCTGAACTCAAGGCTTCAAATATTGGCACACTATCAGGATTTTGAAATTCTTCCATTTCCATACTATTTTCCATGTCTTCCATGGTAATATCTATGAACGTAATTCCAAAGATAAAGATAGAAAACTATTAAATCAAAAACCTAGGATATATTATTTAAAACTCTAGTAATAATCATTAAAAGGGACATTGAACCCAATTTCTAAGTTTCATGAATCAGACAGTGCATGCAATTTAAATAAACTTTCTATTTTACTTCATTCTTTTGGTATCTTTATTTGAAAATCAAGAATGTAATTTTAGATGCCAGTCCATTTTTGGTGAACCAACTGTGTTGTACTTGCTAATTGGACAGAACCAATAAAAAAGTGCTGTCCATGTTGCTCCACAAAAAATTGACTGGCTCCAAAGCTTAGATGCCTTCTTTTTCAAATAAAGATATCAAGATAATGAGGAAAAAAATGATAATAGAAGTAAATTAGCAACTTGATTAACATTGCATGTTTAAACTTTTTAAGCCAAAACCTAAAATATATGATTTAAAAGTTAAATAATAAGTCATTACCTGTCTGTGTCATTTTATGAAAAATTTCATATGGATTTGGAGATAATTCAATATCCAATAGTGTTATTGGCAAAGGTGGAGAAAGAGCTTCACTTCTGGGTGTTTGCACCAACATTGACCTTAGGTAGCGTGTTGGGTGTTCACACTTCATTCTCCTACTTCTCATATCTATAAACATAAATATAAAAAAAAATTGGAATAAAAAAAATAATTCATTATTCAAAGTAATTTTTTATTTTTCAAACATTCAGTTCTGCATGCTTACTTTTCTAACATGTTTCAATGGTATATAGTAATATATTTATATTTTATTCTACTAACTCAGTTCTGCATGCTTACTTTTAGAAGATGTTTCAATGGTATATACTAATATAGTTATATTTTACTCTACTAACTCATTTTTGTATGCTAACTTTTCTAACCTTTTAAGTGTATAGTAATATAGTTAAATTTTAATCTACTAACTCAGTTCTGCATGCTTACTTTTGTAACTTTTTGCAATTGTATATACTAATATAGTTAAAGTAACACTCAGAAAATAATATTGTCCTTGATTCGTCAATGATGACGCAGTTCAAAAATAACATCCTTTTTTTATAATATAAATTTTTTTATTAATATATAATTTTGGAACTTACATGTCCTTATCAATCTTCTAATCGATTTATAGTACTTCGGTTCTCTTCTCTTCAAATCACTATATTTTCTAAGACACTGTCGTCTTGTTCTTTTAATTTTTGAAATACGATGCATTCTTCTCAGCATCTCGTATATAATTTTGTCTCTGCATTCCTGTCTCACTCCCCTCACACCACCAATCCGTTTAGGGAAATATTTATCCATGGCATAAACTAATATCACCAATTCTCCAGCACCAAAAGGTTCAGGACGCGACATGTTTGACGATGACGTCATTAATCGTTATGTCAATCATTAGCGCATTGATCTAGATATGTATCCCCGAAAAATAGAAAAAAATATAATGTATATGTAGATTAATGTATTTTATGAATGTTTGTAAATATCAATGTTTATAGTTATTACAAATGATATTTGGTTTCTAAACATTTTCTTTTTTTCAGATGTGTTGATATGTATTAAAATGTACTTTGGTTTACAATTGTTATTTTGTTTCTAAACATTTTCTTTTTTTCAGATGTGTTTATATGTATTAAAATATACTTTGGTTTACAATTGTTATTTTTTTTCCAAACATTTTCTTTGTTTCAGATGTGTTGATATGTATTAAAATGTACTTTGGTTTACAATTGTTATTTTGTTTCTAAACATTTTTTTTTTCATATGTGTTTATATGTATTAAAAGTTATTTTGGTTTAGAATTTTTATGTTTAAAGATTGTAATTTTGTAATAAAATAATTTATTTGCCATTATTTTCTATATGCCACTTTTCTTTTAACAAATCTTGAATGGAAAAATATATTATTAAGGATAAGAAAATAAGTGTTAAGAGTAAGCCCTTAAGGTATTTATTTGAATATGGGAAAACCTAGTAGCTGTTAAAAATTGAGGTTAGAATAAAACATAGCAAATTAGCAAGTCTTTTCTAACTAAAAAATCCTATCTGATAACATAAAGCACTGTTGAATATACTGTCGCTTGTTACAGCTAGAATTCAATGACACAATACAATGAATTATCATCAGCTATGGAGGGGTTACATTACACTAATCACATTATGTAAAAGAGTGAGAGCAGCTGTAGACACTAGTTTGATGTCACAAAGACAATGTATTACCTATAATATATTGTCTGTAATAACTTTGATCATAAACTTTATTTATTTGAAACCTTTGATAATTGAAGAGCAACAACTGTTATGTATTTAACTGTTTATCATGAGTGATTTTTAATAACCTTAATTCTTAAAACAAAAATGGAGACAAGTTAATAAAGAAAGTTTTTTTATTGATCAACTGAAACTTTAATCTTCAAAATACTGTTCTGAAACCATGTCCCTTGTTGCATTTCCACGCCTATTAGCTTGTTCTACACATATTTCTTCTGTTAAATCATCAGCAGCTATTGGATCATCATCTTCTAATGGACAGCCTCTTTTAATTGCTATATTGTGCAGTATGCAGCAAACCAATATAATTTTTGCAACTTTCTCTGGTGCATACTGCATAGCACCTCCAGAATGATCAAGACATCGAAACCGCATTTTCAAAAGACCGAAAGTCCTCTCAATAATCCCCCTGGTAGATCGGTGAGCTTCATTGAAACGTACTTGACTTCTGGTCTGTGGGTTGTTATAGGGAGTCAACAGCCATTCTGTACATGAGTACCCTCCATCTCCTAATAGAAGATATAATAAATATAAATATTAATATAAGAATAATTATAAAGATTGAGAACTATACAATACAAATTTAAACAATACAGATTACAGTCGACAAATTGGGCGCAATTTTTGTACATTGAAATGAGAGACAAATTAGACGTCAGTTATGCTTACCTAGAAGCCATCCTTCAGGCATATTTCCGTCCTCGAACTTCCGGTATAACCCAGTCTGCCTTAAGATGTAAGAATCATGACAGGAGCCAGGAAAGTTAGAACGGACACTGATAATCCTCATGTTGGGGTCACAGACCATCTGGACATTCAAGGAATGGAAATGCTTTCTATTCCTATAGATCTCCTCACGAGCTTGAAGTGGTCTTACAGCAACATGGGTACAGTCTATGGCACCTAGGACATTGGGCATCCCAGCCATCCTATAGAAATTTGACTTGATAGATTGCCATTCTTCAGGGGCAGATGGCAAACAAACATATCAATGAAAAATAACCATCATAGCCCCTATTACTTTGGATAAGTGGCGTGAAAAAGCAGATTGACTCATTCCAATAATGACGCTAGAAACTGCCTGAAAAGAGCAGCTAATAGTTTCAGAAGTCCCGGAATAGCTTGTGAACGAGCAGTCATCGGCTCCAAATGATCTTCAATCTCTCGATACAGGTGTAATATCGATTCACGATCAAGCCGGAATCTTTGTATGATCTCTCGGTCAGAAAGGCCGTGCAAACCAACCCGTGGAAGGAATACACGGGGGACACGAACTCTCCTTCTTCTAACGATACGATTAGCTACATTTCCAGTATTCTGTCTTCTAGCCCGGATTTGCATCACACAGAGAATAAACAAAAACAGAATTCTCTCCATAGCTGCTGAAATGAACAATGTAAGTACAATGCTGATATTACTGCCTTTTATATATGTCTAGACTGGCGTCTAGAGTGACTTTCCTATTGTTTTGTACCTTGCCCGCCACCTAAAAGGTGGCAAGGCAAAAATAACAAGGTGGGGGCGGAGATTGACGCGAGCGGACAAATAGATTTTTTAGTACATTCGTTTTTGGCGAGTTGGTGGTCAAATGTGTCTAATTACAGTGAAAAATGGAGAGGTAGCGAGGTTTGGCGGATAAGTACGCTCGCAATTTTAAAGATGCGAGTTTTAACATAATTGACGGCTTTGTACATATCAGTTTGCGAGTTTTGACGCGAGATTTGTTGCGGGTAGCTCGCTGACTGCTTAGTACATGGAGCCCTATGTCTCTTTAATGATATTCATATTTCAGGTATTGTTTTAAAATAAATATCATCTGAATAAAAACATTTGACATGAATCTGGTGTTGTCATCTTCCTTATTTATATGTTTTCTGAAAAACATTTGACATTAAACTTATGTTTTCATGTTATTTAAATGTCTTAATTAAAAAAGTTGACAATATTTTGGTGGTGTGATAGTCTTCATCTATATGTCTTAATCAAAATATTTGACATTATTCCTGTTGGGGGTTTTTTGTTGCATGTTTTAATAAATTTTCTTTACATATGTTGCACATACATTGTAAACAATTATAGTCCTAATACTTTGAAACCTTTAATTAAAGACCTTCTTTCTTTAACAAATGTTTAAAACATGTTGTGATTCCCTGGTAAGATATGAGTTAAAAAAAAAGCTTGTATAAAAGTAATGATACTTATTTGCTCTTAACGAGTGTTCAATTAAATAGATTGCTTAAAAAAATAAAAATAAATAAACAACCATATGGTTGTAAATAAAGGTTGTAATTGTATTTGAATCATTACATCCCTTAACAATGGTTTTGGTTCAGGACACTGGACAGCCCTTGTTTATTGGTGGGTGAATTTATCCACCAATCAGCAAGAACAACCCAAGTTGTTCACCAAAAATGGGCCGGCATCTAAACCTACATTCTTGCTTTTCAAATAAAGATACCAAGAGAAGGAAGAAAATTTGATAATAGGAGTAAATTAGAAAGTTGCTTAAAATTGCATGCTCTATCTGAATCACGAAAGAAAAAAATTTGGTTCAATGTCCCTTTAACCCCTTGATGACCGGACAATTTTCCAATTGTCTTACCCTTAAGGACAAGGGCTATTTTTACATTTCTGCAGTGTTAGTGTTTAGCTGTAATTTTCCTCTTACTCATTTACTGTACCCACACATATTATATACCGTTTTTTTTCACCATTAAATGGACTTTCTAGCAATACCATTATTTTCATCATATCTTATAATTTACTATAAAAAAAATGATAAAATATGAGGAAAAAATGGAAAAAAACACACTTTTTCTAACGTTGACCTCCAAAATCTGTTACACATCTACGACCACCAAAAACAATCATGCTAAATTGTTTCTAAATTTTGTCCTGAGTTTAGAAATACCCAATGTTTACATGTTCTTTGCTTTTTTTGCAAGTTATAGGGCAATAAGTACAAGTAGCACTTTGCTATTTCCAAACCACTTTTTTTCAAAATTAGCACTAGTTACATTGGAACACTGATATCTGTCCGGAATCTCTGAATATCCCTTGATATGTATATATTTTTTTTTAGAAGACAACCCAAAGTATTGATTTATGCCCATTTTGGTATATTTCATGCCACCATTTCACTGCTAAATGCGAGCAAATAAAAAGAAAATCGTTCACTTTTTCACAAATTTTGTCACAAACTTTAGGTTTCTCACTGAAATTATTTACAAACAGTTTGTGCAATTATGGCACAAATGGTTGTAAATGCTTCTCTGGGATCCCCTTTGTTCAGAAATAGCAGACATATATGGCTTTGGCATTGCTTTTTGGTAATTAGAAGGCCACTAAATGCCGCTGTGCACCACACATGTATTATGCCCAGCAGTGAAGGGGTTAATTAGGGAGCTTGTAGGGACCTTGAAGGGTTAATTTTAGCTTTAGTGTAGTGTAGTAGACAACCCAAAGTATTGATCTAGGCCCATTTTGATATATTTCATGCCACAATTTCACCGCCAAATGCGAGCAAATAAAAAAAAAAGTTACATTTTTCACAATTTTAGGTTTCTCACTGAAATTATTTACAAACAGCTTGTGCAATTATGGCACAAATGGTTGTAAATGCTTCTCTGGGATCTCCTTTGTTCAGAAATAGCAGCCATATATGGCTTTGGCGTTGCTTTTTGGCAATTAGGAGGCTGCTAAATGCTGCTGCGCACCACACTTGTATTATGCCCAGGAGTGAAGGGGTTAATTAGGTAGTTTGTAGAGAGCTTGCAGGATTAATTTTAGCTTTAGTGTAGAGATTAGCCTCCCACCTGACACATCCCACCACCTGACACATCCCACCCCCTGATCCCTCCCAAACAGCTCTCTTCCCTCCCCCACCCCACAATTGTCCCCACCATCTTAAGTACCGGCAGAAAGTCTGCCAGTACTAAAATAAAAGGAGGTTTTTTTTGTTTGTTTTTTTAAACAATTATTCAGCTGTGATGGACCCCTGCCTTAGCCCCCAACCTCCCTGATCCCATCCAAACAGCTCTTTAACCCTCCCCACCTACCTATTTGCCACCATATTGGGTACTGGTAGCTGTCTGCCAGTACCCAGTTTTCCCCAAAAAATAAAGTTTTTTTGTGTGTTTTTTTTTATTACAGTTTTTTCTGTAGTGTAGCTGCCCCCCAGTACCCCCACCCCCCTAACCCTACCAGATCCTATTATTATTATTTTTTTTTAAGTTTTCTTCCCCCCCCCTCTTAACAGTAATCATTGGTGGCAGTGGTTTTTGCCGCGTGCGCACGCCCCCGCAGGCCCCCCTCTGCATGCTCCCAGCATCCGGCGTGCACAATGCACTTGCAGGAACCGGATGCGGGTTACCGATGGGCCGCCCACCCTCCTCCCTTGAAAGCTCCCACCCACCAACAAACGGCACCATCGCTACCAGTGCAGAGAGGGCCACAGAGTGGCTCTCTCTGCATTGGATGCTTTTTAAAGGGTATTGCAGGATGCCTCAATATCAAGGCATCACTGCAATACCCTGAGAGCTGCTGGAAGTGATTGCGATCGCTTCCAGCACTTTCTTAGACAACTGACGTACCAGGTACGTCCATTGTCACTAACTGACAGATTTTGCAGGACATACCTGGTACTTAACTTGTCATTAAGGGGTTAATCAATGGTTAAAGGACCATGATACCCAAATGTTGAAACACTTGAAAGTGATACAGCATAGCTGTAAAAAGCTGACTAGAAATCTGAATATCCCTTGACGTGTATATATATTTTTTTAGAAGATATCCCAAAGTATTGATCTAGGCCCATTTTGGTATATTTCATGCCACCATTTCACTGCCAAATGCGATCAAATAAAAAGAAACGTTCACTTTTTCCACAAACTTTAGGTTTGTCACTGAAATTATTTACAAACAACTTGTGCAATTATGGCATAAATAGTTGTAAATGCTTCTCTGGGATCCCCTTTGTTCAGATATAGCAGACATATATGTCTTTGGAGTTGCTTTTTGGTAATTGCAAGGCCGTTAAATTCTGCTGCGCATCACACGTGTATTATGGCTAGCAGTGAAGGGGTTAATTAGGTATCTTGTAGGGAGCTTGCAGGGTTAATTTTAGCTTCAGTGTAGAGAGCAGCCTCCCACCTGACACATTACACCCCCTGATCCCTCCTAAACAGCTCTCTTCCCTCCCCCACCCCACAATTGACCCCGCCATCTTAAGAACTGGCAGAAAGTCTGCCAGTACTAAAATATAAGCTATCTTTTAATTTATTTTTTATAGCATATTTACATATGCTGCTGTGTAGGATCCCCCCTTAGCAACCAACCTCCCTGAGCCCCCCCAAACAGCTCTCTAATCCTCCCCTCACTCACTATTTGGTGCCATTTTGGGTACTGGCAGACAGACTTTTCAAACTTTTGTGCATTTTTTAATATATTTTTTTATTTTTCTGTAGTGTAGCTGGCCCCCTCAATACACCCCTCCCCCTCTCCCAGATCCCTTTATAAATAAAAATTTAACCCTCATCACCCACTCCCACCACATCACCACCCGCTCCCACCACACATCACCACCCGCTCCCACCACAACCGGATGGATTAGATCGCGGGGGCACTCATGGGCACGCAGCCGCGCACGCACCGGGGACTAATCCGGCAGGCGATTCCCAGCGATGGGCCGCCCACCCTCCTCCCTGCAGCTGCTCCCACCCACTAACGATCGGCACCAGAGAGTGGCCCTCTCTGCATCAGTGTGCCAGAAAATGTATTGCCATGATGCCTCAATATCAAGGCATCACGGCAATACCTTGAAAGTGTCTGGAAGCGATCAGGATCGCTTCCAGGTGCTTTAAACACCTACGTCGTACAGGGTACGTCACTGGTCTTTAAAGACCAGTTTGTGTAAGACGTACCCTGTACGGTTAAACAGAGATTATTTAGGTAATGATAGTAGGTTTTATTTAGATTTATTTTAATTATATTTAAGTTAGGGGGTGTTAGGGTTAGACTTAGGTTTAGGGGTTAATAAATTTAGTATAGTGGCGGCGACGTTGGGGGCATCAGATTAGGGGTTAATAAATGTAGGTAGGTGGCGGCGATGTTAGGGGCAGAAGATTAGGGGTTAATAATATTTAACTAGTGTTTGTGAGGCGGGAGTGCGGTGGTTTAGGGGTTAATGTTTATTATAGTGGTGGCAATGTCCGGAGCGGCAGATTATAGGTTAATAAGTGTAGTTAGGTTGCGGCAACATTGGGGACGGGAGATTAGGGGTTAATAAGTATAATGTAGGTGTCGGCGACATTGGGGGCAGCAGATTAGGGGTTAATAAGTATAATGTAGGTGGCGGCGATGTTGGGGGCAGCAGATTAGGGGTTAATAAGTATAATGTAGGTGTCGGCAATGTCGGGGGCGGCAGATTAGGGGTTAATAAATATAATGTAGGTCTCGGAGATGTCGGGGACGGCAGATTAGGGGTTAATAAGTGTAAGATTAGGGGTGTTTAGACTCGGGGTTTATGTTAGGGTGTTAGGTGTAAACATAAATTTTGTTTCCCCATAGGAACCAATGGGGCTGCGTTACGGAGCTTTACGCTGCTTTATTGCAGGTGTTAGGCTTTTTTTTCAGCCGGCTCTCCCCATTGATGTCTATGGGGAAATCTTGCATGAGCACGTACAACCAGCTCACCGCTGACTTCAGCAGCGCTGGTATTGGAGGGCGGTATGGAGCTCAATTTTGCTCTACGCTCACTTCTTGCCTAATAACGCCGGGTTTATGAAAACCTGTAAAACCAGCTCTGTAGGGAAGTTAGCGGTGACAATAACGTGCAAGTTAGCACCGCACCCCTCATAACGCAAAACTCGTAATCTAGCTGAGTGTTTGCTGCCACATGAAGGTTAAAACAAGAGGGTTTATTATAGTTCACTCCTAAAACCACAATGCTCCTACTATCAATATTGAAAGTTAGTATGCATTCAAGAAATGTCCCAAAAACGTAAAGTTCCATTCCAATGTATACTTGAACACACTTGTATACTTATCAGTGATTTGCAGGATATGGAAGTCTTGGTGCAGGACTCTCATACAAGGAGAGTAATGCGGTTCCGTAGAGGTAACAACAAACAGCACCGGTATGGGTCTCTGTGCTCCTGGATTGCTTAACCGGATATGACGTCACTCGCTGCGTAGCTCCGCCCTCAGGTGTTTGGTTCACTTTACAAATACACTGCTAGCATATTATTGCTTAACTTTGGGGTCTAACACCGGGATCTAGTATATACTATTACAGACCTTTTTGCCAATTAGGATTCACCTGATGTATTAACCACTGACACCTTTAACACAGTGGGGATATATTTCCCATCCAGGCATTTTTTTTTATTTTTTTTTTATTGAGGCATAAATTGCATAGTTACAACTTAAAGATAAAAAACAACCAGAACAAACAAACAAACAAAAAAAACAAAAAAAGAACGATCAAGCAAAATTCGATTTCTTACATAATCAACATAATACTAACATATAGAAAATAAGCCTCATGTTTTCATTTATGTCCTTAATTTCTCACACAATTTTTTTTTTTCCTCAACTGATTATTAACTAAACATTGTTTAACAGAAGAATATCACAGGAAGTTGTTAACCGGCTGTGGCTAGAGAAAAGAGGAAGAGGGAGGAGGGGGGGGGGGGAGAGAAAAAAAAAAAGAGGGTAAAGGGAAATGGGTACTACCAACGATCCAATAAGACTATCTCGGAGTGTCTAAAAGGATATATTAGGTAATCTATTTCCTCAGGAGGAAAGATTCTAATAAATGTGGCCCATTTTTTAAAGAAAAAAGTTATTTCTTTTTCAGAGGTTAAAGTTGTATCCATCTGTTCAATAATGCATTGTTTTTTCATATAGTTTTTGATTTCTAAGATACTAGGGACCGAGGTGTCTCGCCATTTAGTGAAAATTAAATTTCTTGCTGCCAGAATTGTCATATTCATATCCTTTTTATGCTCAAGAGATAAGGAGGACTCTGTAAGAAAGACAACCTCTGCCAAGGAGAGAGAGGAGACAGGTACCTTCAACACCTTAATGAGACAAAATTCTATTTTCCGCCAGAACTGCTTTATCCAGGGACAGGACCATATCATATGGATTAAGTCCACTGCCGGGTATGCACATTTTGGGCATTTATTAAAGTTAGGGTTATGCCATTTAAATCCCTTTAGTGGGGTGTAGTAAGACCTATAAAGTAATTTAATATGCGACTCTCTCCAGCTTGCAGATAGAGTGGTCTGCGCTATTATGGATATAGAACTTTCCACCTGTTCCACCCCAATGTCTAGTTCGGGAGACAAGAGGTTCCACTTTTGTGTTATGTAGTGTGGATTAGATTCACCATATTGACTAACAACCAGATCGTACCAGATTGAGATGGAGAATAAATCATATTTGACAAGAATAGGCCAATTATCTAGCTTCCCCCAGGACCAGGGCCAACCAAATTTCTCAGTGAGTAAGAAAAGGTAATGTCTGGCTTGGAGATACGTGGAAAAAGTCCTTATTACTTAAGTTAAATTCCTGTTTTAATCTGTCAAAGGTTTTTATTGATTGGGTGTCTTGATCCATGAAATGAGTAAGAAAAGTCAAGCCCAAATCATGCCATTTCTGGAAAATTTGGGACTGAGTACCTCCTTGAAATTCTGGGTTGCCACGTAGTCCCTGAAATTTTGGGATAGAAAAGTTAATACCCAATTTTTGCCCTAACTTTTTCCAGGCCTGTATTATCGTATATACAGAACTAAGACTTTTCACTTCTTTCGGGATTAAGTGTGTCGGGCAATGAATTAAGACTATAGGATTATAAGGATGCAATATATTTGCTTCAAGACTGTTATTAGTAAAGTAATCCTTATTCAGAATCCAATCTATCACAATATGTGAAAGAAAAACCAACCTATATTTACTGAGATCAGGAAGAGCCATTCCACCAAACCTTCTAGAGAGATGCAGGCCCATTTATCAAGCTCCGTACGGAGCTTGAAGGCCGTGTTTCTGGAGAGTCTTCAGACTTCATAACCCTGTCCGCCTGCTCTGAGCAGACGGACAGGAATCGCCAGAAATCAACCCGATCGAATACGATCGGGTTGATTGACACCTCCCTGCTGGCGGCCGATTGGCCGCGAGTCAGCAGGGGGCGGCATTGCACCAGCAGCTCTTGTGAGCTGCTGGTGCAATGTTAAATGTGGAGAGCGTATTCCTCTCCGCATTTAGCGAGGTCTTGCAGACCTGATCCGCAGTGTCGGATCAGGTCCGCAAGACCTTTGATAAATTGGGGCCATAGAGTCTATTAATGGAAATTCGGAGTCTCTTGCATTTCGAAATGAAATACCGGAGAGCCCTGTTCAGGCTCTTCCAGTCTTTAACTTTCAGTGTGACCGGCACATTTTGTAAGGGATAGAGAATTTTTGGGAGGAGAACCATCTTAAACAGGGCAATACGTCTTGTCAGTGAGAGCGGGAAATTTTGCCAACTTGTCATATATTCTTTTATTCTGGCTAGAATGGGAGAGATATTGAGACTATACAAGTCTTGTGGGTTTATTGATATATTGATTCCTAAATACTTAAAGTGGGAAACAACAACTTTAAAAGGCGTCTCAGATAGGGAAGCCTCATTTTTTCTGATCCAAATTAATTCTGACTTAGAGGTGTTAATCTTGTATCCTGTAAAAGTTCCAAAAGAGTTTGTAATTGAGAGTAGTCTTGGGATATTAGTTCTAGTGTTGGAGATGTAAACTAGTACATCATCTGCATATAGGGCAATTTTTTGTTCTATAGAACCAATCTTTATCCCCTGTAATAGCTGCCTTATCTTAAGAGCTAATGGCTCCATAGCTAGATCAAATAAAAGAGGCGATAGCGGGCAACCCTGTCTAGTGCCTCTCTGAAGGTTAATTAAGTTAGATTCTAAGTGATTGACAGTCAGTTTTGTTGAGGAATTTTTGCAAAGATTATTAATAAAAAATACGAAATTATCTTTTAAACCGAAGCGGGACAGGGAAGTCAGAATATGTTGATGATGTACTGAATGAAACGCTTTTTCTGCGTCAAGCGCGATAACTGCTGAGTCTGCCTGGTCTTGTGAAGAAGCCTCTCGAGAGTTATGAAAATAATCGAGTTCTCTGACTTTGGCTGCTAAATTGCGTTTGGACAGAAAGCCTGCTTGATCTTTATTAATAAGAATCTCAATCTCCTGCTGAAGTCTTTTAGCTAGAATCGATGAAAGTAATTTGTAGTCGGAATTGAGTAATGCAATAGGCCAATAGGATTCTTTTTTCAGGGGGTCTTTCCCCTGCTTTAAAATAAAGGATGTAGTGGATGCAGCAAAGGTCAAGGGAATAGGTTTACTTTCTGTATAAAATAGTTGAAAAGATTTTTTAAATGAGGAGTGATGACCGGAGCCAGAATCTTATAAAACTCATTTGGAAGAAAGTCTGGGCCAGGGGCTTTATCTAGGCGCAACTCCTTGATAGCTTGAAGAATCTCTTGATCAGAAATAGGAGCATTCATTTTAGTTACTGCATCATCATTCAAGGATGGGTGATTAAGACCATTCCAAAAATGTTCCGATGCCTCCACGTCGGATTTTCTGAAAGAGTATATATCCTTATAATAGAAAAAAAAATGTCAAGGATTTCTTTCGGATTTTTAAGTCTTGTTCCAAAAGCAGTTCGTTGGTAGAACTCCCCTGTACATTTTTAAATAGTGTAGCCAGGAGTTTACCGGCCTTATCACCATGCCAATAAAATTTGGCTTTGGATTTCAAGTCGGCTTGAACTGAAGTGTGCATTAGGAAGGTATCTCTCTCTCTCTTGGCAGAGGTGTATCTTCTCCAGTTTGCAGATGTAAGTTGAGATAAATATTTATTATAAGTATTGGTGAGTGCTCTCAGTGCTTTTTTTTCTCTAAGACCAACTTTCCATTTAAAATCAACCATATATGCGATAATGTCTCCTCTTATTACTGCCTTACCTGCTTTCCAGAGTAAATTTGGGTCATTAACTGACCCTAGATTTAAGGAGAAAAATTCATTCATTCTGGCAATTAGCCAATTTTTAAATTTTAAATTTTTAAATAGAAATTTAGGAAAGAAAAACCGATGCAAGTTAAATAGTTTAATGTTTAGCGGAATGTCTAATGTAATTGGGGCGTGGTCTGAGATAGTGATTTGTGTGATTTTAGCTGTAGCACCAGTGTTTAGTAAATTATCACTGACTAAGAATAAATCGATTCTAGAGAGGTATTTGACATTTCTGGCCTTACATGTAAATTCTCTTTGGACTGGATGTTGGATCCTCCAGATGTCTTTAAGAGCCAAGTTTCTAAACAGAGTTTTGAACATTCTAGCTTCTAAGTTATCTCTCTTGGATTTAAAAGTAGCATGCACTTGCCTGAGTCTGTCGAGAGGAATCTGTTGGGCCATATTAAAATCCCCTGCTAAAACTATATTCCCTTCACCCAGTTGTAGGATTTTGGTTTGTAGAGATTCCCAGAAACGTGTCTCAAAGTTATTGGGAGCATAGAGATTACAAAGTGTAAATATAGAGTTTGCCAATTTAATTTTTAAAATAAAAATTCTACTTTCTGGGCCAAAAAATTTCAATAGCACTTCATATGATATATT
The DNA here is from genome assembly GCF_027579735.1 of Bombina bombina. NCBI lineage: Eukaryota > Metazoa > Chordata > Amphibia > Anura > Bombinatoridae > Bombina > Bombina bombina. Next base: position 866,658,579 of record NC_069504.1, read on the forward strand.
TTTAGCTAATAAAATAGCCACCCCTCTTTTCCTACCTATGCTAGGTGTATAGAATACCTCCTTTACCCAGGAAGATATCAACTTCAGAGACTCTTCTGCGTTAAGATGAGTCTCCTGGAGAAAGGCGATATCCGAATTAAGTTTCCTCAATTGCAAAATTATCATTTTGCGCTGTATTGGGGTAGAAATGCCTCCAACATTCCAGGAGGTTAAAATCAATTTTTTTGCTTTAGACATTACTTAATACAAGAGGCGGGGAAAGGGGGAGAAAAAGAAAGGGGAAAAAGAAAGGGGAAAAAAAAGGGGGAAAGAAGAATAATCTTCCTGTGCCAAAAAGAGAACCTCCCCCCTCTTCTCCTAGCTTCACATTTTTATTTATCAGTAAGACCTGGTAGAGAAACAAAAAGTACATAAAACTAACAAAAGTTCTAGGTGCCGTCATCAATAATAAGGATAGATTAATACAATATGTAAGACCCTGTATCAGTCTACTTAATACGTTTTTCAGAATAAAATTTTTCTGCCTCAGAGGCAGTATCAAAAAAATATGTATGACCCTGAAATTCCACCTTGAGTTTGGCCAGGTATACTACTGTGGCAAATAGTCCTTCTTTAATCAATCTGCCGCAGATTGGGGAGAGCTCTCTTCTTTTCAGGTATGTTTCATATGCAAAATCTTGAAAAATTAATATTTTAGTTCCTTCTAAAAAGGTAGGTGCACTTTTACGAGATAATTGCATGATCTTAACTTTGTCCTGGTAACTTAAATATATCACTATTATGGGTCTGGGTCTAGATTTATTGCCATCTGGTAAAGGGGGTCTCCCCAATCTGTGGGCCCTCTCTACAGCTAAGGGTAACAATTCCTGAGGGAAATTTAATAGCTGAGGAAGCGTGTCAGCTGTGAATTTCAATAAATCTGTATTCTGTTTAGTTTCAGGGACCCCAATTATTCTGACGTTTTTTCTCCTTGATCGATTTTCTAAATCCTCAATTTTGTTCTGTAACTCTATCAGAGAGAGAGAGTTTGTCTGTAACTTGGTGTTATGTGAAGCTGTAAGATCTTCAAGATCAGACACTCTTTGTTCGGATTCCTGAATTCTTGTCGAGAACTGCTTGACCTCATTAGAGAGGGTATGCAGGTCCTGCTTTATTTCTATTTTGAGAGACTCAAACTTCGGGTTTAGGGCTTCTAAGATACTATGCAGTTCGACTAGGGCTTCAGATGCCGTTTTGTTCTTCCTATCTCTGGGTCTGGAAGCCATGACTGGTGGTTTTATAGTGAGTTGGTGAATTTAAAAATCTATCCATAAGTGAGTTAAAGGGAGAAGGAAAAAAGTGCGACACAATTTAGGAAAAAGAAGTGTGTATGGTCCACTGAGTAAGTGAATGTGAAGGGAATAAGAGGGAAAGGGAAGGAGAGAAAAAAAAAAAAGGGAGGGGGAGAAAGAAAAGGAAGGGAAAAAGGGAGGGGGTTGTGGGTGAGTGAAGTGAAGGAGTGCTCAATCAAATTCTGTGACAAGGGGGTGATCTAAGCCCGCCAGGGATTTTCATTCCAAGAAGATAAGACTTAACCTTCGTACAAATTGATATCAGCTGAACAGACCCTGCTAACTTGTTAAGTTAAATTACTGACGCTACTAATCCTGGCATCCTATGCTGTCTTGGGAACTTCTAGTAAGCTAATATGTTATAAGGACTATTTTTATTGTTGAACCCCAGAAGTCTCAACTAAACTAAAGTCGGGGCTCACTTCAAGCTGGAACCGAGAAATTCAGCTCATTATAAAGCCTAGAGCAAGATCTACTATAGCAGAACCTTGATCTGTCTCCCTCTCTTTATTAGAAAATTCCCTCAAAAATCGGTGTAACAGGGAATAAGCAAAGGAGAGAAAAAAAAAAACCCAACCACAGCACACTCTATCTACTTTGTGCTATATCAGCGGTAGCAAAACAAAATAAACCCTAGGTACAGAGATACAAATAAAGCCCACTTTGAATCAAACTGTTTGTATAAAGATCAGGAAAGTTTAACCCAGAGTTTAAATTATCAAAAGTTCATGTTGTTAAATGAGAAGGGGTAAAGGTTATAAAGAACGATCTGTTTGCAGCAGGAACGTCAATAGTATATCCAGCAAACTATATTCGGTTTGATGGATACCTGTATAGCCAACCTCTGCACTGCAGTCTTAACTAAGCAAAACAAACAAGAAGAAGGAAAGGAAATCCACTACTGCGATGTGCCTTCTGGTATCAATGCCTTCTGATATCAATGTATAGTTGTCAGCTTGTGAACGATAATGTATAAAGAGTCAATCTATCAATTGCTCTGCATTCACCCCTCCTGCGATGGAACTCGTCGGGGCAGTCCCTTCAAACCACTGTTTCAATAAACGAAAGTTTCCTTAGCTGTTATCCCAGGTCTATGTTTCGATTTTTAACCAGCCTCAGCCTCTGAGATGCAAGAGCTCATGTAGGAGCCACATATGCTCCGCCATAAGAGAAGAAGCCAGGCCCCCTGGGCTCGTGAACAACCAGCGATACCCAGTCACAGCACTCAACTCACAGGCTCAATTTCAGCATTATCCTGCGTGCTCTCACTTCTCAGCGACCACAAAGGGGGAGATGAAAGCCGGGAGTACATATATCAACAACTCACCTATCCTGGTCCAACCTAACTGCAAAGCCAATGGCTCCCCACATGTAGCATCCGTGGGTGGGGAAAACAAGCAGTGCTATCAGAAGCTGCCAGGCGGAGAAATGGGCCAATGCCTTAGCCCTCGAGCGTTTTGACCCCAAGGTAGAGATGCCTGATGTGGGTGAGTGAGTAGTAGATTACACTCGTTACAGCGGCCTTGGTTTAACCTGTTCGGCTGTCTACCCCCCTCACGCAGCACTGGTGGGAGGGGGGAACTGCAACAAGTATTTTTCAGACTTGAGGAATTCGAGCTTTTCGGGCTATCTACCCCCCTCTCGCAGCACCGGTGGGAGGGGGGTCTGCCGCAAGTGTTCTTCAGACTTTGAGGAGCTTATACACGCAATGTCCTGCGTGGAGCTCAAAGCATCAGGTGGTATAATATAGCGCAGTTGGTGAAAAGAGCTGTAGGAGTCCCCTCAGGGCATAAACCAAGCCGGCTGCAGAATCTTCCCTCGGTTGCTGAGGTTCCCGGCGCGAGAAACACCGCCAGTGGGTTACCTGCAGGGAACAGGAGCTTGTGCTGCACAACCTGTACACAGGCTCCTCCTCCGGAACTCCCTAAACCAGGCATATTCCCCATCCAGGCATATAATATACTTCATACTCTTGAGGGTGGACCAGGTGAGCATAACCACTCACATTACTCTGATATGATATTGATTATCAGATTACACTATGATGTTTTTGTTTCTCTGTTTTGTCGTTCCTCTCTCTTTCCTTTAACCCTCTGGCTACTGGCGAACATACTTGAGAGCGCTGCCTGACTCCCTCTTTTTGCACAAACATATATATCTATATATATATATACAAATTTCCCAAAGAAAGGCACACTCCCAGGGGCGTATTTTGGCCTAGGCGAACACGGCACTTGCCTAGGGCAGCAGATTCAAAGGGGGTAGCACTTTTTTTTTTGGCTATATTTGTAAAAAGCTTACAGTTATTTTAGAAATATTATACAGGTATATAATGAGAAAGTTTACCCAAGGAGTTTACATTCTATGGGGGTATAATAAGAGACTGCCCATGGAGCTTACTTTTTAAAGGTAACTCTGAACCTTTCATTTATTTAGCTAGCTATTGCCTTTAGTTCTGTTGACTTTGTATTCTGTTTGGAGAAGCATTGTTTGAGGATTTATATATATTGAAGCAATAGATAGATATGTGTGTGTGTGTGTGTGCAAGTGTTTTGCAATCCTTGTGAACATTTACTTTGGAAATTCAATGAAAAAAAATCACATTACTCCCAGCCCAAAAACTCAGACACAACTGATGGGGACTTACTGGCAGTAATGTTTCATAATTTTTTTAAAAAATATTAATGGAAAAGTCTGGGTTTCTGAATAATTCTGTATTTTAGAATTCCAGATTTGGGCATTATATATACATTATGAGATAAGACTTCTAGTGGAAGCAGTCACTGATATAGAAGTAGTGAATACTGGTAATGTTTCACACATTTAAGAAGAGGGGTTCAGACCATGGGCATGACTTGTAACAGATATAAAAGGGCAAGGAGCACACTTTGTCATATTAAAGGAGATTAATATACTAGAGTCACAATCAAACACGACTACAAAACAGGAAAGAAAATAATTAGGCCTTTGATAATTAGATCTGGGATATTAAGAATTCTCTAGGGTTTAAAGCTTAAGAATAAAAAACAAATCCTATTTTTGAATCTGACAATAATTATATATATATATATATATATTGACAGGGTCAGAGATCATATATAGCAGGAGAATGGAGCTCTCTGTGTTTCCAGGAGGGGAACAGTTACATTGTAGGTGCTCTCAGCTAGTGCAATAAGCTTGCTAACAAAAGGTCTGATCTGAGAGCAAAGGCTGTCTCTCTCTTTCCTGTGAAGAAGAACTATAATACAGACTGTCTGTAAGAACAGAAACACAGAGTTACAAAACAGGTACTTTAAAAAGATGGTTTATTTATGTAAAGCAGTTGTTTACTGGGGATAGCTCTGATGCTCTAAAAAAATAGTTAGGAAGTCTTCAAAGTTTAGTTAGCTTCTTCAGTTGGGAGTAGGTGTTTGTTTTGATTTATTTTATCTTGGCAAAAAAGCTAATTATGTGAAACCTGAAATAAATAGTTTGCTTTTTAATCAAATTAACTCTCCTTGTTGAGGACAAAAGCTCAGTCACCTTGCCACAGTGGTGTCAGAAGTGGGATTTGACTTGTACTGAGAGCCTAGAACATACCCCTTAACTGTCCTGAGTTGTGCGGGACAGTCACAAATTTAAAGGTCTGTCCCACAGTCTCGCACTGAGCATTCAGTCCCGCATTGCCCCGGGCAGTGGTCTGCTACACTTGAGTTAACAAAAAACAAAAAAATGACTTGCTATTGGATCCTAAAGTCATGTGACTACATTGAGTAAATCCAATCGATCTCTACCTCCATGCACGATTGCTCTTGTCAGTTGGCACGTGATTGCAAACTTCAAGGCGCTAACTGTATAGTGCTGTCTCTGTCTCCTAGGAAAGCGTAGCTCAGCAGGTGAGTGCTTAGACAGTGTCCCAAACCCGGCGGTTGGTTGGTGCTAGCGGCGACTTTGTGACTGAGCAGCAGACCATTACCACGCTCTTTGTGCTTTTTCAGCGTAGCTCTGCAGGAACATTCTGCCCACAAATAAACCACTGTCTTGTTGTCAAGGAAATGCAGCCGAAAATAACGTGGCAAACTATGAAGCAGGTAATAAAACAATAATTATATACTTTTGGATTTGCTGTTAAAATCTTTTTACTGCTAATGCAAATCAAACGTATGTGGAAGCCCTGTTTTCAGATTCAAACTGCGCTCAAAAGCACTTACTTTAGTTTTGATTTCCTGAATAAACAATGTTTGGCAAAATTACCTAAACAGTTATGTCATATGTTTAACAAAGAGTATATTTTGTTATTGGAATCACACATTTTTCTTGGCTTTGCATCATAGGCATTCACTAGTCAAGACAAATAACTCCTATACCCAGCAGATATTATATATAAAAGGCAACCTTCCCCTATGGACAGGTTCTCTTTTTTATTCAAATTTGTTGTCTTGGTTTATTTAATGTAATTTTTTAGTCTATAATCCTTTAGAGCATGTATCCCTTTCTTTCAGTATCTTGCATTTATTCAGCATTGCAGTGATATGCCTCACAGTTATTACTAACAAATCCCATACATGCCCTAGCAACCACAAGCTTATTTGTTTCAAAACATCTGGATTCTGTGAGTTTTTAAACTGATAAAAGCTTGTACAAGCCTCAGAACTGCATAAACTTAAAAGTGGAATAACAAAATATATAACAATATATAATAGCAACCAAGTATGTATGTATGTGTGTGTGTGTATATGTTTGTGTATGTATTTATATATGTGTGTGTGTGTATGTATGTATATATGTGTGTGTGTATGTATGTTTGTGTATGTATTTATATATGTGTGTGTGTATGTATGTTTGTGTATTTATTTATATATATGTGTGTATGTATGTGTGGGGAGGGGGTTATGTGTGTAAGTGAGGCCGAATGGCAGTCCTGTATTATTATATGTTTGTATATAGGCTACTGGGAAGACTGATCAGAGTGTATATGTGTGTGCATGTGTAAATGTGTGTGTGTGAAGGAATATATGTGTGTATGTATGTAACTATGTATGTGTGTAAAAATATGTGTGCGTAGCCTGTATAGTACCCGCATGAGGAGGGAAAGCAAACCTCTGTTAACGGGGAGAAAAGTGTCCCTCTTTGGTTATTTCAAATGTTGGGAAGGTATGGCCTAGAAGCACAGAACCCACTAAAAATAGATACATATAAAAGTTTAAGTGATTGCAAAAATGGAGGAGATTATAACACATCTTGAAAGATCTATAAAGATTGAGGCTGCCATAGTCCCCAGGTTGCCCTATTCCCTGGTGTTGGGGTGCAACTTCCCAGGTTTCAGGATTCTAATACAAAATTAGTTAACCCCAGTAAAACATCCAGAACCTGCAAATGAAAATCTCTCACATGTATTCCCTTTTACTCACCCTGATATACTGTATTTTCTAAAGGTGGTAAAACATGGAAGTCAAAGCAAGAGAGGAGGGCAGATAAGTACAGGTGTACAAACCGTTATGTGAAGCATTAGTTAGTGAGATTGAGAATGAGGTTGGTGCCATACCAGGTTTAAGTGCTGATGCCGCATCCATAGTAGAGATCAATGTTGAACAGCATCTTAACAATCTGAACACTAATACAAAATACATTTACAAATGTTGTAGTAGTTAAAGGAGTTGGGGTAGAAGGAAAGTCTAAAAATGTAATCCCTATTTCATTCTAAGAGATGACCTATTATATAGAGCGGTCAAAGAGGAAGGGCAAGAAACAGAAAAACTTTTGGTACCCCACCCTTTCAGGCGAAAGGTCTTAGAGTTAGCCCATCTTTTTTGGGGACATTTAGGAACAGAGAAAACCCAAGACAGAAAGTTAAGAAACTTTTTTACAAAGGTAAAATGATTCTGCACCTCATGCCCAGATTGTCAATTAACAGCTTCAAATCCTCATTATAAGGGGCCCTTTTATACTTCTACCCATAATTCATACAACCTTTGAACAAATTGCCATGGACTTGGTGGAGCCTTTGAAGAAAATAATATATATATAATAGTAAATAATGTGGATCAAATGCAAGAACACATTAACCAGATCACTCTCATAGTTAAACAATATTTAGAAGAAGCTCAACAGACAACAAGTACTCTATAACAGACAATTTTCTGTATGAACTTTCCAGCCAGGTGACCGGGTTATGGTTCTTGACCCACCACTGAGTAAACGGTTGTCTTGGTAGCAAGGCCCATATGAGATTATTAGCAAGGAAGGGCCTTTAAATTACAAAGTGAGGCAGCCTGATGAGGAAAAAGTAGGAGTATGGGAATTAAAGGCAAAATCCACTCTTGTCCCTAAGGCGAAAATGCAGAGCAGCAAAATGAAGTTAAAGAAATGTTAAAAAGAAATGCCGATGTTTTTTTCTTATACACCAGATAGAACTAAGGGCAAAGTTCATAATATCATTACGGAGCCAGGAGTAATTGTCAAAGTAAACCTCTACAGGGTACCAAACTCAAAAAGAGAGGAAATACAGGCAGAAGTAGTAAAAATGTTATAACTAGGGGTTATTGAGGAATCTTGTAATCAGTGGCCAAGTCCTATAGTCCTTGTGCCAAAACCAAGGTGGTGTTCTGTGGCTCTTAAATGATTTCAGAAAACTCAATGAGTGTTCTAAATTTGATGCATACACTATTCCCAGGATAGATGACCTTGTTGAAAATATGGCACCAGATCCTCACAAAAGGGTATTGACACATCCCTCTGTCTGAGGAAGCTAAAGAGAAGACAGCATTTGCCACTCCAATGTACCGTTTTGCCATTTGGATTACATGGGGCACCAGCAACATTTCAACGATTAATGAATAAGTTGTTGAAGCCCCATGCCTATGCCTCAGCTTATCTAGATGATCTAGGTATCCATAGCCAGGACAAGGAGTCCCATTTGCATAAAGTAGAAGCTGTTTTAGACACTTAGAAGCTGGCCTCACAGTCAGTGCTACTAAATGTTTAATAGGTTGCTTTGGGGTAAACAATAGGAAGAGATATGGTGAAGCCAGACAGATAACTCATTGTGCTAATGCACTGTTGCAGAGATCTGTAGCAACACGAGGGTTGCAGGTTCGATCCCGGCAAAGTTCACTCAGCCTTTCATCCTTCTGAGGTCGGTAAAATGAGTACCATTAAGTTGGGTAATAATAACACCTGTTATTAGTGTTGTGAGTCGGTTAAGTCCGAGGTTGTGTGCTATACAAGTATCAATTATTATTATACTGTATTTAAAAAGATTTTTCCAGTAAAACAGTTGTTTACTGAAGACAGCCTAGATGCCTCAGTAAAGTAGTAAGGAAATCTTTAGTTCAGTTAGCCTCTTGAGTTGGGAGTAGGTAATTGTTTCAATTTGTTTTATCTTTGCAAAAAACTAATTTTGTGAAACCTGCGGTGTAACAAATAAATAGTATGTTTTGTAATCAAATTAACTTTTCTTCTTGTTGAGGCCAAAAGTTCTGCCACTTTGTCACAATATGTACTGTATATACATCTAGCTATCTGTAAAGATTTTACAATTAAGACTGTTCAATTGGGAAATAGTTTTCAGGTAAAAATAAAATATATATATATATATATATATATATATATATATATATATATATATATATATATACATACATACACAAAACCACATTTAGCCTTTCTAGTAAACAGATTTATATATTAAATAGCTAATGAATGTTAAAAACATCATTTATGTAAGAACTTACCTGATAAATTCATTTCTTTCATATTGGCAAGAGTCCATGAGCTAGTGGCGTATGGGATATCCAATCCTACCAGGAGGGGCAAAGCTTCCCAAACCTCAAAATGCCTATAAATACACCCCTCATCACACCCACAATTCAGTTTAACGAATAGCCAAGTAGTGGGGTGATAAAGTTAGGAGTAAAAAAGCATACAAAAAAGAGGAACTGGAAATATAATTGTGCTTTTATACAAAAAAATCATAACCACCAGAAAAAGGGTGGGTCTCATGGACTCTTGCCAATATGAAAGAAATTAATTTATCAGTTAAGTTCTTACAAAAATTATGTTTTCTTTCATGTAATTGGCAAGAGTGCATGAGCTAGTGACGTATGGGATAGAAATACCCAAGATGTGGAAGTCCACAGAAGAGTCACTAGAAAGGGAGGGATAAAATAAAAACAGCCATTTTCAGCTGAAAAAAATAAATCCGCAAAAAAAAAAATTCTCATAAATTTAAAGAAAAAAAACTTAAAACATAAGCAGAAGAATCAAACTGAAACAGCTGCCTGAAGAACTTTTCTACCAAAAACTGCTTCAGAAGAAGCAAATACATACAAATGGTAACATTTAGTAAATGTATGCAAAGAAGACCAAGTTGCTGCTTTGCAAATCTGATCAACTGAAGTTTCATTCTTAAAAGCCCAAGAAGTGGAGACTGATCTAGTAGAATGAGCTGTGATCCCCTGAGGCGGGGACTGTCCCGCCTCCAAATAAGTTTTATGAATCAAAAGCTTTAACCAAGATGCCAAAGAAATGGCAATCGCTTTCTGACCTTTTCTAGAACCAGAGAAGACAACAAATAGACTAGATGTCTTCCTGAAATTTTTAGTATCTTCAACATAATATTTCAAAGCTCTTACAATATCCAAAGAATGTAAAGATCTTTCAAGAGTATTCTTGGGATTAGGACACAAGGAAGGAACAACAATTTCCCTACTAATGTTGTTAGAATTCACAACCTTAGGAATAAATTTAAACGAAGTCCGCAAAACAGCCTTATCCTGATGAAAAATCAGCAAAGGAGACTCGCAAGAGAGAGCAGACAATTCGGAAACTCTTCTAGCTGAAGAGATAGCCAAAAGAAACAACACTTTCTAAGAAAGTAGTTTAATATCCAAAGAATGCATAGGCTCAAAATGAGGAGCCTGCAAAAGTCTTCAAAACCAAATTAAGACTCCAAGGAGGAGAGATTGATTTAATAACAGGCTTGATACAAACCAAAGCCTGAACAAAACAATGAATATCAGGAAGCTTAACAATCTTTCTATGAAATAAAACAGAAATAGCAGAGATTTGTCCTTTCAAAGTACTTCCAGACAAACCTTTATCCAAACCATCCTGAAGAAACTGCAAAATTCTAGGAATTCTAAAAGAATGCCAGGAGAATTTATGAGAAGAACACCATAAAAACATAATTTATGTAAGAACTTACCTGATAAATTCATTTCTTTCATATTAGCAAGAGTCCATGAGCTAGTGACGTATGGGATATACATTCCTACCAGGAGGGGCAAAGTTTCCCAAACCTCAAAATGCCTATAAATACACCCCTCACCACACCCACAATTCAGTTTAACGAATAGCCAAGAAGTGGGGTGATAAAAAAGTGCGAAAGCATATAAAATAAGGAATTGGAATAAGTGTGCTTTATACAAAAATCATAACCACCACAAAAAAAGGGCGGGCCTCATGGACTCTTGCTAATATGAAAGAAATGAATTTATCAGGTAAGTTCTTACATAAATTATGTTTTCTTTCATGTAATTAGCAAGAGTCCATGAGCTAGTGACGTATGGTATAATGATTACCCAAGATGTGGATCTTCCCACACAAGAGTCACTAGAGAGGGAGGGATAATATAAAGACAGCCAATTCCTGCTGAAAATAATCCACACCCAAAATAAAGTTTAATGAAAAACATAAGCAGAAGATTCAGACTGAAACCGCTGCCTGAAGTACTTTTCTACCAAAAACTGCTTCAGAAGAAGAAAATACATCAAAATGGTAGAATTTAGTAAAAGTATGCAAAGAGGACCAAGTTGCTGCTTTGCAAATCTGATCAACCGAAGCTTCATTCCTAAACGCCCAGGAAGTAGAAACTGACCTGGTAGAATGAGCTGTAATCCTCTGAGGCGGAGTTTTACCCGACTCAACATAGGCAAGATGAATTAAAGATTTCAACCAAGATGCCAAAGAAATGGCAGAAGCTTTCTGGCCTTTTCTAGAACCGGAAAAGATAACAAATAGACTAGAAGTCTTTCGGAAAGACTTAGTAGCTTCAACATAATATTTCAAAGCTCTAACATCCAAAGAATGCAATGATTTCTCCTTAGAATTCTTAGGATTAGGACATAATGAAGGAACCACAATTTCTCTACTAATGTTGTTGGAATTCACAACTTTAGGTAAAAATTCAAAAGAAGTTCGCAACACCACCTTATCCTGATGAAAAATCAGAAAAGGAGACTCACAAGAAAGAGCAGATAATTCAGAAACTCTTCTGGCAGAAGAGATGGCCAAAAGGAACAAAACTTTCCAAGAAAGTAATTTAATGTCCAATGAATGCATAGGTTCAAAGGGAGGAGCTTGAAGAGCTCCCAGAACCAAATTCAAACTCCAAGGAGGAGAAATTGACTTAATGACAGGTTTTATACGAACCAAAGCTTGTACAAAACAATGAATATCAGGAAGAATAGCAATCTTTCTGTGAAAAAGAACAGAAAGAGCAGAGATTTGTCCTTTCAAGGAACTTGCAGACAAACCCTTATCTAAACCATCCTGAAGAAACTGTAAAATTCTCGGTATTCTAAAAGAATGCCAAGATAAATGATGAGAAAGACACCAAGAAATATAAGTCTTCCAGACTCTATAATATATCTCTCTAGATACAGATTTACGAGCCTGTAACATAGTATTAATCACAGAGTCAGAGAAACCTCTTTGACCAAGAATCAAGCGTTCAATCTCCATACCTTTAAATTTAAGGATTTCAGATCCTGATGGAAAAAAGGACCTTGTGACAGAAGGTCTGGTCTTAACGGAAGAGTCCACGGTTGGCAAGAGGCCATCCGGACAAGATCCGCATACCAAAACCTGTGAGGCCATGCCGGAGCTAGCAGCAGAACAAACAAGCATTCCTTCAGAATCTTGGAGATTACTCTTGGAAGAAGAACTAGAGGCGGAAAGATATAGGCAGGATGATACTTCCAAGGAAGTGATAATGCATCCACTGCCTCCGCCTGAGGATCCCGGGATCTGGACAGATATCTGGGAAGTTTCTTGTTTAGATGAGACGCCATCAGATCTATTTCTGGAAGTTCCCACATTTGAACAATCTGAAGAAATACCTCTGGGTGAAGAGACCATTCGCCCGGATGCAACGTTTGGCGACTGAGATAATCCGCTTCCCAATTGTCTACACCTGGGATATGAACCGCAGAGATTAGACAGGAGCTGGATTCCGCCCAAACCAAAATTCGAGATACTTCTTTCATAGCCAGAGGACTGTGAGTTCCTCCTTGATGATTGATGTATGCCACAGTTGTGACATTGTCTGTCTGAAAACAAATGAACGATTCTCTCTTCAGAAGAGGCCAAAACTGAAGAGCTCTGAAAATTGCACGGAGTTCCAAAATATTGATCGGTAATCTCACCTCCTGAGATTCCCAAACTCCTTGTGCCGTCAGAGATCCCCACACAGCTCCCCAACCTGTGAGACTTGCATCTGTTGAAATTACAGTCCAGGTCGGAAGCACAAAAGAAGCCCCCTGAATTAAACGATGGTGATCTGTCCACCACGTTAGAGAGTGTCGAACAATCGGTTTTAAAGATATTAATTGAGATATCTTTGTGTAATCCTTGCACCATTGATTCAGCATACAGAGCTGAAGAGGTCGCATGTGAAAACGAGCAAAGGGGATCGTGTCCGATGCAGCAGTCATAAGACCTAGAATTTCCATGCATAAGGCTACCGAAGGGAATGATTGTGACTGAAGGTTTCGACAAGCTGAAATCAATTTTAGACATCTCTCGTCTGTTAAAGACAGAGTCATGGACACTGAATCTATCTGGAAACCCAGAAAGGTTACCCTTGTCTGAGGAATCAATGAACTTTTTGGTAAATTGATCCTCCAACCATGATCTTGAAGAAACAACACAAGTCGATTCGTATGAGATTCTGCTAAATGTAAAGACTGAGCAAGTACCAAGATATCGTCCAAATAAGGAAATACCACAATACCCTGTTCTCTGATTACAGACAGAAGGGCACCAAGAAGCTTTGTAAAAATTCTTGGAGCTGTAGCTAGGCCAAACGGCAGAGCCACAAACTGGTAATGCTTGTCCAGAAAAGAGAATCTCAGGAACTGATAATGATCTGGATGAATCGGAATATGCAGATATGCATCCTGTAAATCTATTGTGGACATATAATGCCCTTGCTGAACAAAAGGCAAGATAGTCCTTACAGTTACCATCTTGAACGTTGGTATCCTTACATAACGATTCAATATTTTTAGATCCAGAACTGGTCTGAAGGAATTCTCCTTCTTTGGTACAATGAAGAGATTTGAATAAAACCCCATCCCCTGTTCCGGAACTGGAACTGGCATAATTACTCCAGCCAACTCTAGATCTGAAACACAATTCAGAAATGCTTGAGCTTTCACTGGATTTACTGGGACACGGGAAAGAAAAAATCTCTTTGCAGGAGGTCTCATCTTGAAACCAATTCTGTACCCTTCTGAAACAATGTTCTGAATCCAAAGATTGTGAACAGAATTGATCCAAATTTCTTTGAAAAAACGTAACCTGCCCCCTACCAGCTGAGCTGGAATGAGGGCCGCACCTTCATGAGGACTTAGAAGCAGGCTTTGCCTTTCTAGCAGGCTTGGATTTATTCCAGACTGGAGATGGTTTCCAAACTGAAACTGCTCCTGAGGATGAAGGATTAGGCTTTTGTTCTTTGTTGAAACGAAAGGAACGAAAACGATTATTAGCCCTGTTTTTACCTTTAGATTTTTTATCCTGTGGTAAAAAAGTTCCTTTCCCACCAGTAACAGTTGAGATAATAGAATCCAACTGAGAACCAAATAATTTGTTACCCTGGAAAGAAATGGAAAGTAGAGTTGATTTAGAAGCCATATCAGCATTCCAAGTCTTAAGCCATAAAGCTCTTCTAGCTAAAATAGCTAGAGACATAAACCTGACATCAACTCTGATAATATAAAAAATGGCATCACAGATAAAATTATTAGCATGCTGAAGAAGAATAATAATATCATGAGAATCATGATCTGTTACTTGTTGCGCTAAAGTTTCCAACCAAAAAGTTGAAGCTGCAGCAACATCAGCCAAAGATATAGCAGGTCTAAGAAGATTACCTGAACACAGATAAGCTTTTCTTAGAAAGGATTCAATTTTCCTATCTAAAGGATCCTTAAACGAAGTACCATCTGACGTAGGAATAGTAGTACGTTTAGCAAGGGTAGAAATAGCCCCATCAACTTTAGGGATTTTGTCCCAAAATTCTAATCTGTCAGACGGCACAGGATATAATTGCTTAAAACGTTTAGAAGGAGTAAATGAATTACCCAATTTATCCCATTCTTTGGAAATTACTGCAGAAATAGCATTAGGAACAGGAAAAACTTCTGGAATAACCACGGGAGATTTAAATACCTTATTCAAACGTTTAGAATTAGTATCAAGAGGACCAGAATCCTCTATTTCTAAAGCAATTAGTACTTCTTTAAGTAAAGAACGAATAAATTCCATTTTAAATAAATATGAAGATTTATCAGCATCAATCTCTGAGACAGAATCCTTTGAACCAGAAGAGTCATCAGAATCAGAATGATGATGTTCATTTAAAAATTCATCTGTAGGGAGAGAAGTTTTAAAAGATTTTTTACGTTTACTAGAAGGAGAAATAACAGACATAGCCTTCTTTATGGATTCAGAAACAAAATCTCTTATGTTATCAGGAACATTCTGCACCTTAGATGTTGAAGGAACTGCAACAGACAATGGTACTTTACTAAAGGAAATATTATCTGCATTAACAAGTTTGTCATGACAATTAATACAAACAACAGCCGGAGGAATAGCTACCAAAAGTTTACAGCAGATACACTTAGCTTTGGTAGATCCAGCACTAGACAGCAATTTTCCTGTAGTATCTTCTGACTCAGATGCAACGTGAGACATTTTGCAATATGTAAGAGAAAAAACAACATATAAAGCAAAATTGATCAAATTCCTTAAATGACAGTTTCAGGAATGGGAAAAAATGCCAAAGAACAAGCTTCTAGCAACCAGAAGCAATGAAAAATGAGACTTAAATAATGTGGAGACAAAAGCGACGCCCATATTTTTTAACGCCAAATAAGACGCCCACATTATTTGGCGCCTAAATGCTTTTGGCGCCAAAAATGACGCCACATCCGTAACGCCGACACTTTTGGCGCAAAATAACGTAAAAAAATGACGCAACTTCCGGCGACACGTATGACGCCGGAAACGGAAAAGATTTTTTGCGACAAAAAAGTCAGCGCCAAGAATGACGCAATAAAATGAAGCATTTTCAGCCCCCGCGAGCCTAACAGCCCACAGGGAAAAAGAGTCAAATTTTTGAAGGTAAGAAAAAATGATTAATTCAAATGCATTATCCCAAATATGAAACTGACTGTCTGAAAAATAAGGAATGTTGAACATTCTGAGTCAAGGCAAATAAATGTTTGAATACATATATTTAGAACTTTATAAACAAAGTGCCCAACCATAGCTTAGAGTGTCACAGAAAATAAGATTTACTTACCCCAGGACACTCATCTACATGTTTGTAGAAAGCCAAACCAGTACTGAAACGAGAATCAGCAGAGGTAATGGTATATATAAGAGTATATCGTCGATCTGAAAAGGGAGGTAAGAGATGAATCTCTACGACCGATAACAGAGAACCTATGAAATAGACCCCGTAGAAGGAGATCACTGCATTCAAATAGGCAATACTCTCCTCACATCCCTCTGACATTCACTGCACGCTGAGAGGAAAACCGGGCTCCAACTTGCTGCGGAGCGCATATCAACGTAGAATCTAGCACAAACTTACTTCACCACCTCCATCGGAGGCAAAGTTTGTAAAACTGAATTGTGGGTGTGGTGAGGGGTGTATTTATAGGCATTTTGAGGTTTGGGAAACTTTGCCCCTCCTGGTAGGAATGTATATCCCATACGTCACTAGCTCATGGACTCTTGCTAATTACATGAAAGAAATATAAGTTTTCCAAACTCGATAATAAATTTTGCTTGAAACAGACTTACGAGCCTGTAACATAGTATTAATCACTGAGTCAGAGAAACCTATATGACTAAGCACTAAGCATTCAATTTCCATACCTTCAAATTTAATGATTTGAGATCCTGATGGAAAAATGGCCCTTGAGACAGAAGGTCTGGTCTTAAAGGAAGTGGCCAAGGCTGGCAACTGGACATCCGGACAAGACCTGCATACCAAAACTTGTGAGGCCATGCTGGTGCTATCAGAAACACATACGATTGTTTCATAATGATCTTGAGATCACTCTTGGAAGAACTAGAGGCAGAAAGATATAAGCAGGTTGATAAAACCAAGGAATTTCTAAAGCATCCACTATCTCCGCCTGAGGATCCCTGGACCTGGATAGGTACCTGGGAAGTTTCTTGTTTAGATGAGAAGCCATCAGCTCTATTTCTGGAAGACCCCACATCTGTACAATCTGACAAAATACATCTGGATGGAGAGACCACACCTCCGGATGTAAATTCTGACGGCTGAGATAATTTGCTTCCCAATTGTCTACACCTGGGATATGCACCGCAGAAATTAGACAAGAGCTGGATTCCACCCAAGAAAGTATCCGAGATACTTCTTTCATAGCTAGGGGACTGCGAGTCCCACCCTGATGATTGACATATGCCACAGTTGTGATATTGTCCGTCTGAAAACAAATTAATGGTTCTCTCTTTAACAGAGGCCAAACCTGAAGATCCCTGAAAATAGCACAGAGTTCTAAAATATTGATTGGTAACCTCGCCTCTTGAGGTTTCCAAACCCCTTGTGCTGTCAGAGATCCCCAGAGAGCTCCCCAGCCTGAAAGACTTGCATCTGTTGTGATTACAGTCCAGGTAGGATGAACAAAAGAAGCCCCTTGAATTTTACGATGATGGTCTAACCACCAAGTCAAAGAGAGTTGAATGTTGGGATTTAAGTATATCAATTGTGATATCCGAGTTTAATCCCTGCACCATTGATTCAGCATACAAAGCTGTAGAGATCTCATATAAAAACGAGCAAAGGGGAATTGCGTCCGATGCTGCAGTCATGAGACCTAAAACTTCTATGCACATAGCCACTGAAGGGAATGATTGAGACTGAAGGTTTCGACAAGCTGAAACCAATTTCATTTGTCTCTTGTCTGTTAAAGACAGAGTCATGGACACTGAATCTATCTGGAAACCTAAAAAGGTGACCCTTGTCTGAGGAATCAAGAAACCCTTTGGTAAATTGATTCTCCAACCATGTCTTTGAAGAAACAACGCTAGTTGATTCGTGTGAGATTCGGCTAGAAGTAAAGACTCAGCTAGTACCAAGATATAGTCCAAATAAGGAAACACCACCATACCCTGCTCTCTGATTACAGATAGAAGGGCACCGAGAACCTTCTAAAAGATCCTTGGAGCTGTTGCTAGGCCAAATGGAAGAGCGACAAATTGGTAATGCTTGTCTAGAAAAGATACAAATAGAAAGAGGGCGCCACATAGCGTAATAATAGGGAGATCCTGAGAAGGCTCACCATTATACAGTGTACTAGCCGCTGATTAAAGTACTAGCAGGCGAGATTGCACTGGCCATAGTACAGTGCAACAACTTTTGGTAAGCGCATTACCTGTTAACACCTAACTACTTTGAAAAAACGTTATTACGCTATGTGGCGCCCTCTTTCTATTTTCTACAGCTGAAGGTGCTTACAGAGCCATCCACAAAAGAAAAAGGGAGATCCTGAGAAGGCTCACCATCATACAGTGTACTAGCCGCTGATTAAAGTGCTAGCAGGCGAGATTGCACTGGTCACAGTACATTGCAACTACTTTTGGTAAGCGCATTTCCTGTTAACACCTAACTACTTTGAAAAAACGTTATTACGCTATGTGGCGCCCTCTTTCTCTTTGTATTTTATAACAGTGATATCCCTGCTCTCTGGGACCAGGAGGAGCTGCCTTGTCAAGGACCACCGGCTGTGACTTCAATATATGGACACTAGCTGTTGCAACCACACTGTGAAAGTCGGATACGGTATTTGTTTTTGATACAAATACTAGTCATATATTGTTTCACACAAACCAATATATTTTTTTTTTGGACAGCGCGCCTTTATATCCCCTTCTGGTATATTATAGATCATTTGTCTAGAAAAGAGAATCTCAGAAACCGATAGTGGTCTGGATGAATCGGAATGTGAAGATATGCATCCTGTAAGTCTATCATGGACATATAATGACCATGCTGAACAAAAGGCAAAATAGTCCTCATAGTCACCATCTTGAAAGTTGGGACTCTTACAAAATGATTCAAAAACTTCAGATCCAGAACTGGCCTGAATGAATTTTCTTTCTTTGGGACAATGAATAGATTTGAATAAAACCCCAGACCCTGTTCCTGAAACAGAACTGGAATTATTACCCCTGAAAGCTCTAAATCTGAAACACACTTCAGAAAAGCCTGAGCCTTCGCCGGATTTGCTGGAACATGAGAGAGAAAGAATCTTCTTACAGGAGGTCTTACTCTGAATCCTATTCGATACCCTTGAGAGACAATTCTCTGAATCCACTGATTTTGAACAGAATCTGCCCAAATGTCTTGGAATAATTTCAATCTGCCTCCACCAGCTGAACTGGATCGAGGGCCGCACCTTCATGCAGACTTGGGGGCTGGCTTTGGTTTCTTAAAAGGCTTGGATTTATTCCAACTTGAAGAAGGTTTCCAATTGGAACCAGAGTCTTTAGGGGAAGGATTGGTTTTCTGTCCCTTATTCTGTCAAAAAGACCAAAAACGATTAGAAGTTTTCGATTTACCCTTAGATCTTTTATCCTGAGACAAAAAACTCCATTCCCCCCAGTGATAGTTGAAATAATTTAATCCAATTGAGAACCAAATAAATTGTTACCTTGGAAAGAAAGAGATAGTAATCTAGACTTAGATACCATGTCAGTATTCCAAGATTTGAGCCATAAAGCTCTTCTAGCTAAAATAGCTAAAGACATAGATTTAACATCAAGTTTGATGATATCAAAAATAGAATCACAGATAAAATGATTAGCATGTTGAAGCAAACAAACAATGCTAGACAAATCAGGATCTGTTTCCTGTTGCACTAAGCTATCCAACCAAAAGGTTGATGCAGCCGCAACAACAGCCATAGAAATGGCAGGCCTGAGAATATAGCTAGAATATAAATAAGCTTTCCTTAGATAAGATTCCAGTTTCCTATCTAAAGGATCTTTAAAAGAAGTACTGTCTTCCATAGAAATAGTAGTACGTTTGGCAAGAGTAGAAAGAGCCCCATCAACTTTGGGGACTTTTTCCCAAAACTCTAATCTAGCCGCTGGCAAAGGGTACAACCTTTTAAACCTAGAAGAAGGAATGAAATAAGTACCAGGCTTAATCCATTCCTTAGCAATCACATCAGAAACAGCATCAGGAATTGGAAAAACCTCAGGAGTAACCACGGGAGATTTATAAATAGAATTTAAATGATTACTAGTTTTGATATCAAGAGGACTAGACACCTCAATATCCAAAGTAACCAACACTTCTTTTAAGAAGGAACGAATATACTCAATTTTGAAAAGATAAGTAGATTTGTCAGTTTCAATATCTGAGGTAGGAACTTCTAACTCAGAGAGATCCTCATCAGAGGAGGATATTTCAGTATGTTGGTCGGTCATTAGAAATTTCATCAATTTTATGAGAAGTTTTAAAAGACCTTTTACATTTATTAGAAGGCGGAATAGCAGACAAAGCCTTCTGTATGGCATCACCAATTGAATTTTTCATATCAACAGGGATAATATGTACATTAGATGTTGAAGGAACAACAGAAACTGTACTAGTACTGATGGAAACGTTTTCAACGGGCAAAAGCTTATCATGACAACTGTCACATACTACAGCTGGAGATATAATCTCAGCTAATTTACAACAGATACACTTAGCTTTGGTAGAACTGTGATCATGCAGCAGGGTTCCAACAGTTGCTTCTGAGACAGGATCAGATTGAGACATCTTGCAAAATGTAAAAGAAAAAACAACATTAAAGCAAAATTTACAATTTCCTTATATGGCAGTTTCAGGAATGGGAAAAAATGCAAACAGCATAGCCCTCTGAGCATATAGAAAGCAAGAGGTATATAGGAAGTGGAGTGAAAAATAAACTAATTTTTTTGGCGCCAAGTATGACGCACGGCTCACGGTATCTTTAAGGGATTTGAACAGGGCATCGGTATAGTAGGCAAATGTGTTTATTGATCTAGCTAATTTCTATTAGTATAAAAGTGCTTATAATTACTTTTTAACTGTTTATCCAGGATCACCAGCATGGGTTTAGGATTTAGGGCTCTCCAATCTTGATGTGTAAGCAAACGTCTCCTGTAAGTTAACCTCTTTAAGCAACATCCCACCTTAGGTGATAGATATAAGCATACTATTGACCCCTTCCTTTTTAAATATAATAATATAAGTATTACGTGTTAAGACACAATAAATATTGTGGAACTTCTATACGATTCTGTTAATGTAACTCTATCCTATAATATAAAAGGCCAAGAGTGTTTGTCTGAAGCTGTAATGCGCAGTAGAGACAGCACGAGGACAAACACACCTGGCCTTACCTGACATGCTGTGCTGTTTGCGGCGAAAGTGGGCGTGGCTGGGTGGGAGCATGGACGTGGCCGGGTGGGATTGTGGGCGTGGTCGGGCATGGCCGGGCATTGTCAGGGGTGTGGCCGGGCGTGGCAGGGGGCGTGGTCGGTGCGAGAGAGAGGGGAGAGAAATAGAAAGAGAGGGGGAGAGACAAAAAGAGATAGGAAAGAGCTAAAGAGAGGGGGAAGAGCAGAAGAGAGGGAATAGAGAGAAAAAGAGAGGGGGAGAGAGAGCAATAGAGAGGAGAAGAGAGAGAAAAAGAGAGGGGGGAGAGAGAGCAAAATAGAGGGAGGATAGAGAGCAATAGAGTGTGGGAGAGAGAGCAAAAGAAAGGGATGGGGAGAGAGAGCAAAAGAAAGGGATGGAGAGAGAGAGCAAAAGAGAGGGGAGAGTGACAGAGCAGAAGAGAGGGGGGGAAGAGGGGGGAGAGAGAGAGAGCAAAAGAGAGGGATGGAGAGAGAGCAAAAGAGAGGGATGGAGAGAAAGAGCAAAAGAGAGGGATGGAGAGAAAGAGCAAAAGAGAGGGATGGAGAGAGAGAGCAAAAAAAGGAGAGAGAGACAGAGCAAAAGAGAGGGGGAGAGAGAGCGCAAAAGAGATGGGGAAAGAGAGAGTGCAAAAGAGAAGGGGAGAGAGAGAGCACAAAAGAGAGAGAGAACGCAAAAGAGAGGAGGACAGAGAGAGCGTAAAAGAGAGGGGGAGAGAAAGCGCAAAAGAGGGGGAGAGAGAGCGCAAAAGTTACATTGTAGCTAGCTTAGGGTTTATTTTTATTTTACAGGCAAGATTGTATTTATTTTAACTAGGTAGAATAGTTATTAAATAGTTATTAACTATTTAATAACTACTTAGCTAAAATAAATACAAATTTATCTGTAAACTAAAACCTAATCTAAGTTACACTAACCACCTAACACTACACTATAATTAAATAAATTACCTACATTAACAACTTAGGGTTTATTTTTATTTTACAGGCAAGATTGTTTTTATTTTAACTAGGTAGAATAGTTATTAACTATTTAATAACTACCTAGCTAAAATAAATACAAATTTACCTGTAAAATAAAACCTAATCTAAGTTACACTAACCACCTAACACTACACTATAATTAAATAAATTACCTACATTAACAACTATTTAATAACTATTCTACCTAGTTAAAATAAATACAAACTTGCCTGTAAAATAAAAATAAACCCTAAGATAGCTACAATGTAACTATTAGTTATATTGTAGCTAGCTTAGGGTTTATTTTATAGGTAAGTATTTAGTTTTAAATAGGAATAATGTAGTTAATGATAGTAATTTTATTTAGATTTATTTAAATTATATTTCAATTAGGGGGTGTTAGGGTTAGGGTTAGACTTAGGTTTAGGGGTTAATAAATTTAATATAGTGGCGGCGACGTTGGAGGCGGAAGATTAGGGGTTAATATATATATATAAATGTAGGTGGTGGCGATATTAGGGGTGGCAGATTAGGGATTAATAATATTTAACTAGTGTTTCCGAGGCGGGAGTGCTGCGGTTTAGGGGTTAATATGTTTATTATAGTGGTGGCGATGTGCGGAGCGGCAGATTAGGGGTTAATAATTTTATTTCAGTGTTTGCGATGCAGGAGGGCCTCGGTTTAGGGGTTAATAGGTAGTTTATGGGTTTTAGTGTACTTTTTAGCACTTTAGTTATGAGTTTTATGCTATGGCGTTGTAGTGTAAAACTTATAACTACTGACTTTAGAATGCTTTAGGAATCTTGTCGGTATAGGATGTACCGCTCACTTTTTGGCCTCCCAGGACAGACTCCTAATACCGGCGCTATGCAAGTCCCATTGAAAAAAGGGTTTACGAAGTTTACGTAAGTCGGTTTGCGGTAAGGCCAAAAAAATGTGCGGGCCCCTAAACCTGCAAGACTCGTAATAGCAGCGGTAGTGAAAAAGCAGCGTTAGGACCTGTTAACGCTGCTTTTTTACCTTACCGCAAAACTCGTAATCTAGCCGTTAGTTTATTAAAATAATTATTGGAAATAATAAGCAATATTAAAATAAAGCAAATCAATAAGCATACATCATTACAATGATTTAAAGGGACAGTAAACACCAGAATTTTTGTTGTTTAAAAATGTATATAATCCCTTTATTACCCATTCCGTAGTTATGCATAACCAACACAGTTATAATAATATACTTTTTACCTCTGTGATTACCTTGTATCTAAGCCTCTGCAAACTGCCCCCTTATTTCAGTTATTTTGACAGACTTGCATTTTTAGCCAATCAGTGCTGACTCCTAGGAGCTTCACGTGCCTGAGCTCAATGTTATCTATTTGAAACACATGAACTCACCTGATTCAATAATAAAACTTTGAATATATATATATAAAGAGCATAAATAATTTTAACAAAACTGTTTTGTGTGGGTTTGTTTCATACCCCTGGACCCTCTCTTGCCATTATCCTGACTTCTCTGGTTAGCTTAGCCTCCCATCTCCTCTGGACAGGGTGTGGTCATTATGCCTGCTCAGTGTTGCCCCTTGTGCCTTCTGCTTGTGTCCCCTTGTGCCCCTTTTTGTGGGTGAGTGTGTATTTTATGGAAAACTTTCAACTCCACCCCAACTGATAAAGTTAGGTTCACATAAATGATTGACTAACACTAATTAAAGATTAATTAACATTTTTTATTAATGAGCTAAGATTTGACAGTCAGAACATTTTTTCCCTCGTCACTAAGCTATAATAGACAAATATGTATTTTGTAAATATGTTCTGAAAAACAAGTCATTATCTCTAGTTGACTACTAACCAATGTCAAACCCCACTAATGTTTATAGACAGAGACTTACTGGAACCATGTATTAATAACATGGGAATATTTGAGGATATTTATACCAATAATACAATGATATAATAATACATTGATAGGAATCATGCAACTATGTTGGGGACCTTGAATATTATCAATTTTATGCCTATATAATATAGCACAGACACTTGTGATTAATAGGAATTATTAAAATGTGAATTTCCCCAGACAATTGTCCTGACATAATCCCCCTCTCGAGATGGCCTGACACGAGTGAGACAAGGTAATCTCGATAAATGTCCTGTTTTCAGGTACACAGTGATTTAATACCTGAATGGGTTAAAATTCAACTTATAAAATATTTTAATATTTATTGGTGTAGGAAAATATCAAAAATTAGTCAAGCAATGCCCACTTGTGTATACAGTCTATGTCCCTTTAAGTGGTTGCAATGCTGTATCTCCAACACAAACAGATACAGGAGTGGAAAAATAACTCTACAGTTTACTAGTCAGAGGGAAAAAGCTACTAGTCCAATAAGTATTCAATTTAGGAAAAATCTTGTCTGTTGCAATTTATTACTTGTCCAGGACTGGTGGACTTCTGGAAATGTCCAACTCTATCTATCTACATTCATAAATACATACAGCTGGAAGAAAAAGTTTGTGAACCCTTTTGAATTACCTGGCTTTCTGTATTGATTACTCATAGAATGGGGTCTGATTTTCATCTAAGTCCCAATTATAGACAAACACAATTTGACTAAACTAATAAGATATAACCAGAGAACCCTTAAATTTACTTGTAGATACTCATTTAGCAGCAACAACCTACATCAAACGTTTCCTGTATCTGTTTATAAGACTTGCACAAAGTTTAGGATAATTTTCGGACCTTTCCCCCCCAACAAATCTGTTTTACTTCATTAATACTTCTGGGTTGTCTTGATTGCAACAGCCCTCTTCAGGTCATGCCACGGCATTTTAATTGGGTTAAGGTCAGAATTCTGACCTGGTCATTCCAAAACACAAATCTTCTTTTTCAGCCATTCTTTATTTACTTGTTTGTTTTGTCTTGTTACATCACCCAACCTCAACTTAGTAACAACTTAGTAATATATTTTTATTATTTTTCCAACTTTCCATGCAATTTAGCTCTGAAAATTAAGCAGTTTCTAATTCTCAGAACTTTAAAATTCACCCTGCTGACTTTTCTAATTGGCTTTATCAGATAACACCTTCAAAATTAAACACTGTATACTAACTTTATGGGTGGGCTAGCTTTGTGATCTGTGGTGGGTGGAGTTTGACTATTGAAAAATAACCGCAGTGTAAAGGATGTTTATTTGTTTTAAAAACTTTAAGACTTGGCAGATCCGTTATTCTATACAACAGAACACAAATGTCTTGTTATTAAAAGGTGTGTACTGCCCCTTTAAGCTTGTGGTCACAGACTACTGCCCTGTCATTCTCCTGTAAAATGTCTTGATACTCTTTTAAATTCATTGTTCCCTCAATGACTGCAAGGTGTCCAGGCCCTGAGGCAGCAAAGCAGCTCCAGACCATGATGCTCTCTCCACCATCCTTCACAGTTAAAGAGACAGTATACACCAATTTCCATATAACTGCATGTAATAGACACCACTATAAAGGATAATATGCACAGATACTGATATAAAACTCCAGTTTAAAACCGTTTAAAAACTTACTTAGAAGCATCCAGTTTAGCTGGAATAATTGCCCAACAGACTTTGATCAAGGCCTATATTTTTTTTAAAAAAAGACTGACTGCATGTCTACCAAGGTGCACTCAATTGCCACAGAACAGAAATACTGTGTTATCGGTTTCTCCTGGAATTCTTGAGAAAATAATAGAACTATAGAAAGACAGTGGAATATTTTTGAGGATGTGTGGTTAGAGGGGTTGCCTAAAAATTGAGACATAACTGGATGTAATAGACATAGACACTACTATAAAGAAGAATATGCACAGATAATGATCTAAAAATCCAGTACAAAACCTTTTAAAAATTTACTTAAAAGCTCCAAATTTTGCATTGCTGATGGGATTAGCTGGAACAACCAGTGAAAGGGGCGGGTGCAGATACTCCCCCCCCCCCCTTTCCTGCATATGAAAAGACAGATTAGACAAACAGAAGCCAGAAGTAGTCTGTAAACGCGTGTATACATCTGACACTTTGGGGCTTGGTTTGGAGTCTTAAAACCAGCACAATGTTATTAAAAAAATAAGCAAAACTATACATTGTTACATAAAACTCCCAGATGGACTATATAAATGGATCATCTAGAAAACATTTATGCAAAGAAAAATCTAGTGTATAATGTCCCTTTAAGGGATAAAGTTTGTAAATGATCTTGCATATCAAGGTGTTAAATTATGTTTAATCTGAAATCCAATTACATGCACTTGTAACGTGTTATTATCTATAAAAATGAATTGCTACTTTTTTTCTTTCTGTACCCAGATGGAAGCCACATTCTACAGGACTCCTGAACAAAGTAAAATAAAAAAGCAATTTTACATGGATTTATCACACCAGAATGCAAAAAATATTGCAACAGTAAGTCTCAAAACCATGTAAGGGAACTCTATAGAAATATGAAAGAAAAGATATTATTCCATTATAAAAATACATAAATATAAAATATAGTTGTGAATAATACACATAAATTAAACCAGAGGCACCCATATTTTGATAGATAGATTTTTTTCTAAGTTATCTACTGGTGTATGGACAGAAATAAGACATGTACCTGATGTTTTTATAATCTTGTAAATAATCCCAAATTACTCATAAAAGCAAGCACAGATATCTCCTGGTATATAATGATTTATTAATTGCATATCATGATCTATTCATTAGATCAATTAATTAGTACATAGAATAAAATGTTTACTAATATATGTGGTAGTAAATAAAATGTAAAACTGATTAATATCCTTAACCCAATACTACTGGCCATTTGTTACCCATATGTGATTTAGTCTCATAAATCTCTTTAACAAGATAAACACAAGAGTTGAATATATAATTTTCAAAATGTTGTTACATGCCTCTCTGTGTGATTTCTGAAGGAGATAGGAGAACCAAAAAAGGCCCCTTCATGCTTAAAATATCCACTCTGGTACCTAATTGGTGACTAGAAGGTTAAAGGGACACTGAATCCAAATTTTTTCTTTCGTGATTCAGATAGAGCATGCAATTTTAAGCAACTTTATAATTTACTCCTTTTACCAATTTTTCTAAGTTCTCTTGCTATCTTTATTTGAAAAAGAAGGCATCTAAGCTGTTTTTTTTGTTCGGTATACTGGACAGCCCTTGTTTATTGGTGGGTGAATTTATCCACCAATCAGCAAGAACAACCCAAGTTGTTCACCAAAAATGGGCCGGCATCTTAACCTACATTCTTTCTTTTCAAATAAAGATACCAAGAGAATGAAGAAAATGTGATTATAGGAGTAAATTAGAAAGTTGCTTAAAATAGCATGCTCTACGTGAATCACAAAAGAAAAAATTTGGGTACAGTGTCCCTTTAAGTGACCAATTATTCAAAATAGAGATTTCCTCTCTTTCTAATCAGGCCATTTCTAATTAAAGCAAAGTGGATAGGGGCTACATAACAGCCTCTACCTATTCCATAAACATTGTGCATGTTGTCCACTAGAAGTGAGCCTTATTTAATAGAAAAGCTTCCCTACAATTTTAAATATGGTGTCACATGTACCGCTATATGGTGGGAGGCCTGAGATATGGGCTCTGCAAAAGGGTACCCCAGCACTACAAGCACACCATGTTACTTTCAGGGACATAAGAATCATGTGGGAAATCTGGATGGTTTAAAATAACAACAATAAATATAGCACATTTGAACCAACAAACATATACACAAAGGGACACAAAACCTTTTCCTTTTAAATTTCAGAATTAAAACCTCTAATGCAAACCTTTCATATCCTTCAAAAATAAAAGTTATGTCAATATAATATTATCTAAAATCAATCATCTCTTTACCCTCTCCTACTTTACACATCCTCCTCCTCAGCAGCTGTTTTACTGCTCTTACAAAAGCAGAGCGCTACAACCAATATTTTGACATTTGTGAAGCCTGCAATAAGTCTCAGCACAGAGTCAGCTCACTTGTGCAGAGGTTGGGAGAAGGCAGCATTAGTGTGTTTCTTCAGCCTCACCAACAAAACATTACAGTTTATGATTGGCTGTAGCACTCTGCTTCTGGAGGGAGAAAAAAAAATGGCTGACCAGTGCAAAGGACTTATAAGGTAAATGAGGGTAAAGGGGGGTTTGATTCAAGGAAATATTCCATTGACATAAATTATCTTTATAGGACATAAAAGATATGTATTTTTATTCTGAAATTTAAAACTAAGCATTTTTTTTGTTCCGTTATTATAATATCATTAAAATGTAGCAAGAAACCAAAGACACCCTAGTTGCATGCAAAGTTTAAAGATTTACACTAATTAATTGTAATAGAGGCTTGAAGTGTATGAAGCCAAATATATGGCTGATATTAGGAATTCAGTGCACAGAGAGTAGAAGACAACTGCAGGCTTAGGCACGTGCGTTTAAATAGTCCATGATGCATACTGTATTTGAACAAAATATTGAAAAACCTGCAATAACCATTAAATAGTTCTATTCCTGAACACATTCACAGCCATTGTAATAAAACAATACTTTAAATAAAATTAAAGACTGTTCTTTGATTTTTGATCCTGTTTTGTTGTTGTTTTGTTTTTCAAGGAAATACATCAACAAAACCAAACAGTAGTCAAAGAATTTCTGCTTCTTGGATTAGGAAACCTACACAACTTCAAGACCCTATTTTTTATGTTGTTTCTGCTTCTCTATATTGCAACATTATTTGGAAATATGCTGGTTATTTTCCTAGTTGTGACCTGCCAGAGTCTTCACTTCCCTATGTATTTCTTCCTCGGCAACTTGTCTTTATCTGAAATTCTATTCACCACAAATATTGTACCAAATATGCTACGTCTTGTTTTACTAGGAGGAGGCACCATGTCTGTTACTAGTTGCCTTATCCAATTCTATCTGTTAGGTGTCCCAACCGTCGCCCAGTGTTTGCTTCTGGCTGCAATGTCATTGGATCGCTATCTCGCCATTTGCCATCCATTGCATTATATGTCCATCATGACCTTCAAACTTCAGCTACAAATTGTCACCATTTGTTGGCTGTTGGGATTTGTGATGACATTTGTCATATATATTTTCTTAACCAGGTTACAATTCTGTAACTCCAATGTAATTCCCCATTTTTATTGTGATATTGCCCCACTGCTAGAGCTTTCTTGCTCAGATACTTTCACTTTGAGTGTGATCACATCTGTGGGTTCTTTTACTATAGTTGTTTCACCATGTTTTTTTATCATTGTAACTTATATCTCCATCTTTATTAACATTCTCAAGATCCCAACTGCTAGTGGGAGACAAAAAACATTTTCTACGTGCAGTTCTCACTTGACAATAGTGTGCACTTATTATGGCACACTTACAACAATTTATATAGTCCCATCAAATGATCATTCAATAAATGCTAACCGAGGTCTGTCCTTACTTTATACCTCAGTAACCCCACTGGTTAACCCAATTATATACAGTCTACGAAATCAAAGTATGAAGAGAGCAATACACACGTGTGTCCAAGATTTTAGAAAATGGCTAAGAGTTTTAAGGTATAGTAGAAATATTTAAATAATAAAAATATGGATTTATGGATTATAAAGCTAATTATAAAATTAAAATTTGATTTAATCACATATCATCAACATCAGGAGAGAGACAAGAAGGCTGAATAAATTGAATGTGAATTTAATTTAATTACCACTTTCAATGAAATTATTAGAATGACTTTGGTGAAACATTTATTTCATTTTTCTGTTAAATCAATTTAAACTCATGATGATCTGTTTTGAAAACCCCTTGGATTTAAAGAATTTTGTTAGTTATCATACTGAGCATGTGCACACAACATCATATACGGTTTTATATTTTGGATCTACTATGGTGATTTTTTTTCTGAAAAACATTTGGAATTACCCTATCCCCTGCAACTTTTATCCCTGCTATTTTTTTTTTATCACATGCAACTTATATCCCTGATAAACATTTTTATAAAGATTGGTGCAGAAGATTGGTTGTATCATTACCTGTATAATTGCCTAAAATACTCATGTTGCCAAATGGAAAACATAATTTCATTAAAAAAAAAATACTGAACCATACAAATTTATTTTTAGAAAATATCACCATAAGCTGACCAACCATATGGAGGAATATTATTTGTTGACTTTTTATAGGAGGAA
Organism: Bombina bombina; assembly: GCF_027579735.1. NCBI lineage: Eukaryota > Metazoa > Chordata > Amphibia > Anura > Bombinatoridae > Bombina > Bombina bombina. The sequence goes on from NC_069504.1 coordinate 866,688,779, forward strand.
TATATTGTTAATTAGCAGGGATGGACTGAGACCAACCAGGGTCCACAGGCTAAAATCAGGAAAGTGGGGCTGCTGCCCACTCCCTCACAGTCACAACCACTAGAATAGATCAACAGTCAACTCTACGCTCATTTAGGACCTCATTTAAAGGACCAGTAAATATAGTAGATTTGCATAATCAACAAATGTGTGATAAAGAGACAATGCAATATCACTTAATCTGAACTTCAAATGAGTAGTAGATTTTTTTTTTCTGACACATTTATATTATTATATATATATATATATATATATATATATATATATATATATATATATTATTATCTATTTCCACTCCTCTTGTATCATGTGACAGCTATCAGTCGATCGTCAATGCATATACTGTACGTATATTCTGTGAATTCTTGCATATGCTCATTAGGAGCTGGTCACTCCAAAAGTGTAGATATAAAAAGACTGTGCATGTTTTGTTAATGGAAGTACATTGGAAAGTTGCTTAAAATTGCCTGCTGTATCTGACTCATGAAAGTTTAATTTTGACTTGAGTGTCCCTTTAACCAACTGTGACTGTGAGTATAATCAGCACCCTAGGGGCTCTCTTATGTGTCAGCCCTCCCTCTAGGTCCTATTTCCCAACTGCTCATATAAACATGAATTATTTACTATCAGCTGTAACACAACCCATTAAGGGCCAGATTACAAGTGGAGCGGTATTTAACGCTCCTGCTCGAGCGTTAAGTCCGCTAGATGTAATATTTTGCGTACGTTGGGTAGTGCTCGTATTACAAGTTGAAAGAAAACTGCTTTTGCTTGTGGACTATCTCCTAACTTGAAATATTGTGGGCGCGATAACGTATTTCCCCTATAGAAATCAATGGAGCAAAAAAAGTGGAAAAAAACACCCTACTCGGTCACAAACCTGATCACATATTCTAAAGTGCGCTAACCTAACATGAAAATATGAATACTTCCCATATGTTCTATTGATTCATAAAATATATTACTATATATAGATATAGAAATAGATATTAGATACCTATATATTTATATATATATATATATATATATATACACACATATACATACATACACACAGGTATAGATATATACAGACATATACAAAATATATTTATATATATATATATATATATGAATATCTATTTAAAAATAGAACATATTCTGCTTTCTGCTGAACATTGGAATGTAAAATATTTACTGTAAATTCACGATTAAACATTTTATTAAAAACAAATATTACATAAATACGTTTTTACATGTGTTCATCTACTTAACTGCAAAGGGCTCCAATGCACATATAGACACACACACACACACACACACACACACACACACATATATATATATATATATATATATATATATATATATATATATATATATATATATTATACATGCATCTCTATGTTAAAGCCCTTTGCATACCTTTGAGCCCTTATAACGTTTTGTGCATTATTTTTTAGAATAATAACAATTGTTATTAGATAGTGTTATTATGAATGTAACTGTACTTTATAATGTATTTTTTTATGTGTTTTGTGATACTTTTTTGTCTCGCGTAACAGTTAACCAGAGCTCTGCAGTTGCACACTCCCGATGCTCGTTAACTACAATTACGCTTAAGAGATCGCGTTTACTCTCAACTTGTAATATGAGCGCTAAATCCGACATGTGCAGACACCTGTGATAAACCCCTTTTTCGCTTGCACGTACGCTCCACTCGTGACCTGGCCCTAAGATGGTGACATGGCGCTACCTTTTATTTTATTGTACTATGTTTGTTTTTTCCTTATATATCCTCATTATCACAAATCATTCTGTTGGTGATGAATCTGTTTCATAATTTGTATTAAAAAAATCTTTATAAAACTTAAAGGGACACTGAACCCAAAATTTTTCGTTCGTGATTCAGATAGAGCATGCAATTTTAAGCAACTTTCTAATTTACTCCTATTATCAATGTTTCTTCGTTCTCTTGCTATCTTTATATAAAAAAGAAGGCATCTAAGCTTTTTTCTTGGTTCAGCACTCTGGACAGCAGTTTATGATTGGTGGATGAATTTATCCACCAATCAGCAAGGACAACCTAGGTTTTTCACCAAAAATGGGCCGGCATCTAAACTTACATTCTTGCATTTCAAATAATAGGAGTAAATTACAAAGTTGCTTAAAATTTCATGTTCTATCTGAATAACAAAAGAAAAAATTTAGGTACAGTGTCCCTTTAATACAAAAAAATGACTAAACCAATTAACTTATGGGCTGTAATGACTGTAGTGTAAACAGCAAAATAAGTTATAATGACATTTAACATAGACTGCTCATGCAAAGAAACTCTGGTTAAAGGTGGGTTATTCTGACTAGAAGCTGGTGCTGTATGCATTATTGGATGCAAAAAAGAGCAGGAACATTACAGATATCTTAATGTAAAATTAAAACTGAAACTTTCCCAACAAATAGCATGTAAGAGCAAGAAGAAAAGAATAACCCCGTATGAAAAACATTAAAGGAGAGGTTAATTGACCCCACTTGGAAGGAATGGAGGGCTCAAGTTTGGGGCAAGGGACTGGACAGCAAGGAGTTTTATAAAGGAATGAGCAAAAGTGTGAATCTAATGTGGAGCTTAATGGCACGAAAAGTGCTGATGTACCTGTGGTGTGAAGACCTAGGACAGTGTGCAGTGAGGGTTTACTTGCCATAAAGGAGCTGCTACAGGAGCTGACTGCGGTGGCCAGGAGTAGTAGGCCAGAGTGCATCCGGAACCAGCTGCAAGCTGCTGTGGAGGGTGGAGGATGTCAGTCTGCAGAATCCGGTAGAGGCGGTTCCATGAGGAAAGGGAGTCCTTGAGAAGTTCCAGGCCTTCAGCATGGCTTATCCTTGAGGTTTCCTCGTGGAGCAGGAGGAGGTCGGCGGCTGAGGCTGGGCCCAGAATGGAACCTGACTTTTGCACATCTGGAGGAGGTCAAAGGAAGAGGCCACGGTTGAGATCCCAGGCTTTATGTATTTATATGTGTATATATGTATTTACAGACACATAAAGACATATATAGAAGTGCATTGGAGCCCTTTGTTGTCAAGTAGATGAATACATGTAAGAGCATATTTATGCAATATTCATATTTAATAAAGTGTTATAATGTGTATTTACTGTAAACATTGAATATTTTCATGCTGGGTTAGCGGGTCTGCGTGCGAGTAAAGTGTTTTTTCCAACTTTTTTTGCTCCATTGACTTCTTTGGGGGAATACGTTAACGATATCCTAATTTCGGCTTTTTGCGCACATCAGGTTAGCACTCATGCAAAAACAGTTTTACTTTCAACTTTTAATACGAGTGCTACCTGAATAGCGCAAAAACCTTATGAGCGGAAGTGTTATAGACCATAAAATCCCAGAGATGCCTCTTCACTGTTGAGATTGAGACTCGTGTTTTGCAGGAACTATTTAATGAAGCTGCCAGTTGACGAACTGGGAGGTGTCTGTTGTTTAAACTAGACACTCTTATTTGTCCTGTTTCTCAAACTAGACATTCTAATGTATTTGTCTTCTTGCTAAGTTGTGCACAGGGGCCTTCCACTTATTTTTCTGTTCTGGTTAGAGCCAGTTTGCGGAGTTCTGTGTAGGGTGTAGTACACAGCATTGTACGAGATCTTCAGTTTATTGGCAATTTTTTTGCATGGAATAGCCTTCATTTCTCAGAACAAAAATAGACTTATGAGTTTCAGAAAAAAACACATTTTATGCTTACCTGATAAATTAATTTATTTTATGGTGGTGAGAGTCCACAATCCATTACTCCTGCAAATTACTTTTCTCTACCACTAAAAGGTGGCAAAAATTCCCAAACCCCAAGAGCCCTATAAAACCACTACCACCTCACAAATACCTCAGTCTTATGTATAACCAAGCAAAGTGTAAGAAAAAAGGATCAGGGAAAAAAAGATGTGTCAAAAAAACAAAATAAACCCTAGAAAACAAAGGTTGGGGTCTCGTGGACTCTCACCACCATGAAAGAAATCAATTTATCAGGTAAGCATAAATTATTTTTTCTTTCACACAGGGGGTGAGAGTCCACAATCCTTTACTTCTGGGAACTAATATCCAAGCTGTAGAGTCCATGAGTAATAACATAAATGGAGGGATATAAAACATCTTTTTTTGAACTGAGAAATTAAATCCACAACACCAATATTTTTTTTAATGCACTTAAAAAATAAATTAAACAGCAAAAAAATCAAACTGTGACAACTGCCTGAAGAACCTTCCTTTCGAAAGGCTGCTTCGGAAGAAGAATAAACATCAAAATGGTAGAATTTTGTAAAAGTATGCAAAGAAGACCAAGTAACTGCCTTGCAAATCTGGTCAACTAAAGCTTCATTCTTGAAGGCCTAGGAAGTGGCAACTGACCTAGTAGAATGAATCACAATCCGCTGCATCTACCAAAAATACATACAAATAAAAGTTTACCTCCTGGGAGGCCAATAATTTTAACAATAAGTACACTTGGAGAAAAAGTAGGTGAATGGGCTAATAGTCACTTACAACTAATAGTTCAGAATATTCCAGGATATCTAAAGAACACAAAACATTTAATTAAAATGTTAGAAAAAAATACAGTAAAGGGAGGAATATAAATTGCTAATAACAGATGCAGTTTCCCTTTACTCATGTATACCCCAGACTAATGATTTAATAGCTTTGAGAGAAATCTTGAGAAAATATATGTTGTATTACCAATTGTTTATTAGATATCCGATAGATGCAGTGAGATTCCTGTTAACCCATAATTATTCTGTTTTTGTTTAAGGGGGTTTTCACCTTCAGAAACAGGGTACTGCAATGGGGGCCACATTTGCCCCCCTCATATGCAAATTCTATTTGGGTTTCTTTGAAATGGAAAAGATATTTAATTTACATAATCCTTTTAGAGATTCACTATCCCTCTAACCAGCCTGTGCTCCAGGTCCTCCCACTAGCAGCAGTGTCTACTGAATTATTTCTGTTCTCTATCCAGGGGGGACTTAGTTCCACCAGCAAAAATAGTGCAGGAACTCCATTCCCATGCGTTCCCACTGGAAATGATCCCTGCATAGCACTAGTACAAGGTAAATTCTTAACTGAACTTTCACCTTTACTTGAAGGCAGGAGAACTGCCAACATTTCAGAAACTACAAATTCGATGAGATCTTTCACACCCAGAGCAACACTTGTAGAGATATACCCATAAAAGTGGCATTATGTTGGTCTGAATGGATTAACATATTTAAACATCAGCCACACAAATAAGCTAGAGGAGAAACAAACCCTTTTTACAATAAACACACTTAATATTAGTAGGAAGGTGTTCAGGGGACTCAGTTTCTAAGGTAGATTTAAGGACAGAAACAGAAAGATACATTAAAGCATTGACCTACAATAACTTTAATTATATCCCCTTATGAGGGGGGGAAACAATCAACCCTCCTAAAGAAGCTATTTAAAGCCAAAGTGCGCTAAGCTAAAATTAAAAATAACACAGGGAATAAGTAAACTCCACATCCAAAGCCTGGATAAAGCTATAAGAGATTAGTGTGCCAAACCCAATATGCGCTACCAGAGGGCATACGTGAGCTAACTTAACGTGAGTTAACCCTAAAGTTGAAGGACAGGGAAAAAAAATAACGCTCTTGGAGTGCGCACAAAACCCCCCCCCACAGACGTGCCTAATCCCAAGGGATGATGATCACTATCCCAATGCGTGCAGACTTGAAAGGCGCTGCATGGTAAAAGATTAAAAACTAATTAAGCACATCAAAACCTACAACACACGCAAAAAAAAAATCTAACAAAAAGGCGTATATATAGATTCTGTCCCAAGGCAGTATATATAAATATATAACTATAGTTGCCCACATAAGGCTATAAAGTGTAATATAGATAAAAAATGATACTTAAAGGGACAGTCAAGTCCAAAAAAAACTTTCATGATTCAAATAGGGCAAGTAATTTTAAACAACTTTCCAATTTACTTTTATCATCAATGTTGCTTTGTTCTCTTGGTATTCTTAGTTGAAAGCTAAACCTAGGAGGTTAATATGCTAATTTCTTAGACCTTGAAGGCCGCCTCTAATCTAAATGCATTTTGACAGTTTTTCACCACTAGAGGGCGTTAGTTCATGTGTTTCATATAGATAACATTGAGCTCATGCACGTGAATTTATTGAGGCTAAAATGCAAGTCTGTCAAATGAACTGAAACAAGGAGGCAGTCTGCAGAGGCTTAGAGGCAAGGTAATTACAGAGGTAAAACGTGCATTATTAAAACTGTGTTGGTTATGCAAAACTTGGGAATCGGTAATTAACAGATTATTGATCTTTTAAAACAACAAATATTCTGGTGTCCCTTTAACAATGGACAATCGTCTCCAGTAAACCACTAGAAAGTTAAACCAGTACTGAAACATATCAGCAGAGGTTATGGAATATGAATATATTGAAGATCAATACCATTTATGGAAGGTGTGTGACACATTTTCCCACGAGATGGGGGGGGGGGAAGAGCCACTAACCATACCCCATATACATCTCTCTGACAAACACTGTATTACGAGAAGAAAACGGGCCTCAAGATAGACTGAAAGTCTTCTAACTGAAGAATCATATGCACATCTTCATTCTTCACCTTCCTCCAGCGGAGGCAAAGACAAGACTGAGGTACTTGTGAGGTGGGAGGGGTTTTATAGAGATCTTGAGTTTTGTGAATGTTTGCCTCCTCCTAGTGGTAGTGATGAGTAATTCCCAAAAGTAATGGATCATGGAATCTCAGCGCCTGTATGAAAGAAAATCCATTCAAACAGCTCACCGTCCTGGATGAATTGTATGGTTTCCTGTATCTGGAATGTGAATGGTTGAAATTTTCCTGAGAGTAACATTGGCCCATCTGAATATACAAGCAACCTTTAGACCTGTTTTGAACACTTACATGGTGGTCAGTGATCATGGTTGAATCTGTACTTTATTCTAGAGAGAGAAAGCTTTAGAAAGCTCTTGGCATTCAGTGCCAGAAAAACAGCTATTCAATAGTCATTGAGCTCTGAGGGAATTCCATATCACACCCCAACTGAACAGTTTGTGGGGTTACAATTGGTTAACAGGAAACTCCACCAAACAATTCCAGAGGGGACCATAATCATATAATAATTATGATATCCTTCAAACAATGATAAATGCAAAGACATGGTAAGTTTGGGAAATGTTCTTGTGCATTGGGTTTGAACCCAGAACACCACCAACATTGTGTAGATAAGGGGCCACCAAGATCATATAAAGTTGACCTTTACCAAAACACAAAGTAATTTAAGTTTGAAAGGAAGATGCACAAACTTTAAATGTTTGTTCTCCAACAAACAGGATAAAAATGTAGTTATCTAAATAGATAGGACCATAATGTTATCAAAGTAAGTGTAAACATAAAGGATAAGTTTGTGTAATGCTGTGTGGCAAGACTCTAGCAGTAAACCCACAGGGTAAGGCACGGTTTGAGTGAAACTGATCCAAACACCATGGATTCAACTTGGACGACATCTGTTAAAAGGAGCGACAGCTCAAACGACATGACAAGAGAGTGACAAAATAGAGTGGCACATAAAAAATAAAATTAAAAATATAAATAAAGGGGGGGGGGAATATTTGTTAAAAGATAAGGGGAAATAAGTCTTAAAGGTGTAGGAGGAGCTAGTATTAAAGGGGTAGATAGTTGTAACCATCCTGACAACAATCACACAAATTGAGGAATTCTAATTACATTAAAACCAGTGAAAGTGATAGGAATTTTAAATATACCCTTTAACCCTTCCCCCTTTAAGACTATATAACCCCTATACCTTTAAAACTTTCTATTCACTTCCCCATTAATATTAACTACCCCTGTCCTTTTTAAGAATGTGTATCACTACCCCTTTAACCACCTATCTATTCCAGTCCCATTTAGACTATCTACCTCCTAATATTTTAAAACTATTTATATACCTCCTATAGATCCCCTACTTCCTTCACTCTAGAACTACATACCTACCGTTCTTTTAAGAAGGTCTTCCCTATTCCTTGCCCATTTAAGTCCACTTGTCCCCTTGTCCTTTTAAGATTACCTGACATTATAAGAATTACTGAAAATTTAACACCCCCCCCCCTGCTTACTTAATGGCCACAAAATCATTTTCTTTTTCTAAAATTCAGACAGAGCATATCATTTTATATATATCTTTCCAATTTACTTCAATTTAATTTGTTTTGTTCTCTTGGTTTTCATTGTAGAAAAGCACACCTAAGGCTGAGAAGCAGCAATCCACTGCTAGGAGCTGGCTGTTAGTATGTGGCTGTACATATAAAACTTTTGTCAGTGGTTCTTCCAATGTGCTCTGCTTGCTTCTAACTGCTCCTTCAACAAAAGATACCAAGAGAATGAAAAAATATATTGTAAAGTCATTTAAATTGTATGCTCTTTCTGAATCATAAAATACAAACTTAGGTTTAAAGTCCCTTTAAGACTAATTAAAATAATCTACAGCCTTCCCATTTAAGAATATCTACCCCTGTCCCTTTAAGACTACTCATCCTTTGATCCACTGCCCCTTTGGGACCATCTACTCATGCCCATTTAAAACTACCTGACCCCCTTATCCCTCTAAACTCTACTCCTTTAAGAGGTAGGGTGAAGAAAGTCTTAAACAGTATTCACCACTCTACCCCATGCCCTTTTAAGACTACCTCACCCCTTGCCTCTTTAGGATTGTCTACACCTATTGCCTGCCCCTTTAGGCCTACTTGACCACATGTCCCTTTAAATATATCTACCCACTACACTGACAGTTGAAGAGACACTTAAGTCAAAATAAACTTTTATGATTCAGATAGAACAGCAGTTTTAAAACACTTTTTATTTTACTTCCATTATCCAATTTTGCAGTCTTTTTATATTCACACTTTCTGGGGAACAAGATCCTACTGAGCATGTGCACAAGCTCACAGGGTATATGTATACTAGTCTGTGATTGGCTGGTGTCTGTCACATGATACAGGAGGCCAGAAGACGGGTGAAAAACATAATTTATATTAGACCTTACCTGATAAATTCATTTCTTACATATTGGCAAGAGTCCATGAGCTAGTGATGTATGGGATATACAATCCTACCAGGAGGGGCAAAGTTTCCCAAACCTCAAAATGCCTATAAATACACCCCTCACCACACCCACAATTCAGGTTAATGAATAGCCAAGAAATGGGTGAAAAAAGTAAATTTATGCTTACCTGATAATTTCTTTTACGATATGACGAGTCCACGGATTTCATCCTTACTTGTGGGATATTAACCTCCTGCTAACAGGAAGTGGCAAAGAGCACCACAGCAGAGCTGTATATATAGCCCCTCCCTTCCCCTCCACCTCCAGTCATTTGGCCGAAGGTTATAGGAAGAGAAAAGGAAAGGCTAAAAAGGTGCAGAGGTGACTGAAGTTTACAAAAAATAAAATAAATCTGTCTTAAAATAACAGGGTGGGCCGTGGACTCGTCATATCGTAAAAGAAATTAATTTATCAGGTAAGCATAAATTTACTTTTCTTTTACAAAGATATGATGAGTCCACGGATTTCATCCTTACTTGTGGGAAACCAATACCAAAGCAATAGGACACGGATGAAAGGGAGGGACAAGACAGGAACCTAAACGGAAGGCACCACTGCTTGAAGAACCTTAATCCCAAAAATAGCCTCAGAAGAAGCAAAAGTATCAAATTTGTAAAATTTGGAAAAAGTATGAAGGGACGACCAAGTCGCAGCCTTACAAATCTGTTCAACAGTTGCATCGTTTTTAAAAGCCCATGTGGAAGCCACAGCCCTAGTAGAATGAGCCGTAATTCTTTCAGGAGGCTGCTGTCCATCCGCCAGGCGGATGATACTTCTCAGCCAAAAAGAAAGAGAGGTAGCCGTAGCTTTCTGACCCCTACGCTTTTCAGAATAAACAACGAATAATGAAGATGATTGACGGAAAGCCTTAGTTGCCTGTAAGTAAAACTTTAATGCACGGACCACGTCCAAGTTATGTAACATACGCTCCTTTTTAGAAGAAGGGTTAGGACCCAAGGAAGGAACAACAATTTCCTGATTAATATTCTTATTTGAAACAACCTTAGGAAGGAATCCAGGTTTGGTACGTAACACCACCTTATCAGAATGAAAAATGAGATAAGGGGAATCACACTGTAGCGCTGAAAGCTCAGAAACTCTTCGAGCAGAAGAAATAGCAACTAAAAACAGAACTTTCCAAGATAACAATTTGATATCTATGGAATGCATGGGTTCAAATGGAACCCCTTGAAGAACTAAATTCAAACTCCAGGGAGGAGTAATGGGTCTAAATACAGGCTTAATTCTAGATAGAGCCTGACAAAAAGACTGAACATCTGGCACATTTGCCAAACGTTTGTGAAACAGAATTGACAAAGCTGAAATTTGTCCTTTTAAGGAACTCGCTGATAACCCTTTCTCCAATCCTTCTTGGAGAAAAGACAGAATCCTAGGAATCCTAACTTTACTCCATGAGTAACCATTGTATTCACACCAATAAAGATATTTACGCCATATCTTATGATAGATTTTTCTAGTGACAGGCTTTCTAGCCTGTATTAAAGTATTGATGACCGAATCAGAGAATCTTCGCTTTGATAAAATCAAGCATTCAGTCTCCACGCAGTCAGCTGCAGAGAAATTAGATTTGGATGTTGGAAAGGACCTTGAATGAGAAGGTCCTGTCTCAATGGAAGTTTCCACGGTGGCAGAGAGGACATGTCCACTAGATCCGCATACCAAGTCCTGCGTGGCCACGCAGGCGCTATCAGGATCACTGAAGCTCTCTCCTGTTTGATTCGAGCAATCACGCGTGGGAGGAGAGGAAACGTGGAAACACATAAGCTAGGCTGAACAACCAAGGCACTGCCAAGGCATCTATAAGTTTTGCCTGAGGATCCCTGGACCGGGATCCGTATCTTGGAAGCTTGGCATTCTGTTGAGATGCCATCAAATCAAATTCTGGTCTGCCCCATCTGAGAATCAATGAGGCAAATACCTCCGGGTGAAGTTCCCACTCCCCCGGATGAAAAGACTGTCGACTTCCCAGTTCTCTACTCCTGGGATGTAGATTGTTGACAGATGACAAGAGTGGGCCTCCGGCCAATGGATTATTTTGGATACTTCTATCATCGCTAAGGAACTCCTTGTTCCCCCCTGATGATTGATATATGCCACAGTCATGATGTTGTCCAACTGGAATCTGGCTGAAGCCAACTGAGGCCACGCCTGAAGCGCATTGAATATTGCTCTCAGTTACAGAATATTGATTGGAAGTAGAGACTCCACTTGAGTCCAAACTCCCTGAGCCTTCAGGGAGTTCCAAACTGCACCCCAGCCCAGAAGGCTGGCGTGCCTGGTGTCCGTTGTCACTATTACCCACGAGGGTCTGCGGAAACAAGACCCTAGGACAGATGATCCGGCGACAACCACCAAAGATCCAGATTTATCTGAGGAGATAAATCCGTATAATCCCCATTCCACTGTCCAAGCATGCACAGTTGCAGTGGTGTGAGATGAAAGCGAGCAAACGGAACAATGTCCATTGCCGCTACCATTAAACCAATTACCTCCATACACTGAGCCACTGATGGTCAAGGAATGGACTGAAGTACTCGGCAAGTATTTAGAATCTTTGATTTTCTGACCTGCGTCAAAAATATTTTCAAGGCTACCGAGTCTATCAGAGTTCCCAAGAAAGGAACCCTTGTCTGTGGAACAAGTGAACTCTTCTCTATGTTCACCTTCCAGCTGTGAGTTCTCAGAAAAGACAACACTGTGTCCGTGTGAGATATTGTCAGATGATATGTTGAAACGGGATCAGAATGTCATCCAGATAAGGCGCCACCGCTATGCCTCGCGGTCTGAGAACCGCCAAAGAGACCCTAGAACCTTTGTGAAGATTCTGGGTGCTGTGGCCAACCCGAAGGGAAGAGCCACAAACTGATAATGTTTGTCCAAGAAGGCAAACCTTAGAAACTGATGATGATCCTTGTGGATAGGAATATGAAGGTAAGCATCCTTCAAGTCCACGGTAGTCATATATTGACCTTCCTGGATCATTGGTAAAATTGTTCGTATCGTCTCTATTTTGAATGATGGAACTCTTAGAAATTTGTTTAGACACTTGAGGTCTAAGATGGGTCTGAACGTTCCCTCTTTTTTGGGAACCACAAATAGGTTTGAGTAAAACCCCTGTCCCTGTTCCAATTTTGGAACTGGACAAATTACTCCCTTAGTAAAAAGGTCTTTTACACAGCGTAAGAATGCCTCTCTTTTTATCTGGTTTGCAGATAACTTTGAAAGATGGAATCTCCCTCTTGGGAGAAAGTCCTTGAATTCCAATTGATAACCGTGGGTCACTATTTCTAGTGCCCAGGGGTCCTGAACATCTCTTGCCCAAGCCTGGGCAAAGAAAGAGAGTCTGTCCCCTACTAGATCCGATCCCGGATCGGGGGCCGCCCCTTCATGCTGTCTTAGGAGCAGCAGTTGGCTTTTTGGATTGTTTACCCTTATTCCAGTTCTGATTGGGTCTCCAGACTGACTTAGAATGGGTAAAATTCCCTTCCTGCTTTGTGGAAGAAGAAGAAGCGGGGGTTCCTCTTTAAAATTCCGAAAGGAACGAAAATTATTCTGTTTACCCCTCATTTTAACTGACTTATCCTGAGGTAAGGCATGGCCTTTACCTCCTGTAATGTCAGAAATTATTTCCTTCAATTCTGGCCCGAAAAGGGTCTTACCTTTAAAGGGAATAGCTAAAAGCTTATGTTTTGATGACACATCAGCAGACCAAGATTTGAGCCACAATGCTCTACGTGCTAAAATAACAAATCCTGCATTCTTTGCAGCTAATTTAGCAATTTGAAAAGCGGCATCATTAATAAAAAAATTAGCTAGCTTGAGAGCCTTAATTCTATCTAAGATGTCATCTAATGGAGTCTCAACCTTAAGAGACTCTTCCAGAGCCTCAAACCAAAAAGCTGCTGCAGTAGTTACTGGAACAATGCAAGCCGCAGGTTGTAAAAGAAACCCCTGATTAACAAATATTTTCTTTAGTAGACCCTCTAATTTCTTATCCATAGGGTCTTTGAAAACACAGCTATCCTTAATGGGTATAGTAGTACACTTAGCTAGAGTAGATATAGCTCCCTCTACCTTAGGGACCGTTTGCCATGAGTCCCGAATGGTATCTGATATTGGAAACATTTTTTTTAAACTTAGGAGGGGGAGAAAACGGTATACCTGGTCTATCCCATTCCTTTCATATAATTTCCGAAATTCTCTTAGGAACCGGAAAAACATCAGTGTAAGTAGGTACTTCCAGATATTTATCCATTTTACACAATTTCTCTGGAGGAATTACAATAGGGTCACAATCATCCAGAGTCGCTAAAACCTCCCTAAGCAACAGGCGGAGGTGTTCAAGCTTAAATTTAAATGACATAGCATCCGAATCTGTCTGAAGTAAAACATTCCCTGAATCTGAAATTTCACCCTCAGACAGTAATTCCCTGACCTCCAACTCAGAGCACTATGAGGGTACATCAGAAATAGCTAATAAAGCATCAGAGGATTCAGTATTTATACCTGACCTACTGCGTTTACCCTGCAACACTGGTAATTTAGACAATACCTCTGTAAGGGTAGTTGACATAACTGCAGCCATCTCCTGCAGAGTAAAAGAATTAGACGCACTAGAAGTACTTGGCGTCACTTGTGTGGGCGTAAAAGGTTGTGACACTTGGGGAGAATTGGATGGCATATCCTGATTCTCTTCAGACTGAGAATCATCCTTAGGCACGCGTTCTTGACCTAATATATGGTCTTTACAATGTAACTCTGTGTAACTCTTTCAGTACAAGAGTTACACAATAGCTTCTAAACACATAGAACAATGAGATTCCTCAATGTCAGACATGTTGAACAGACTAATAATAACCACCAAAGTCGTTTAAACACCTATTTATTGCTCAAAATAAACTTTTGAAGAAAAGTGTACGGCGCCTTTAAGAAAGAAAAAGTGAACAATTTTCCCAAAATGCTTAAATAACGTTAAATAAATCTAAATTTAACATCAAAATCCTTGGTTCAGCCAAAAATTACTACACCCAGAAATAAGGACAGACATAAAGCTATTAAAGTACTTTAAAACAACAATTAGTCATTTACAGTCAAAAATACCCTATGCACCTCGCCACAGCTCTTCTGTGGAGCCTACCTGCCCCCAGGGTACTTCAAAACAACTTCCAATACTCCAGAACCACTTGCTACAGTCAGGAGCCACCGGAGTTACTGCTTGCTGCTGTCTAGCCTAAAGGAAGTGCGCATCTGAGCGAGCGAAAATAAGCCCCGCCCCTTAAGGTCAAATGCCAGAGTAGGCCCAAACACAACCGTTTGGGAAGAGGTTTTTACACCTGAGCAATGCAACACAATATAACCCCTCAAACATATGGATGTTTAAATGCCAAAAATAAAAATCGTTATACATCGTTTTTCTTGTCTCTCCCATGTCACATAATGCCCATATAAGTCAACCATTATAATAAAATCTAGGGACTCCAGTAATACCCCTTCTTGTAAATTTAGGATTACTGCTTACCCCATTCCCATACAGGGAAATAACTGCCAGCTAGTTCTGATATACCAAGTCTCCTCAGAATAAAAAGGCTGCACATACCTTAATGCTGCTTGTAGTAAGAAACCGGTCTCCACCCTGAAGATGTCTCATGGTTACCTTCAGAAGTCTTGTGGGAACCAGCGTGGATCTTAGTTACAACTGCTAAGATCATCAACCTCAGGGCAGAAATCTTCTTTCATATCCCCCTAAGGAAAATAGTACTCACCGGTACCATTTAAAATAAAAATCTTCTTGATTGAAGAAACTAAAACTAACACCTCACTTTACCATGTCTTCCTAGTATAACACAGGCAAAGAGAATGACTGGAGATGGAGGGGAAGGGAGGGGCTATATATACAGCTCTGCTGTGGTGCTCTTTGCCACTTCCTGTTAGCAGGAGGTTAATATCCCACAAGGATGAAATCCGTGGACTCTTCATATCTTTTTAAAAGAAAGAAAGGAGTAAAAAGCATCAACAAAGGAATTTGGAAATAATTGTGCTTTATACAAAAAATTAATAACCACCATAAAAAGGGGGTGGGCCACATGAACTCTTGCCAATATGAAAGAAATGAATTTATCAGGTAAGTTCTTACATAAATTAGGTTTCTTTTATGTAATTGGCAAGAGTTCATGAGCTAGTGACGAATGAGATAGCAATACCCAAGATGTGGAACTCCACACAAGAGTCACTAGAGAGGGAGGGATAAAAATAAAAACAGCCATTTTCTGTTGAAAAAATTAACCCACAACCCAAAATATAAATTAATTCTCATAAATGAGGAAAAAATTAAATCAAAAGCAGAAAAATCAAACTGAAACAGCTGCCAGAAGAACTTTTCTACCAAAAACTGCTTCCGAAGAAGCAAATACATCAAAAGGGTAGAATTTAGTAAATGTATGCAAAGAAGACCAAATTGCTGCTTTGCAAATCTGATCAACTGAAGCTTCATTCTTAAAAGCCCACGAGGTGGAAACTGATCTAGTAGAATGAACTGTAATTCTCTGAGGCAGGGTTTGATCCGACTCCAAATAGGCTTGATGAATCAAAAGTTTTAACCACGAAGCCAAGTAAACGGCAGAAGCCTTCTGACCTTTCCTGGAACCAGAAAAGATAATAATTAGACTAGAAGTCTTCCTGAAATCTTTAGTAGCTTCAACATAATATTTCAGAGCTCTCACCACATCCAAAGAATGTAAAGATCTCTCCATAGAATTCTTAGGATTAGGACACAAGGAAGGAACAACAATTTCTCTATTAATGTTGTTAGAATTCACAACCTTTTGTAAGAATTTAAATGAAGTCCGCAAAACTGCCTTATCCTGATGAAAAATCAGAAAAGGAGATTCACAAGAGAAAGCGGATAATTCAGAAACTCTTCTAGCAGAAGAGATGGCCAAAAGAAAACACTTTCCAAGAAAGCAGTTTAATGTCCAAAGAATGCATAGGCTCAAATGGAGGAGCCTGTAAAGCCTTCAAAACCAAATTAAGACTCCAAGGAGGAGAGATTAATTTAATGACAGGCTTGATATGAACCAAAGCCTGCACAAAGCAATGAATATCAGTTTAGCAATCTTTCTGTGAAATAAAACAGAAAGAGCAGAGATTTGTCCTTTCAAGGAACTTGCAGACAAATCTTTATCCAAACCATCCTGAAGAAACTGTAGAGAATTTATGAGAACACCATGAAATATAAGTCTTCCAAACTTGATAATAAATCTTTCTAGAAACAGATTTACGAGCCTGCAACATAGTATTAATCACAGAGTCAGAGAAACCTCTATGACTAAGCACTAAGCGTTCAATTTCCATACCTTCAAATTTAATGATTTGAGAACCTGATGGAAAAACGGACCTTGAGATAGAAGGTCTGTCCTTAATGGAAGTGGCCAAGGTTGGCAACTGGACATCCGAACAAGATCCACATACCAAAACCTGTGAGGCCATGCTGGAGCCACCAGCAGCACAAACGATTGCTCCATGATGATTTTGGAGATCACTCTTGGAAGAAGAGGCAGGAAAATATAAGCAGGTTGATAACACCAAGGAAGTGTCAATGCATCCACTGCTTCCGCCTGAGGATCCCTGGACCTGGACAGGTACCTGGGAAGTTTTTTGTTTAGATGAGATGCCATCAGATATATTTCTGGAAGCCCCCACATCTGAACAACTTGAGAAAACATCTGGGTGGAGAGACAATTCTCCCGGATGTAAAGTCTGACGACTGAGGTAATCCGCTTCCCAATTGACTATGCCTGGGATATGAAGCACAGAAATTAGACAGGAGCTGGATTCCGCCCAAACAAGTATCCGAGATACTTCTTTCATAGCTTGAGGACTGAGTCCCACCCGGATGATTGACATATGACACAGTTGTGATATTGTCTGTCTGAAAACAAATGAACGGTTCTCTCTTCAACAGAGGCCAAAACTGAAGAGCCCTGAGAATCGCACGGAGTTCCAAAATATTGATTGGTAATATCGCCTCTTGAGATTTCCAAACCCCTTGTGCTGTCAGAGATCCCCAGACAGCTCCCCAACCTGAAAGACTCACATCAACGAACGTACATTGGGATTTAAGGGTATTAATTGTGATATCCTTGTATAATCCCTGCACCATTGGTTCAGCATACAAAGCTGGAGAGGTCTCATATGAAAACTAGTAAAGGGGATCACGTCCGATGCTGCAGTCATGAGACCTAAAACTTCCATGCACATAGCTACTGAAGGGAATGACTGAGCATGAAGGTTCCGACAGGCTGCAACCAATTTCAAATGTCTCTTGTCTGTTAGAGACAAAGTCATGGACACTGAATCTATCCGGAAACCTAAAAAGGTTACCTTTGTCTGAGGAATCAACAAACTTTTTGGTAAATTGATCCTCCACCATGTCTTCGAAGAAACAACACTGGTTGATTTGTGTGAGATTCTGCAGAACGTAAAGACTGAGCGAGTACCAAGATATCGTCCAAATAAGTTAACACTGCAATACCCCTCTCTTTGATTACAGAGAGTAGGCCACCGAGAATCTGAAAAGATTCTTGGAGCTGTCGCTAGGCCAAAAGGAAGAACAACATATTGGTAATGCTTGTCTAGAAAAGAGAATCTCAGGAACTGATAGTGATCCGGATGAATCGGAATATGATGATATGCATCCTGTAAGTCTATTGTGGACATATAATGCCCTTGCTGAACAAAAGGCAGAATAGTCCTTATAGTCACCATTTTGAAAGTTGGTACTCTTACATATCAATTCAAAATCTTTAGATCCAGAACTGGCCTAAATGAATTTTCTTTCTTTGGGGCAATTAATAGATTTGAA
Organism: Bombina bombina; assembly: GCF_027579735.1. Taxonomy (NCBI): domain Eukaryota; kingdom Metazoa; phylum Chordata; class Amphibia; order Anura; family Bombinatoridae; genus Bombina; species Bombina bombina. Next base: position 866,706,837 of record NC_069504.1, read on the forward strand.
TAAAACCCCAGACCCTGTTCCTGAAATGGAACTGGCATGATTATCCCTGATAACTCCAGGTCTGAAACACACTTCAGGAAAGCCTGAGCCTTTACTGGGTTTGCTGGAATGTGTGAGAGAAAAAAATCTTCTTACAGGCGGTCTTACTCTGAATCCTATTCTGTACCCCTGAGAGACAATACTCTGAATCCAATGATTTTGGACTGAATTGGTCCAAACATCTTTGAAAAATTTTAATCTGCCCCCTACCAGCTGAGCTGGAATGAGGGCCGCACCTTTATGCGGACTTGGGGGCTGGCTTTGATCTCTTAAATGGCTTGGATTTATTCCAATTTGAAGAAGGCTTCCAATTGGAAACAGATTCCTTGGGGGAAGGATTAGGTTTCTGTTCCTTATTTTGTTGAAAGGAACGAAAACGATTAATAGCTTTAGATTTACCCTTAGGTCTTTTATCCTGAGGCAAAAAAACTCCCTTCCCCCCAGTGACAGTTTAAATTATTGAATTATTTAGAACCAAATAATTTATTACCTTGGAAAGAAAGAGATAGCAATCTCATATCAGCATTCCAAGATTTAAGCCACAAATCTCTTCTAGCTAAAATAGCTAAAGACATAGATTTAACATAAATTTTGATGATATCAAAAATGGCATCAAATGAAATTATTATCATGTTGAATCAACTTAACAATGCTAGACAAATCATGATCCGATACTTGTTGCGCTAAAGTTTCCAACCAAAAAGTTGAAGCAGCTGCAACATCAGCCAAAGAAATTGCAAGCCTAAGAAGATGACCTGAATATAAATAAGCTTTTCTTAGATAAGATTCAAGTTTCCTATCTAAAAGGATCTTTTGGGGAACTTTTCCCAAAACTCCAATCTAACTGCTGGCAAAGGATACAATTTTTTAAACCTTAAGAGAAGGAATAAAAGAAGTACCAGGCCTATTCCATTCTTTAGAAATAATATCAGAAATAGCATCAGGAACTGGAAAAACCTCTGGGATAACCGCAGGAGGATTATAAACAGAATTTAAATGTTTACTAGTTTTAATATCAAGAGGACTAGTTTTCTCCATATCTAAAGTAATCAACACTTCTTTTAACAAAGAACAAATATTCTCCATTTTAAATAAATAAGAGGATTTGTCAGTGTCAAAATCTGAGGCAGGATCTTCTGAATCAGATAGATCCTCATCAGAGAAGGACAATTCATTATGTTGCTGGTCATTTGTAATTTCATTAAATTTGAGAAGTTTTAAAAGACCTTTTACGTTTATTAGAAGGCGGAATGGCAGACAAAGCCTTCTGAATAGAATCAGAAATAAATTCTCTTAAATTTACAGGTATATCTTGTGCATTACATGTTGAGGGAGCAGCAACAGGTAATGAACTACTACTGATGGGTGCATTACATGTTGAGGGAGCAGCAACAGGTAATGAACTACTACTGATGGATACATTCTCTGCATGTAAAAGCTTATCATGACAACTATTACAAGCCACAGCTGGAGGTATAACCTCCACAAGTTTACAACAAATGCACTTAGCTTTGGTAGAACTGTTATCAGGCAGCAGGGTTCCAACAGTGATTTCTGAGACAGGATCAGATTGAGACATCTTGCAAATGCAAGAGAAAAAAACAACATATAAAGCAAAATGATCAATTTCCTTATATGGCAGTTTCAGGAATGGGAAAAAATGCAAACAGCATAGCCCTCTGACATAGAAAAGAGGCAAATAGGAATGGGGTCTTAAATAATGAAAATATTAGGCGCCAAAAATATTAGGTGCCAAAAATATTTTTTGGCTCCAAAAACATCCGAAAACGACACACTTGCGTCATAGATGATGCAACCTTGTGAAGGACTCGGCGTCAACTAAGACACCAGAAATGACGAATTTGCAACTTTGCGCCAAAACTTTGGCATTTTGCGCCCTCGTGAGCCCAATTCTGCCCGCAAATTTTAAAGAAAGTCAATTTGCAAAAAAGACTATACCCCAGGTAAGAAATACATTTTTCATAAAAAAAAACAGATATGAAACTGACAGTCTGCAAAAGGAAATATACTGAAAACCTGAATCATGGCAAATATAAGTACAATAAATATATTAAGAACTTTATATAAATACATAAAGTGCCAAACCATAGCGGAGAGTGTCTTAAGTAATGAAAACATACTTACCAAAACACACCCATCCACATATAGCAGATAACCGTTTCAGTACTGGTTTGGCTATCAGTAGAGGTAATGGAAAATTGAGAGTATATCGTCGATGTGAAAAGGGAGGTAGGAGATGAATCTCTACGACCGATAACAGAGAACCTATGAAATAGATTTTCCGTGAGGAAAACCATTGCATTCAATAGGTGATACTCCCTTCACATCCCTCTGACATTCACTGTACTCTGAGAGGAATCGGTCTTCAAAATGCTGAGAAGCGCATGTCAACGTAGAAATCTTAGCACAAACTTTACTTCACCACCTCCATAGGAGGCAAAGTTTGTAAAACTGAATTGTGGGTGTGGTGAGGGGTGTATTTATAGGCATTTTGAAGTTTGGGAAACTTTGCCCCTCCTGGTAGGATTGTATATCCCATACGTCACTAGCTCATGGACTCTTGCAAATTACATGAAAGAAAAAAATGTGTCAAAAAACAACAATCTACTGCTGTTTTAAAATTCAGAGTAGATGTTAAAGCATTGTCTTTTTATTATGCACTTGTTAATTATGCAATTCTACTGCATTGAGGGGTCCTTTAAGAAAACCTGACATCCTTACACTCTAACTCCATTCCCTTTCAGATATATATCAACCAGTCAATCCCCTGCCTGTTTAAGACTAATGTATCCTCTATTGTTCTTGTAAATTACTGATCAACTAACGCCCTACCACATGAAGACTTCCTGACCACCCTGACCCTTTAAGACTAAATGCACCTGTAAAACTACTCATCATGAACATTTCACATTGTCACACCTATATATTACTTTTAGTACAATAATAATCAGGTCAATCTTCTGAAAGGCATTACCTCTATGTCTCTCTTTTGTCATGTCACTGCTTTGTTACTCCTATACTAACCCACTTGGACATGACAAAATAGTACTTGCAGCAGATAGTAAAGGTCTTTTGAGGAAGTGTCTTATTACAGATGCAGATATAGACTGTGACAGGTAATACAGGTGAGAACAGGCAGATGGTGTTTGTCAGACATGCTGGCTAATAATAAAAATAAATTCAGCTCAGGATTCAAATATAATGATTAACCTGGGAAAGAATAGTTTGTATATAGACAAGGATCAAGTTCTAGGAAGTCAAGCAAGACACAGAATTAGCAAGCAAAGGAAAGTCAACCTATAAGCAAAGGTCATGATCTAGGCTTCACGCAAAAGTACAAAGCCAGCAGGCAAAGGAAGACCAGCTCCAGAAAGAAAGAAAAAAACACACCCTTTGTAGTACAAATACAATAAGCAGGCATTGTAAAAAGCATGACAGCTTATGTATCGGATACAAATATCACAAAGCAAGAAAGATGCAGTGACAAATTTGCTATGAAATTCATGGAAAAAAATTGTAGCAGACAAGAGGTATGGCATTTAGGGTTGTCACCCGTCCCTTAAAATACAGAACACTTATAAATTACACATGCTGCAGGAAGGAATATGAATAGTGTAGAGCAAAAAATAGCAGGCACTGCTCGGTTAGAATAAAGTAAAAAATACAAACTTTATTGAGTTCAGTAAAAAATGGAGTGTTCCTAGACAGAGGACATACACAAAAGAATTGTTTTCTTATTATTTACTGCATGACCTGTAGTCTTTGACCGTGTACCGGTACTCACCCCTCCTCTAAGGAATATGAATAGTGCTGTCCAGAAACACAATACATGTTCCTCCCTGCAGCATGTTTAACTCATAAGTGTCCAAAAAATCAATGCTGAGGAGGCAACCCTAATGACATTTGAGATAGATAATTTAAACAGAGTACATCATCGAAATGAGCTAAATTTTGGTTAATTTAAAATGTATCCAATCTTTTTAGACATGTATTTCTACTCATTTTCTGTATAAATTGCAAAAATGGTTCATGGTATCAAACAATATCACCTGATTTTAAAGTAGTACAGATTCCCAAATCCAAACATTCTAAAATCCAAACTTTTCAATGTGTTTTTTTTTTTTAAATAAACTCTTCAAAATCTATTTTCCCTACCTGTAGATCACAAAAAGTATTAAAAATTATATAAAACTACCTTTAATTATATGTCTAAGCTGTATTATGACATTTAAATAATGCCTAAATGATTTAAGATATGGTTGTTTACACTTGGTCCCATCTCCTCCCCAGCTATCCCATTTTAACCCCTTACGCCGTTCCATGCCATCCTAACAGCATTGGGCTCTAACGCTGAAGGACGGCATGGATTGTCTTAAAAAGGGACACTAAACCCAATTTTTTTCTTTTGTGATTCAGATAGAGAATGAAATTTTAAGCAACTTTCTAATTTACTCCTATTATCAAATTTTCTTCATTCTCTTGGTATCTTTATTTGAAATGCAAGAATGTAAGTTTAGATGCCGGCCCATTTTTGGTGAATAACCTGGGTTATTCTTGCTGATTAGTGGATAAATTCATCCACCAATAAAAAAGTGCTGTCCAGAGTGCTGAACCAAAAAATAAGCTTAGATGCCATCTTTTTCAAATAAAGATGGCAAGTGAACTTAGAAAAATTGATAATAGGAGTAAATTAGAAAGTTGCCTAAAATTGCATGCTCTATCTGAATCATGAAAGAAAAAGAAATTTGGGTTCAGTTTCCCTTTAACCTAAAGGCGTCCTGCGGCCTCCGCTTTTTGACTGGGGTGTGCCTAGCAACATAGGCAGTCCCCCATGATCTCACCCCGGCCTTGAAATCACGTGATTGCATAAACAATCATGTGATTTCATTTTTGCAGCAAGTGTTAAACACTTGTGTTGGGCATGAAGGGGTTAAAGATGCAACTAATCCAAACCTTTTTCATTTTCAAGAGCAGTTTGGATAACAAAATGTATGCTTACCTGATCAATTATTTTCTTTCCTGGCATGGAGAGTACACAAATTAATTCATTACTGTTGGGAATTCAGCACCTGGCCACCTGGAAGAGGCAGACACCCCAGCCAAAGCTTAAGTATCTCTCCCACTTCCAATACTGCCCAGTTATGCAGCCGAGGAAATAAGGAAAAGTAGGATAATTACCAGTGGTATAGAGGTGCCAGAAGATTAGGAAAAAAATGCCCCCTTAAAAATAGGGCGGGTTTGTGGAGTCTCCTTGCCAGGAAAGAAAATCATTTATCAGGTAAGCATACATTTAGTTTTCTTTCCAATGGCATGGAGAGTCCACAAATTCAATCATTACGGTTGGGAATCCAATAACCAAGCTAGAGAGTACACAGAATGGGTATGAAGGCAGGTAGACCTAAACTGAAGGGACCACCGCTTGAAGCACTTTTCTCCCAAAAGGAAGCCTCAGCTGAGGAAAAAACATCAAACTTGTAAAATTTAGAAAAAGTATGCAAAGAGGACCAGGTAGCCGCCTTACAGATTTGTTCCATAGAAGCTTAGTTCTTAAAAGCCCAAGAAGATGACACAGCACGGGCAGAGAGACGTAAATCCTCTCAGGAGGCTGCTGGCTAGCTTCCTCTTAAGCCAAACGAATGACACTCCTCAACCAAAAGGAAAGCTTAGTCGCAGTGGCTTTTTGACTCATGCGCTTACCGGCGTACACGACAAACAAGGAAGAAGATTGTCTAAAATCCGTGGTAGCATAGAGATAGAATTTCAAAGCACGCACCACATCCAGGTTGTGCAACAAACATTCCTTCTGAGACGAAGGAAGGAACTACAATCTCCTGCTTGATATTGCGGTCAGAGACCACCTTAGGAAGTAAGCCCAACTTGGTAGAACAGCCTTATCTAGATAAGGAGAATCACACTGTAAGGCAGAATTCTGAAACTCTACGAGAAGAAGAAATAGCCAACAAAAACAAAACTTTCCAAGATAAAAGTTTAATATCCACAGAATGCATAGGCTCAAACGGAACCTGTTGAAGAACATGAACAAGATTAAAGGGACACTGAAACCAATTTTTTTATTTTGGGATTAAGATAGAGCATGCAATTTTAAGCAACTTTCTAATTTACTCTTATGATCACATTTTCTTCATTCTCTTGGTATGTTTATTTGAAAAGCAAGAATGTAAGTTTAGATGCTGGTCCATTTTTTGTGAACAACCTTGGTTGTTCTTGCTGATTGGTGGATAAAGTCACCCACCAATAAATAAGTGCTGTCCAGAGTACTGAACCAAAAATAGCTTAGATGCCTTTTTTTAAATAAAGATAGCAATAGAAAGAAAAAAAATTAATAGGAGTAAATTAGAAATTTGCTTAAAATTACATGCTCTATCTGAATCACTAAAGAAAAAATTTGGGTTCAGTGTCCCTTTAAGGCTCCAAGGGGGAGCAACAGATTTAAACACAGGCCTAATTCTAACCAGGGCCTTAACAAAATGACTGAACATCCGGAATATTATCTAACTTCTTGAGTAACACTGAAAGGGCAGAGATCTGTCCCTTGAGAGAACTAGCTGACAAATCTTTCTCCAAGAAATAAAAGAATTCGAGGAACTCTCAACTTGTGCCAAGGGAAACCTTGACTCTCGCACCAGGACAGGTAGGTGTGCCACACCTTGTGATACATCCGATGAGTCACCGGCTTATGAGCCTGGACTAGAGTATCAATTACCTTATCAGAAAAAATCCTGTGAGGCCCTTTCCCGGGGGATGCGGGTTATGACCCTGGGAAGAAGAGCAAACTGAGGGAATAGATAAATAAGTTTGAACCTCCAAGGAACTGCTAACGTGTCCACCAACACTGCCTGAGGATCCCTCAATCTCGACCCGTATCTGGGCAGTTTGGTATGGAAACGAGAAGCCATAAAGGTCCATCTCCGGAATACCCCATCTGAAGGTTATATCGGAGAACATTTCTGGATGAAAAGCCCACTCCCCTGGGTGGAACATCTGTCTGCTCAGGAAGTCCGCCTCCCAATTGTCCACTCCCAGAAAATGAATGGCCAAAATATGGCAATTGTGGGACCACTGACGTATGCAAGAGACTTCCTTCATAGCTAGGAACTCCTTGTTCCTCCCTGATGATTGATATATGCCAAATGTGTTATGTTGTCCAATTGAGATCTGATAAACAGGACAGAACAAAGTTGAGGCCACACTATCAAAGCATTGAAGACGGCTCTCAATTCTAGAATCTTTATGGGGAGGACAGACTCCTCTGGGGACCAGGTTCCCTGAGCTCTCAAGGAACCCCAGAAGGCTGGCATCCGTAGTCACAATCTCATATGATGGTCTCAAAAAGCACATGCCTTGGGACAGGTGATCTTGACAGAGCCACCAGGAGAGAGATTCTCTTGTGTGGTTGTCCAAGACGATCTGCTGAAATAGGTTGGAATGATCATCGTTGCATTGTCTGAGCATACATAGTTGAAGAGGTTGCAGGTGAAAGCGAACATAAGGAATAATGTCCATGGTAGCCACCATGAGACCAACTACTTCCATGAATTGCGCCAACGAGGGGCATGCAGAGTTTTGAAGCGAGAGACAAGATGAGAGAAGTTTGGATTGTCTTAGATCCGTCAGGAAAATTTTCATGGAAATTAAATCTATGATTGTTCCCAGAAAGCAATATAATAAAGGATAATAAGTCTTTGTTGGCAGTGGTGAATCCGTGTGTTAATGTGACAGTGTGTTTCAGTGATAAATCCAAATCTTCAAATGGTGTGGAGTATTTTAAAAAGTATTCTTGAGAAAGGCCTGTTATAGGCTGAAATGCGTCGACATACCACTGGTAAGCTTATTTCCAATACCCTAAAAAGGTGTTCAAAACTGTATTGCACTATTGTAGTATTTGTTTTATTTTATTATAAAGATGGGATTTTTTTTTATTAGGATCCTTCAGAAGTTTATCCTAACTACCTACCAAATTACACTTTTCTTTTTTGCACTGGGATACCCACTACCCTACCAACTTATTTTTTTATCTTGTTTATCATTTTCATTTTATTGTCCCTTCATTTTCAACAACAGTATTTTTTTATTTTTTTTTAAATACTTTTTAAAATACTTCACACCATTTGAAGATTTGGATTTGTCACTGAAACACACTGTCACATTAACACACGGATTCACCACTGCCAACAAAGACTTATTATCCTTCGTATAAAACTCATTGAACACATTACCCGGAACACTGACAGTTATTTCATTTGTCACGCTCAGTTTTCCCTTACCACTTAGCAAGACTTTACCAGCTTTTTTACAATTTCTTCCTCAAAGGCATCATTTAGGAGCATACTTGAACTCCGCAAGATATGACTTTTCACAAAGCATATTATACAACCTATGCAAGCTTCTATTTGTGTCCTATCTGTGCATTTTAACGGAGTGCATATTTTATTTTCAATATTGTATTGTATTTTTCTGTTATATACCTATATCATGGATCCATGAGGTTTTTAATAACATTGGAGTGTTTTGCGATTGTATTTTAACTGTTTTAAAATAAATAAAAATTTTACTGTATCATCTTACAGCACATACACCTTAGCCTTCTTTACTAGGCGCTCACTTCCTTTGCCAATATATCGGTTACTCATTAGGTCCACTAGGGGACCTTTGGAAGAGAGCTATAGGTGTACCCATTAGCGCTAGGTATACTAAACCAATCAACACTAAGGCAGAAGGAGCTAAGGTCTGTTAATTCATGGTTAAAAACATTGTGTAAAAATGAGGGGTTTGACTTTTTAGAGCACTGGGCTGACTTTTCACTCGGGTACAATTTGTGCAGTAAGGATGGATTGCACCTGAATGACATGGGTGCAGGTGTGTTTGGGGAAAGGATGGTAGCACGTTTAGAGAATCTTTTAAGCTAGGCAAAGGAGGGGAGGGTCAGTAAGAACACAATAGAACAGAAAGATCAGTCTGTGAATATGTCACTTCTATAGTATCTCAAGGAAGGGATAACTTAAATGTCACATTAGAAAGTATGGAGGAAAGCACACCAAGTAGTAGCAAAAAACCCATGAAAATTAAATGTATGACAACAAATGCAAGAAGCATCACAAGTAAAATGGGGGAACTGGAGCTCTTAGTTGCAGAAGAGGACTATGACATTATCAGTAAAACTGAAACTTGGTGGGATGATTCCCATGACTGGGCAGTTAACTTAGATTGGTATACTTTATTTAGGAGGGATAGGAATAATAAAAGGGGTGGAGGAATCTGCATGTATATTAAACTTAACCTTAAACCTACAATAAGGGAAGATATTTATGCTACAGGTGACAATGTAGAGACACTGTGGGTTGAACTAAAGAGTGGGGGGAAAAATCCTAAAAAAAATATTACTTGGAACATGCTACAAGCCATCAGCAAATGTGGGTGTTCTTCCAAGTGAGGCTCAAGATATATGGGGAGGGGATCCCAAAAGTATGTGTGCAAAGATGTGCAAAAAGGAATCAATACTGTCAGATGCAGTGTGCCAACGTCAGTTAGGTAGATTATCAGAAATACCAGAATTCAAAGTCTATCAGCAGTCGCGTCTTGCGGTATAGCGTATGTGGTAGCGTTTCAAAAACGGAAAAGAGTAACTACTCACCAGGGAGTTTACAACCTCTTCATCCGAGTGTTCGCTTACCCCTGCCTCTCAGGAAGCCTTGCTTCTCCGTAAGAACTCTGCACTGTCTTCGGCGTCTTTTGCGATGCTACGATGTTGCACAACTGTGATTGGCCTTCGTTCCGTGTACTTCCGGTCCGTATCGAGCCGTACAGCCAATGGGATCCCCTACTACGTTGCCGTAGCCCCTAGCACTGTGATGATTTCTTGTATGCCGAAATTCAACCCGGTAAGCTTTATCGAAATTATATACAAATGAACCGGCTGAGTCTCAAGGCATATATGTAGTAAAACTCTTGCAGCTTTATTAGAAACAAATTTTCATCAACAGGATAAGTAGATAGATTCTCCTTTAAAAACAGATATATTTCATAAGATCAGCTGGAGCAGTACCGTCTTACGCGTTTTGGCTTGATGTCAGCCTTACTCATAGACATATTGATGTGGGTGAACACCGGGCTTAAATAGCCCCGTGTCATCCATTATCAACTGCTCCAGCTGTATACAATTAAATGTCATGGTAACAGTTACGAGTTATATTTACAGAGTAGTAACAAAAGACAGTAAAAAAGCACAACTTAGCTAAATACAAATGGACATTGCTCTTGTAATCGTATTGCAAATTCAAGATTCAAACTAAAATGCTTTTTTACAAAGGCATAGTGTTAATGGAAATGGGTAAATCAGCAGTAGCTCGTATTTACTCTTATTATTAAACTCCCTCTAGATACTGTCTGTAAGTAATTTAGCTTGTTTCTTCGACTGTTAGATGGATTAACATGTTTAATCTTGTCATTATTGGGGTTAACACAGCCAAACCTTATATGTATGCAGTTGATTCTCATTATTTCTCATAAATTGTTTTGAGATCACTGATATTCATTTGAAATTAGCCCATTAATCACTTATGGTCAAAGACTATCCCATTACTCACAGAAACAATAAAGCTACTGTTCGAAATTACCCATATTACCAACATAAGATTGTTTAAATTTTGGATATATATAGGGCCGTACCTTTTACAGCCTCTTTACTGATTAATCATCTCTTTTTCATAAAACGTGAGGATAAGAGTAAGGGTGCATGAATTAGAACATATTTGAGGAAAGAGAGGACAAGTTACAGAGATACAATTAAAGGGATTATCCTTCAGCAATATAAGATCCACAGATATTATTAAACTCCCTCTGTGTTGAATTCAAAGAGTAAATACGAGCTACTGCTGATTTACCCATTTCCATTAACACTATGCCTTTGTAAAAAAGGATTTTAGTTTGAATCTTGAATTTGCAATACGATTACAAGAGCAATGTCCATTTGTATTTAGCTAAGTTGTGCTTCACATATATATATATATATATACTCATCCTTGAAAATTTACTGTCTTTTGTTACTACTCTGTAAATATAACTCGTGTTACCATGACATTTAATTGTATACAGCTGGAGCAGTTGATAATGGATGACACGGGGCTATTTAAGCCCGGTGTTCACCCACATTAATATGTCTATGAGTAAGGCTGACATCAAGCCGAAACGCGTAAGACAGTACTGCTCCAGCTGATCTTATGAAATATATCTTTTTAAAGGAGAATCTATCTACTTATCCTGTTGATGAAAATTTGTTCCTAATAAAGCTGCAAGAGTTTTACTACATATATGCCTTGAGACTCAGCCGGTTCATTTGTATAAAACATGCTACAAGCCCCCCAACATTAGTGACCTGGAGGAAACAACTATTTATGCAAATAGGTAAGGCTGCTAATAACAGTGCTGTAATTATGGAAGATTTTAACTACCCTGATATAAACTGGGCCAACGAAACTAGTAATTCAGTGCAGGGGGAAAGATTTTTAAATGTTTTCAGGGATAACTTCTTGTTGCAATTAATAGAGGAACCAACTAGGAGTAAAGCTATATTGGATTTAGTGCTACCAAACAATACAGATATAATATCAAACATAGAAGTCAAAGAACATTTAGGTAGCAGTGATCATAACATGGTCACATTTGAAATCTCTTTTCATAAGCAGTATCGTAAAGGTTTAACTAAGAATTTTAATTTCAAGAAAGCAAAATACAATGATTTAAGGAAATCATTAAATAACAAATTGGGACAAAAGTATTCGCTAATAAAAATAGAGGATACATTTAAAACTTTGTTAAATATACATATCAACAAATACCATATGGTTATAAAAATAAAAAATCCAAGCCAATGTGGCTAAATAAAAATGTGTTAAGAGAAATTAGGAAACAAACATAGGGCATTTAAATTATTCAAAGAAAATAGTAAAGACTCAACATACAATATTTATAAGGAATTTAACAATGCATGCAAAAAAAAAAACAACTATTAAATTAGCCCAAATTGAAAATTAAAAAATTAATTGCAAAGGATTCTAAGTCTAACCCTAAAAGGTTCTTTAAGTACATAAATCTGAGGACAATATAGGTACATTAAAATGCGTGGAGGGTAGCATGATTAATAGTGACAGGGAGAAGGCTGAGGTACTAAACTAGTTCTTTTCTTCAGTATACACAAGAGAGGAACCAATGGAGGATACTTTGGAACAAACTAGAACATGCCAGCACATACCATTAACTGGGGGTATGTATAGGAGGATATCAGGAAAAAACTGGATAATATTAAAGCAAATAAAACTCCACGGATTAACAAGTTTAATATCACATATAATAACAGCAGGTAATAACAGGTTAAAAAAGTATAAAAGTATATGGATCCATGATACTTAATAAAAACAATTGCAGTAAAAGTAATCTAACAATGGCAGTAATAAAAATGATACTGTTACAACAATGATAATGCTAAAAAGGCAAAAGTAAAAACAATGGAACAATACAAATAAAATAAGTGGTGGTATGCAATATCGAGTGAGAATCAATGAAATAAGCAGTGAAAAATATATATAAACATGTAAAAATAAACCAAGGATAAATATGTCTAAATATATTGGAAGTCCTGTGAAAAATCAGTGAAAAAGATGGTTGTGAAACCGGTGAAAAATGATAATACCAATATAAAAGTATATATTTATCCTTGGTTTATTTTTACATGTTTATATATATTTTTCACTGCTTATTTCATTGATTCTCACTCGATATTGCATACCACCACTTATTTTATTTGTATTGTTCCATTGTTTTTACTTTTGCCTTTTTAGCATTATCATTGTTGTAACAGTATCATTTTTATTACTGCCATTGTTAGATTACTTTTACTGCGATTGTTTTTATTAAGTATCATGGATCCATATACTTTTATACTTTTTAAACCTGTGATTACCTGCTGTTATTATATGTGATATTAAACTTGTTAATCTGTGTAATATTGTGCAACTGTAGGATCCTCTTATTGTACAATACCAGCATTTATAGTCTACACCCTTCACTTAGACCTAGCCTTTTATTAGGCTCTCCTAACACATCCCATCTTTCTGTCCTTATTCTTGGGTATCTAGAGACCCAATTGTTATAGGAGCTTTGGTCTTAGAAGTTAGCGCCGTCAGATAGATTACATTTTAGCAAATAAAACTCCACGCCCAGATGGAATTCAACCAAGGGTGTTAAGGGAATTTAGCACTGTTATAGACAAACCTCTACTTTGAATTTTCAAGGCTCATTATCCTCAGGCATGGTCCCCCAGAATTGGCATAAAGCTGATGTGGTGCCACTCTTCAAAAAGGAAAGCAGGGATGATCCAGGAAGCTATAGACCAGTTAGTCTGACATCAATAGTGGGGAAGATATTTGAAGGGATTATAAGGGATTATATTTATGAGCATATTCGTTTAAACAAGATTATGAGTTCAAATCAGCACAGTTTTATGAGAAATAGATCATGTCAAACTAATCTAATTAGATTCTATGAGGAAGTAAGAAAAAACATAATTTATGTAAGAACTTACCTGATAAATTAATTTCTTTCATATTGGCAAGAGTCAATGAACTAGTGACGTATGGGATATACAATCCTACCAGGAGGGGCAAAGTTTCCCAAACCTCAAAATGCCTATAAAATACACCCCCACCACACTCACAATTCAGTTTAACAAATAGCCAAGTAGTGGGGTGATAAAGAAAGGAGTAAAAAGCATCAACAAAGTAATTTGGAATGATTGTGCTTTATACAAAAAAATCATAACCACCATAAAAAGGATGGGCCTCATGGACTCTTGCCAATATGAAAGAAATGAATTTATCAGGTAAGTTCTTACATAAATTATGTTTTCTTTCATGTAATTGGCAAGAGTCCATGAGCTAGTGATGTATGGGATATGAAATACCCAAGATGTGGAACTCCACGCAAGAGTCACTAGAGAGGGAGGGATAAAAAAAAAAACAGCCAAATGCTGAAAAAAAATCCACAACCCAAAATATAAGTTATCCTCATGAAGAAAAGAAAAACTTAAAAGATCAGCAGAAGAATCATACTGAAACAGCTGCCTGAAGATCTTTTCTACCAAAAACTGCTTCAGAAGAAGCAAATACATCAAAACGGTAGAATTTAGTAAATGTATGCAAAGAGGACCAAGTTGCTGCTTTGCAAATCTGATCAACTGAAGCTTCATTCTTAAAAGCCCACAAAGTGTAGACTGATCTAGTAGAATGAGCTGTAATTCTCTGAGGCGGGGCTTGACCCGAATCCAAATAAGCTTGAAGAATCAAAAGCTTTAACCAAGAGGCCAAGGAAATAGAGGCTTTCTGACCTTTCCTAGGACCAGAAAATATAACAAATAGACTAGAAGTCTTTCTGAAATCTTTAGTAGCTTCAACATAATATTTCAAAGCTCTTACCACATCCAAAGAATGTAAGGATCTTTCCAAAGGATTCTTAGGATTAGGACACAAAGAAGGAACAACAATTTCTCTACTAATGTTGTTAGAATTCACAACCTTAGGTAATTCAAATGAAGTCCGCAAAACCGCCTTATCCTGATGAAAAATCAGAAAAGGAGATTCACAAGAGCAGATAGCTCAGACACTCTTCAAGCAGAAGAGATGGCCAAAAGGAACAATACTTTCCAAGAAAGTAGTTTAATGTCCAAAGAATGCATAGGCTCAAACGGAGGAGCCTATAATGCCTTCAAAACCAAATTAAGACTCCAAAGAGGAGAAATTGATTTAATGATGGGCTTAATACGAACTAAAGCCTGTACAAAACAGTGAATATCAGGAAGTTTAGCAAATTTTCTGTGAAATAAAACTGAAAGAGCAGAGATTTGTCCCTTTAAGGAACTTGCAGACAAACCCCTATCCAAACCATCCTGGAGAAACTGTAAAATTCTAGGAATTTTAAAAGAATGCCAAGAGAATTTATAAGAAGAACACCATGAAATGTAAATCTTCCAAACTCGATAATAAATCTTCCTAGAGACAGATTTGCGAGCTTGTAACATAGTATTAATTACAGAGTCAGAGAAACCTCTATGACTTAATACTAAGCGTTCAATTTCCATACCTTCAAATTTAATGATTTGAGATCCTGATGGAAAAACGGACCTTGAGACAGTAGGTCCGGCCTTAACAGAAGTGGCCAAGGTTGGCAACTAGACATCCAAACAAGATCCGTATACCAAAACCTGTGGGGCCATGTTGGAGCCACCAGCAACACAAACAATTGTTCCATGATGATCTTGGAGATCACTCTCGGAAGAAGAACTAATGGCAGGAAGATATAAGCAGGTTTTCATAACACCAAGGAAGTGTCAGCGCATCCACTGCTTCCGCCTGAGAATCCCTGGACCTGGACAGGTATCTGGGAAGTTTCTTGTTTAGATGAGAGGCCAGATCAGATCTATTTCTGGAAGACCCCACATCTGAACAATCTGAGAAAACACATCCGGATGGAGAGACCACTCCCCTGGATGTAAAGTCTGACGGCTGAGATAATCCGCCTCCCAATTGTCTACACCTGGGATATGAACTGCAGAAATTAGACAAGAGCTGGATTCCGCCAAAACAAGTATCCAAGATACTTCTTTCAAAGCTAGGGGACTGTGAGTCCCACCCTGATGATTGACATATGCCACCATTGTGATATTGTCTGTCAGAAACTAAACACTGGTGATTTAACCACCACTTCAGAGACTGTTGAATATTGGGATTTAAGGATATTAATCGTGATATCTTTGTATAATCCCGGTACCATTGATTCAGCATGCAAAGCTGGAGAGGTCTCATGTGAAAACGAGCAAAAGGAATCGCGTCCGATGCTGCAGTCATGTGGCCTAAAACTTCCATGCACATAGCCACTGAAGGGGATGACAAACTGAAGGCGCCGACATGCTGCAACCAATTTAAAACGTCTCTTGTCTGTTAGAGACAGAGTCATGGACACTGAATCTATCTGGAAACCTAAAAAGGTGACCCTTGTCTGAGGAATCAAAAAACTTTTTGGTAAATTGATCCTCCAACCATGTTTTCGAAGAAACAACACTAGTTGATTCGTGTGAGATTCTGCAGAACGTAAAGACTGAACTAGTACCAAGATATCGTCCAAATAAGGAAACTCCGCAATACCCTGTTCTCTGATTACAGAGAGTAGGGCACCCAGAAACTTTGAAAAGATTCTTGGAGCTGTTGCTAAGCCAAATGGAACAGCAACAAATTGGTAATGCTTGTCTAGAAAAGAGAATCTCAGGAACTGATAATGTTCTAGATGAATCGGAAAATGAAGGTATGCATCCTGCAAGTCTATTGTAGACATATAATGTCCTTGCTGAACAAAAGGCAGAATAGTCCTTAAAGTCACCATCTTGAAAGTTGGTACTCTTACATAACGATTCAAAATTTTCAGATCCAGAACTGGTCTGAATGAATTTTCTTTCTTTGGGACAATGAATAGATTTGAATAAAAACCCCAGGCCTTGTTCCTGAAAAGGAACCGGCATGATTACCCCTGAAACCTCCAGATCTGAAACACACTTCAGGAAAGCCTGAGCGTTTACTGGATTTACTCGGATGCGTGAGAAAAAATTTCCTCACAGGAGGTCTTACTCTGAATCCAATTTGGTACCCCTGAGAGACAATGCTCTGAATTCATTGATTTTGGACAGAATTTATCCTAACATCCTTGAAAAACCTTAATCTGCCCCTACCAGCTGAGCTGGAATGAGGGCCGCACCTTCATGCGGACTTAGGGGCTGACTTTGGTTTCTTAAAAGGCTTGGATTTATTCCAATTTGAGGAAGGCTTCCAATTGGAAACAGATTCCTTGGGGGAAGGATTAGGTTTTTGTTCCTTATTTTGACGAAAGGAACGAAAACGATTAGAAGCCTTAGATTTACCCTTAGGTTTTTTTATCCTGAGGCAAAAAAACTCCTTTCCCCCCAGTAACAGTTGGAATAATAGAATCCAACTGAGAACCAAATAAATTATTACCTTGGAAAGAAAGAGATAGCAATCTAGTCTTAGATGTC
Source organism: Bombina bombina (assembly GCF_027579735.1). Taxonomy (NCBI): domain Eukaryota; kingdom Metazoa; phylum Chordata; class Amphibia; order Anura; family Bombinatoridae; genus Bombina; species Bombina bombina. The sequence goes on from NC_069504.1 coordinate 866,724,007, forward strand.
ATATCAGCATTCCAAGATTTAAGCCACAAGGCTATTCTAGCTAAAATAGCTAAAGACATGGATCTAACATCAATTTTGATAATATAAAAAATGGCATCACAAATAAAATGATTAGCATGTTGCAGTAAGCGAACAATGCTTGATATGTCAAAATCCAATTTTTTTTTTTTTTAATTTTTGTTTTTTATTAAGGCAAAATAATAAGAAGATACAATCTTAAACAATAATATCATCAAATCATCAATACATGAAAATACAGACAAAAGGAAGGGAAAAAAGAAAAAAGAAAAAATGAAACAGAAAATTGGCAAGCATTGATACTTCATCATCCAATACAAAGATATGCCAAAACATTATAATCTTTTTGTCTGAATTAATAAAATGCTAAATAGTAATGAAAGCCTCTTATTTTCTATTTATCAATTTTCCTTATCCATCTTATTCCTTCAGTTTGGATAAGAAAAAAAAAAAATGGGTGCGGGGAAAAGGGGGAGAGAGGGGAAAGGAGAAAAAAAAAAAAAAGGGGGGGGAGAAAGGGAGGAGAAGGGAAGAGGGGAAGAACTTGGAGGTAAATGTAAATTGAACAAATATGGATATTGAAAGAATATATAAAATCTAACTATTACCATAGACCCAGTAGGACTATCTCTGTGTATCTAAAAGGGTATATTAATTGATTTATTTCTTCTGGAGAAAATATTTTTATAAAGACCGACCATTTTTTAAAAAATGAGATCACTTCCCTTTCCGAAGTTAAGGATACATCCATTTGTTCAATAATACATTGTTTTTTCATATAATTTTTAATTTCTTGAATACTAGGTACTGAGGGGTCCCTCCATTTTCTAAAAATTAAATTTCTCGTTGCCAGAATTGCCCCATTTCTAATTTTTTTTATCTAAATTTGTTGAGGTTTCTATAAGAAATACTACTTCAGCCAATGAAAGAGAGAGATTAGAGAGCTTTAGTACATTAACCAAAATTCTACTTTTTTCCATAATTGCCTAATCCTCGGACAAGACCATATCATATGGACTATATCCGCAGCCGGGAAAGAACATTTGGGGCATATATTAAATTCATAGTTATGCCATTTAAACCCTTTAAGTGGGGTGTAGTATGTTCTGTACAGTAGCTTAATATGTGATTCCCTCCAACTTGCAGATAATGTAGTCTGGGCTACAATGGTTATAGACTTTTCCACCTGTTCTACTTCAATATCTAGATCTGGTACTAATAAATTCCACTTTTGTGTTATCTGTTGAAGATTAAGTTCTCCCTCTTGACTTATCAGTAGGTTATACCAGCATGATATAGAAGATAGTTCATTTTTGGCCAGGATAGGCCAATTGTCTAATTTCCCCCACGACCATGACCATCCGAACTTCTCTATGAGTGAAAATAAATAGTGTCTGGCCTGAAGATATGCAAAGAAGTCTTTGTTATTTAAATCAAATTCCTGTTTCAACTTTTCAAAAGTTTTAATCGATGCAGTACCTTGTTCTATGAGTTGAGACATAAAGAGAATACCTTTTTTCTGCCAAGTTTGAAAAACTTGTGCTTGAGTACCTTCCTGGAATTCTGGATTGCCACAAAGACCTTGATATTTTGGAATATTTAAGTCTATATCTAATTTACGCCCTAGCTTTTTCCATGCTTGTATGACCTTATATATTGATTGAAGACCTCTCACCTTTTTTGGAATTAACTGAGTCGGACAGTGAATTAAGGCTGAAGGATTATAGGGAAACGCAATACTTCTCTCTAAGCTATTATTAGTAAAGTAGTCCTTACTCAGAATCCAATCTATTGCGATACACGAAAGAAAAACCAGGTTATATTTACTAAGATCCGGGAGCGCCATACCGCCATATTTTTTGGGAAGATAAAGTTTATTTAAGGAGATTCGCGGTCTTTTACAATTCCAAATGAAGTATCGCAGTGCCCTATTTAAACTTTTCCAGTCTCTGACTTTCAATATTACTGGTATATTTTGAAGAGGATAAAGAATTTTAGGAAGTAAAACCATCTTAAACAGAGCTATTTGTCCTGATAGAGATATTGGGAGATTTTGCCAGCCTACCATATATTCTTTGATTCTAGCCAAGATAGGAGAAATATTAAGGTTATACCACTCTTGTGGGTTCATTGAAATATAGATCCCTAGATATTTAAGATGAGTCAAAACTACTTTGAAGGGTATCGTATCAATTGAAGTCTCATTTTTCCTGACCCACATTAACTCTGACTTAGAAATATTGAGCTTATAGCCTGTAAAGGATCCAAATGACTCTGTTATTGAGATCAGTCTTGGAATATTAACTGCTGTATTGGACATATTTATTAACACGTCGTCTGCATATAAAGCAATTTTTGGTATCCCTTGTATCCTCTGTCTAACTTTAATGGCTAATGATTCAATCGCTAAGTCAAATAGAAGTGGTGACAGAAGACACCCCTGTCTTGTACCCCTTTGAAGGTTAATTAGATTAGATTCTAGTTTATTAATCAGTCTAGTTGTAGACTTATTACAAAGATTTTTAATAAAAAAAGGAAAATTATCTTTGAAACCAAATCGTAACAGAGAGTTAATAATATGCTGATGGTAGACCGAATCGAACGCTTTTTCTGCGTCTAATGCGATAATTGCTATATCAGTTTGATCTTGAGTTGGAGCTTCCTGACGGTTATGAAAATGATCAAGGACTAGAAATAATTCTCTAACCTTGGCTGCTAGATTTCGCCTAGTGAGAAAACCCGCCTGATCTTTGTGTATAAGATCCCCTAAGACTTTTTGAAGTCTTTTAGCTAAGTAATGCGATAGGTCTATATGACTCTTTTTTCAGGGGATCTTTCCCTGGTTTCAAGATTAATGCTGTGATAGATGCTGCAAAAGATAAAGGAATAGGTTTGTTATTTGTAAAGAAATGATTGAAAATGTTCCTTAAATGGGGGGTTATGATTGGAGCGAGAATCTTGTAAAACTCAATAGGAAGAGAGTCTGGACCAGGTGCTTTATCCAGGCGAGCTTCTCTAATGGCCATAGTGATTTCTTGCTCAGAGATAGGGGCGTTAATTTTACTCAGTGCTTCTTCATTTAGAATTGGATGATCAAGTCCTTCCCAGAAAAGTTCTGAAGCTTCTTCGTCTGATTCTTTGTACGAATAGAGATCTCTATAGTAGGTATAAAAAACATCGATAATCTCTTTTGGATTTTGGAGTAGAGTTCCTTGTTCTGAGAGTAAATCAATAGAAGAACTTCCTTGAACATTTTTAACTAGGTTTGCTAACAATTTACCTGCCTTGTTTCCATGCCTATAAAACTTGGCTCTTGTTTTATAGTCTTCTTGGGTTGTAACATGCAGTAGGAAATTATCTCTCTCTCTCTTAGCCAAGGCGTACTTCCTCCAATTTATTGATGTTGGTTGAGATAGATATTTGCTATAACTATTAGCAAGTGCTCTCAGGACTTCGTTTTCCCGCAGAGCCGTTCTCCGTTTAAAATCAGACATATATGTAATGATTTCCCCCCTCATTACAGCCTTACCAGCTCCCCATAACGTATTTGGATCGTTGACAGTATCAGCATTTATGGTAAAGAATTCAATCATTCTAGTTGTCAACCATTCTCTGAATTTTGCGTTTTTCATTAAAAATTTAGGGAAGATTCGCCGTGTAGTAGATTTTTTTTTCGTTTAATGGTATTTTTAGTATTATTGGTGCGTGGTCTGAGATAGTTACTTGCGATATTTTTGATGTAGTACCCATTCTTAATAAATTCTCACTAATTAGAAATAGGTCAATTCTGGAAAAAGATCTTACACTCTTAGCTTTGCAAGTGAACTCCTTTTGATCCGGGTTCTGAGTTCTCCAAATATCTTTAAGGGCTAGATTTCTAAATAGGCTTTTAAACATCTTGCCTTCAAGCTTATCTCTTTTAGCCATTCCTTTAGTAGGTTTTTGCCTGAGCCAATCATTCTAGTTGTCAACCATTCTCTAAATTTTGCGTTTTTCATTAAAAATTTAGGGAAGATTCGCCGTGTAGTAGATTTTTTTTCGTTTAATGGTATTTTTAGTATTATTGGTGCGTGGTCTGAGATAGTTACTTGCGATATTTTTGATGTAGTACCCATTCTTAATAAATTCTCACTAATTAGAAATAGGTCAATTCTGGAAAAAGATCTTACACTCTTAGCTTTGCAAGTGAACTCCCTTTGATCCGGGTTCTGAGTTCTCCAAATATCTTTAAGGGCTAGATTTCTAAATAGGCTTTTAAACATCTTGCCTTCAAGCTTATCTCTTTTAGCCATTCCTTTAGTAGGTTTTTGCCTGAGCCTGTCTATCTGGGCCTTTGGGGTCATATTAAAATCTCCTGCTACAACTATGTAGCCTTCACCTATTTGCAAAATTTTAGTTTGAAGAAATTCCCAAAAACTTCTTACGAAGTTATTAGGGGCGTATAAGTTACATAGCGTAAAGATGGAGCCAGCCACTCTAACTTTTAAGATCAAGATTCTGCTTTCAGGATCTATGTATTTTGATAAGATTTCATATGGTTTTTTTTTCATAGCAGAATGGCTACGCCCCTCTTCCTGCCTACACTTGGCGTAAAAACCACTTCACCTACCCAGGAAGATTTTAACTTTAGGGATTCTTCTGCATTTAAGTGTGTCTAATGAATAAACGCAATATCTGAATTAAGTTTCCTCAATTGAGAAATTATCATCTTTCGTTTCATTGGAGTTGAAACTCCCCCAACATTCCAAGAGGAAAAAGTCAATTTTTTTATATTAGACATTCTTTAACCTTTTTCTTTCTTCTTCTTCTTCTTCTCCTCTGGGGGGGGGGGGGGGGGGGGGGAGGAAACCCCCCCCCCACCCTCCTCTCCCCCAGCACCCTTGCCGTTGTTTATTCAGTTTTAACGACTGAAGGATATTAATGAAAAAAGTGAGAAACACCAGATGCAGATAGTAGTTGTAACATACCAGATTCATCAGACCTTTCAATCTTAATTAAACGATTAAATAAAATGACTCCAGTTACTTAATGAATTTTTCTGCATAGAACTTTTCTGCCTCTATAGCAGTATCAAAAAAGTATACCTGACCCTGAAACTCTACTTTCAGCCTTGCTGGATAAATAACTGTTGCAGTGAGGCCCTCTTTAATCATCCTACCACAGATTGGTGAGAGCTCCCTTCTTCTCAAGGAGGTTTCGTAAGCAAAGTCTTGGAATATTAGAATTTTATTTCCTTCCAGTAAAATAGGGGCATTTTTGCGGGAGGTTTGCATAACTCTAACCTTATCCTGGAAGTTTAAATATTTCACGATTATAGGTCTAGATCTTGTTCTATCTTCATTTGGTAAGGGAAGTCTCCCCAATCTGTGAGCTCGCTCAACCATTAAGGGTAATGCTTCTTGGGGAATCTTTAAAAGTTGAGGTAAAGTTTCAGCTGCAAACTGCACTAGATCTGTATTCTGGAAAGTTTCTGGGACCCCAATTATTCTAATATTATTTCTTCTTGACCAATTTTCTAGGTCTTCGATCTTATTCTGTAGCATCTTCAAAGTCAAAGAGTGTGCCTGTGTGACTGAGTGATCTTCAAGGTCAGACACCCTTTGCTCTACTTCTTGAATCCTTGTTGAAAATTGTTTAACCTCCATAGATAATGTGTGCAAATCTTGTTTTATTTCAATTCTAAGGGATTCAAATTTAGGATTCAGAGCTTCTAGGATATCCTTTACTATTATATGAGAATTAATGGCTTCTTTTGATTTTACAGAAAAATCAGGTTCTGTATGCAATTCAACTGTAGTTTCAGTTGTATTTTTATTCCTCTTGTCTCTGGGTCTGGAAGCCATGGGTGGTGAAGAATTTTTGAGAAGTGTTGGTGAGTTTAAAAATGTATCCATGAGTTAGTGAACAAAAAAGAAAAAGGAATCTGTGCAAGAAAGAGAGGAAGAAAAAAAAAAAAAAAAGAAAGGAGTGAGGGGTAGTGTTTGTGTGGTAGTGGGGTAAAAAGTGCTGGTGGGAACAAAAACAAAGAAAAAAAAAAAAAAAAAAAAGGAAAAAATGAGTGAGAGAGTGTCTAATCTAAAGTGGTGTTAATACCAAGGGTTCACAGTCTCAGAAAACAAGAAATTGTCTCTTTATATATTAAGACCTGGCGTAATGGGCTCAGTGTATTAATGTGGGATCTAATCTGGAATTTCTCCCAGGTTTAACAATTATAGGATTCTAAAAATGCATTACCTGTAAATTCAATCAGGTGAACTAACCTGGTTTGACCAAAACTTAGGTCAAAGGAGTTACAAACCAGCTCTCAATTATCTGAATCCTCTGCTTAATTTATCTTGACCCCTTATCCCCTAATCTTATCTCTCAGTCTATTTTCCCCCTATAGTTCTTAGGCCTTAATTGGTAAAAAGAAAAAAAAGAAAAATAAGCGCCTAAGCCAAACCTTAATGTCAAGCTTATACCAGTTAATTAATAGCTTTACATTTAACGCCCTGTGGGGTAATTCAGACAAATGCAAAGGAATCCTCTAAGTATATTCTTATTTGTACAATTCACTGGGAATAACATAGCTAATACCCCTTAGACTTAGCAAATCTAAGTGTTTTTGTATTAAATTACAGTAGCTTAACACAAATAAGTACCTTTGTGTATAACTTGCAAATCACATTTAGCTTATCTCTTTAGATGTATTATTACATGAAATTCTATATCAAGCGACAGATTCCATCATATAAGGATTAGTAACTGTTAGTATAAATTATACATTTCCCTTCTGATAATCAGCCAGTAACAATAATATATATAATAGAACTTGTGCACTTTAGCAGAAAAAAGGTTAGTTTGAAGCAGTCTTTATCAAGGTGTTAGTAGCAAAGTCAAAGAAAAGTCAATCAGCCTTAAATAATAGGGTACTTTGTTGACGATTACTAATGCATTAGCTGTCATAGACAGATACAGGGAGCTCTTTTCACTTATGACAATTTAGGTTATATACATGCAGTTCACAAAACTTGAAATAATTAAGGTGTCCAATTATTCACCACAGTTATAAGTAGTGCTAATGCATTATCTTATATCCCCATATGTTGAGAATTATTTCCTTGTAGAGAATAGATCTTATCTGCTGCACGAAAATAAACATACACCTGAATTGTAAGTATGTGCTGTTAATATGAAGCAGTCTTTAGCGTGCTCATTTAAAGCGAAGTCAGAGAAGGATTAATGAGCATAAGAGTCAAAGCAGAAAAGTTAATAAAGCATCAGTCACAAACATTACTTTTTGCTTTAAAGTTGGTTGTATACTTGCGGTTTCTTCAGCTCGCACTAACTGTTATGGCCGGTTCACCGCAGCTTAAGAGCGTGCTGAGTCAGTGTCCTATATCCCTCCTGTCTGGAAATGAATTCTTTGTGGAGAGTGAGGCACGGGTAATTTATGCACACCCTAAAGGAGCGAAGTTAGTAGTAGCTTGCTTTAGTAAGTGGTACAGCGTAACTGGAGCAGACTTCCTTAGGACCGTAGCCCTCACCTCAGTATGGCAAGCCACCGTTTCTCCGTCATACCCGGTCGCAACTCACCTAGTCTCCGCCTCCTGCGACAGGCATCAACCTCTCGTGGCACTCCGCTGGTAGCCAGTTGCTTCGTCTCCCTACGTGCCGAGGAGGCGATCAATTCGTTCCGGTAAGGCAGGATGAATTTTCAAAGAGTATAGGTGATCCTCTGCCCCTGCCCTTTACTCCCCAGACGTGATCCTGGCCGGAAGGGGGGGGAAAGAGTACTAAGATTCCTTTGGTGTAGTTTGAGGTATTTCCCAGCTGTCTACCCCCCTCACGCAGCACCGGTGGGAGGGGGGGACTGCTTCTCAGGATCCTGTCTTGTGTGTGACCTCTCCACTAGATGGTCTTCGTGGGGTCTGACACACCGTGTAGTAGCTTGCAGCGCAGATTTGTAACAGCGCTGTGCGGGTTCCTCCAGCTATGGCCAAGCTGGTTGCAATATTTCCCTTTGGCTGTTGGGGCACCTGGCACGTGATCCACCGTCAAGGACTAATTGAATGGAGGAGATGAGCAGAGCTTGTGCAACACAGCCATATGCACAGACTCCTCCTCCGGAACCATTACTCCTGGTTTTTGGTCGAACCACACGCTCCTTCTCGGTATCTCTTTCTCTCCAAAATCCAATTCTTGTTGTGCTAAATTCTCCAACCAAAAAGTTGAAGCAGCTGCAACATCAGCCAAAGTAATTGCAGGCCTAAGAAGATGACCTGAATATAAATAGGCTTTCCTTCGATAAGATTCAATCTTCCTATCTAAAGGATCTTTAAAGGAAGTACTATCTTCCATAGGAATAGTGGTTCGTTTAGCAAGAGTAGAAATAGCCCCATAAACTTTGGGGATCTATTCCCAAAAAACTCTATTGCAATCGCTGGTAAAGGATACAATTTTTTAAACCTTGCAGAAGGATTAAAAGGAGTACCTGGCTTATTCCATTCCTTAGAAATCATGTCAGAAATAGCATCAGGAATAGGAAAAACCTCTGGAGTAACCACAGTAGGTTAAAAACAGCATTTAAACGTTTACTGGTTTTAATATCAAGAGGACTAGCTTCCTCAATATCCAAAGTAATTAACACTTATTTTAACAAAGAACGCATATACTCTATTTTAAATAAGTTGATTTGTAGAGTCAATGTCTGAGGAAGGATCTTCTGAATCAGATAGATCCTCATCAGAGGTGGATAATTCATTATGCCGTCGGTCATTTGAAATTTCATCAACTTTATCAGAAGTTTTAAAAGACCTTACGCTTATTAGAAGGTGGAAATACAGACAAAGCCTTCTGAATAGAATCAGTAACAAATTCTTTAAAATTCATAGGTATATCATGTACATTAGAAGTTGAGGGAACTGCAACCGGCAATGTACTATTACAGATGGAAACTATATGCATGTAAAAGTTTATCATGACAACTATTACAAATGACAGTTGGAGATATAATCTCCACAATTTTACAACAAATGCACTTAGCTTTGGTAGAACCGATGTCAGGCAGCAAAGTTCCAGCAGCTACTTCTGAGGCAGGATCAGATTGAGACATCTTGTAAAATGTAAAAGAAAAAACAACATATAAAGCAAAATTATCAATTTCCTTATATGACAGTTTCAGGAATGGGGGAAAAAACAAATAGCATAGCCCTCTGACATAGCAAAAGGCAAGAGGCAAAAGCAATGGGGCAATACATCATGAAAAAAATTGGGCGCCAAGTATGACGCACAACGTAACTGAAAATTTTTTTGCCGCCAACTATGTCCGGAAATAACACACTCCCATTACCAGCGACGCAACCCTGTGTGAACCCCTGCGTCAAGTATGACGCCGGAAATGACGAACTTGCATCAACGGACGTGCTTTTCGCGCCAAAAAAAATTTTTAGACAAAAAAATTACGCATTAAAGTGTAGCATTAAGCGCAAACACAAGCCTAAGACAGCCTGCAATTTGAGCAAGTAGTCAATTGAAAAAAAGACTAAACCCCAGGTAAGAAATTTTTTTTTCTCAATATTACCTTTCCCAAATATGAAACTGACAATCTGCAAAAGGAAATATATTTGCCATGAGTCAGGTTCATGTAAGTACAATACATATATTTAGAACATTATATAAATGCATAAAGTGCCAAACCATAGCTGAGGTGTCTTAAGAAATAAAAACATACTTACCCAAAGACACCCATCCACATATAGCAGATAGCCAAACCAGTACTGAAACAGTTATCAGTAGAGGTAATGGTATATGAGAGTATATCGTCGATCTGAAAAGGGAGGTATGAGATGAATCTCTACGACCGATAACAGAGAACCCATGAAAAAGACCCCCGTTAGGAAAATCATTGCATTCAATAGGTAATACTCTACGTCCCTCTGACATTCGCTGTACTCTGAGGAATCGGGCTTCAAAATGCTGAGAAGCGCATGTCAACGTAGAAATCTTAGCACAAACTTACTTCACCACCTCCATAGGAGGCAACGTTTGTAAAACTGAATTGTGGGTGTGGTGAGGGGTGTATTTATAGGCATTTTGAGGTTTGGGAAACTTTGCCCCTCCTGGTAGGATTGTATATCCCATACGTCACTAGCTCATGGACTCTTGCCAATTACATGAAAGAAATATAGATAAAGTGGAATCAGTTGATATGATATACTTAAATTTTGCAAAGGCGTTTGATACAGTGCCACATGAGAGATTAATGCAGAAAATTAATGGACTGTGAATAGCTGAAAATATTAGCTCATGGATAAATAACTGGATAAAAGATGGGGAGCAACGAGTAGTAGTGAATGGATCATACTCAGATTGGACAAAGGTAATCAGTGGAGTCCCCCAGGGATCAGTTCTTTTTAATATTTTTATAAATGACTTGGAGCAAGGATTAAATAGCGACATCTCTATTTTTGCAGATGATACTAAGTTAAGTAAGGTCATTAGGTCAGTGCAGGATGAACTTTTGTTACAAAGGGATCTGCAAAAATTAGAAGTATAGGCAGGTAAATGGAAAATGAGATTTAATATGGGAAAATGCAAGGTTCTACATTTTGGAAGTAAAAATAAGCAGGTAATTTATTATTTAAATGGGACAAGATTTAGCCAAACAGAGGAGAAAAGGGATTTGAGAGTAGTAATAGATAACAAGCTAAAGATGGTTGCACAATGCAAGGCAGCGGCTTCAAAGGCTAATAAGATACTAGCATGTATTAAGAGGCATTGATTCAAGGGAGGAAAGTATAATTCTGTCACTATATAAATCCCTGGTAAGACCTCACACCTTGAGTATGGAGTGCAGTTCTGGGGACCAATCGCAAAAAAAAGATACTGCAGAACTAGAAAAAGTTCAGAGAAGGGACAGAAAGCTAATAAGGGGAATAGAGAATATAAGATATGAGGAGAGGCTAGCCAAACTGGGTCTGTTTTCTTTAGAAAAAAGGCACTTGAGAGGTAACATGATTAATTTATATAAAGTTATTCAAGGCCCATATACAGAGATTGCAGAAGCTCTGTTTATTCAAAGAAATTTTTTTGTTATAAGAGGTCACAATTTAAGGTTGAAGGAAAGGAGATTTATTCTCCTGCAACGGAAACTTTTCTTCACTGTAAGTGCAATAAAATTGTGGAACTCATTACCAAAAGTGGTAGTGAATGCGAATAACATAGATACATTTAAAAATTGTTTGGATACATTTCTGTCTAGAAAAAGAATTCATGGATACGATTGCTTGTATTAAATGGGTCACCTTTTAGTGGGATTATGCAAGCTTAAAGGGCCACTAAACCCAAAATCTTTCTTTCATTATTCAGATAGTGAATAGAAATTTAAACAACATTACAATTTACTTCCATAATTTTTTTTGCTTCATTTTTTAAATATCCTTATTTGAAGAAAAAGCAATGCACATGGTGAGCCAATCACACAATGCTTCTATGTGAAGCAACCAAACAGCAGCTAGTGAGCATATCTAGATATCCTTTTCATCAAAGAATATCAAGAGAATAAAACAAATTAGATAATATAAGTAAATTAGAAAGATGTTTAAAATTGCATTCTCTTTCTAAATCATAAAAGAAAAAATGTGAGTGGCATGTCCCTTTAACGGGAGTTTTCTGTAAGTATTTTACTGTATATTTGTATAGGTTGAACTCGATGGACTTCGCTCTTTTTTCAACCTCATCTACTATGTAGAGTGGCAAACCGCAAGAACTGAAAATGATCCCTGTGGATCGGAATATGAAAGTATGCATCCTTCAGGTCTATAGTGGTCATGAATGGACCCTCTTGGACCAACAGGAGAATGGATCTGATAGTCTCCATCTTGAAGGACGGAACCTTGAGAAACTTGTTGAGACACTAAGTCCAGAATTTGACAGAAAGTTCCCTCTTCCTTGGGATCCACTAAAAGGTTTGAATAAAACCCTAAGCCCGCTCTGAAGGTCGAACCAGGATGATCACTCCCAGAGAAGATAGGTCCTTTACACAATTTAAAAAGGCTTCTCTCTTCATGGGGTTTGAAGAGAGTCATGACAGAAGGAATCTGTCTCTTGGAGGGCAAGACTTGAACCCTATATCCTGTACACCTGGGAGACCATATCCACAACCCATGGGTTCGGAACGTCATGAATCCAAGTGTTCTGAAGGGATAGCAAGCCCGGATTGGGGGCTGTCCCTTCATGCAGACTCATTGTCAGAGGGTTTTTTGGACTGTTTGTTCCAAGGCTGATTAGGCTTCCATGAACTCTTGGGCTGATCTGACTTGGTGGAGGTCAAAGGCCTCTGTCCTTTGGCAATTTTCATTCCTTTTGTATATCTAGACTGTCGACCCTTGAATCTAGCCTTCTTGTCCTGAGGAAGGAGGGTGCCCATCCCGTCAGTCACCGTAGAAATGATGGAACCCAGGGCCGGACCAAATAAGGACTTCCCCTTAAAAGGTAAGGAGAGAAGTCTAGACTTTGATACCATGTCCGCAGGCCACGACTTTAACCACAAGGCCCTTTGCAACAGAACCGCAAAGCCAGATGACTTGGCACTCAGGCGAATGACTTGCGTGTTAGTGTCACAAATAAAAGAATTGGCTATTTTCAAAGCTTTAATCGGATCTCGAGTCTCCTCCAAAATAATTTCTGATAATGAGTTGTACTAGTAAGTGGCGGCTCCAGCAACCGCTGCAATGCTTGCAGCCGGTTGCCAAAGGAGTCCAAGCTGATTAAATATCCTTAAGTACTCCTCCATTTTTTTGTCAATGGGGTCCTAAAGGAGGTACTATCCTCAAGAGTCATAGTAGTTCTCTTTGCCAGGGTGGAAATAGTGCTATCCACCTTGGGAATGAAACTCCATAACTCCACATTAGAGTCAGGAACTGGGAACATCATGTTAAAATTAGAGGTTGGTGAGAACGTAATCCCAGGTTTCTCCCACTCCTTAGAGATGATGTCCATCATACAGGCTGGAACCGGAAAGACTTCTGGAGTTCTGGGTTTAACATCATATATTCTGTCTAGTTTTGGAATATTTAGTTCCTCAGATGGTTTTGGATCAGGAACATTCAAAGTAGATAATACCTTCTTGAGTAACAAACAAAGGTGTTCGAGTTTGAATCTGAAGATAATGTCCTCAGACTCCGCTGGTCTGTCCACAGCAGGGTCAGAGTTTGATATCTCACCTTCAGAGGTATGCTTATCCTTCGAGTTTTGTGATAGACTGACCAAAGCAGCCTCAATAGGAGAAGAGATTCCTGTGTCAGAAGAAACCTGTCTAATCTTTCTCTTCCACTTACCCGAAGCAGGTAAGGCACTCAGTGCAGCAGAAACAGCTGATTGAAGTGTGCTACCAAGTTTCCTGGTAAAAAAAAATTCACCCAGAAACTGGGCTGAGCCGCAGGGAACTGCCGGTGCAGCTACTTGGGACAGGGAATGAGGGGAAAGTTGAGGCATGTCAAGGGCAGCAGAGCTCTGAAAGGTATAGGGATCTGACAGGCTAAACTTCTTAGAAACAGCAGAAAGATTTAGTTTTTTTTTTATTTTGACTGCAGCATGGAAGCTAAACATGAGGAATATAACTGTGCAGAGGGTATCACATGGGCCTCCTCACAATACAAACACTTGTCACCCAAAGGTAAAGAGAGAGAGAGCGCAATTAAATAAAATGACAGAATTTATTCTCAAAAATAATATGTGAAATCAAAATAAATATCCTCCAAACGGCACCTCTATAAGCCCCAGCAGTGACTGGGGAAGTTACAAACCTCCCACTGTCTAGTTTTGGTCCGGTGCGGACTACTAATGCACGTGGTAGATCACATGGAGACACGATAAGGGAGGTCCGTAGGGACGAGAAGTGCGCTGAAAAAAACTGCGCCAATCTCACACTGAACAGCAAAATGTACAGCATTTAAAAACGCTAGGGGTAAGGTCCCCACCAGTACAGGCTTCAACCTCACTCATAAGTAAAAAACACTACCACATTCTATACTCCTTATAGATTTCCCCTTTCATATAAAAAAGTCCAGCCATCATTAGTCACATTTGCTAAAATGATCCTTAAAACGGATCTTTCAGCAACTGTTAGCGCAGTGCCCTGCAATAAACTGCCCAGCAAAAATATAATTCCACTAGAATGAGGAATATGTATGCACCCAGACTCCTTAGGGAGGTAACTAGGATATTTAAACCCCTCATAGTGCCTTTGTGTCATCCAACCCTTTGAAGAAAAAAAAAAACACTTACCATTGGAGCATCTGCTGTGGGGCAGACACAGCACTTCCAGGTCTGACAGCTTCATCCAACTTCTGACAGGGACCTGAAGTAGAAAGGAAAGCAGTGTAAGCTATCACTGGTTGCCAGGTGGGGATGTTAGCATAGATTGCTGGAAGGAGGACAGAGACGATCCCTGCGACATCCAGCAGCTACCAATACTTTTACTAAGAGGTTTACATCGGCACAGCATTAACCACAGTCCTATCTTGGAGAGAAACTACTCATTAAAGGACTTAATTCCAATTTTTCTTCAGAGCACCATCTTCACCAACCTCCAAGTTACAGAGGCAAAGAATGACTGGGGCAGTATGGGAAGTGGGAGCGATACTAAAGCTTTGGCTGGGGTGACTTTGCCTCATCCTGGTGGCCTGGTGCTGAATTCCCAACAGTAATGAATGAATTTGTGGTCTCTCTATGCCATTGGAAAGAAAAAGGGTTTTCTATCTGTATTTTTATTGTAAAACATAGGATTTTAATCTTACATACTGGCAAGGTGAAGTAATGCTAAATCTATGTATTTCAAAGGATTCCTATTGGTGATGTTTTCGATGTGCACTACAGAAAATGTATTTTTTAAATATAAATATATATATATATATATATATATATATATATATATTTAAAGTTTTTTTGTTTAATTTCATATAGTTGCTTTTTCACATATGTAGGGACCAGCAGTTCCCTGCAGCTCATGCGTTTTTATATGCTCTTTGCTGGGGTTAAACACAGAATTTCTGAGTGATTTGTGCAAACATGACAAGCTCTCTTAGGGATTTAAAATGACATTTTAGTGGAAAAGTGGCATGCTCTATTTATAACAACCACTTGTAGGTAACCTGTATGTGCAGACTCTTAAGAAAATCACATTCTACTTGCACACAAAAAAACAAAAAAACAACAACAACAAAAAAAAACACGACATCTCAAAAATGGTACAATTTACAGATAACATTTTATTAATATGAGTTTTAAACTTCAGTATAAACACATCCTATAATAACTAGTGTCTATCCCCTGCAATACCACAGACTGGCAGGGTCACTTTATGGAAGACAGATTATTTGACCTTTTGCTGTAACATAGGTGTAAGAAATGTAGTTGGTAAAATGTGCCTGCAGTATTATTAGTACAGCAAACTGTATGTATATATACCTGGTATTCATGCAGGGCTTCGTTAGCCAGCACAGCCATGATCACTACACCATCCTGTGCAAACAATGGATTAGTAAAGAACATTCCATGACTGCAGACACACAGGACATAGTGCTTACAGAGTTGCCACTATATATTAAAGGGCCAGTCAAGGTTAGAATAAAAAAATAAAAAAACTTCCTTTATTAGGTTCAGAATTAATATAAATCTATGACCCCACTTTCACTAATATTTTAAATTGCCTTTTATGTGTATTTTACATTTCAAGTTCCTCTTCAGAAGGTGCCCACATCTGTGGCCAATCTGGACGCCTATTGTTTTTTTTTAAATAGACAGCAATCAGTCCAACCAAGCACAAGGCAACCAATGGCGCCTATAGATTTTAGCTAGCCGGCTCACAGAGCTGCTGTGAATGTGCGGTAGCTTCTGTCACAATGTCAGAGTGTTTATTACCCCACTGGAATGATTGCGTTCTCAAACCGATCCGCCCACTAGCTGTTTACAAGGGGGGGTAAAAACAGCCACATTGCAGCAGACAGAGGCACCTTCTGAAGAGAGATTTATGGTGATTCTGAACCTAAAAAAAGGAAAGTTTATTCTAATCCACTTTAACGGATTAGTCTGCACAAAAACTTAGTGAAGTAGTATGGTTTACTGTGAACAAGTATGTTTACTATAAGGCATAAGCATGTATACATTTTAAAACCTTTATATAATCATATCAATATTTCCATAACAAATTATGAAAATTTTATTTTTTATGTCTGTATAATATGATCAGTCACTAAAGTTACATTAATTTGTTCATTTAGATACTTTAGCCTTATGAATACAATTTGAAACTTAGTGTTCCAAACACTGCACTGCCAAAATATTTTATTGCACAAGGCTGGTTAGAGAAACAAATGATGGTGCACAGAAATGATAGTATAGGATGCAGCGTGCACGTACCAAAGATTAGTGAGAACATAGTGTACATAGAAAACTATACACAATGATTTGTGTGCAGATATCAGACATTGATAACCTGTGTAGCTAAAATGTATACAGGAGTGTAATTTGTGGAGAAGCTATTAGCTAAACAAGGGCTTGTGCAGCAGTCAGAGAAATACAGGATACTCTGTTGATGCATAGAAAATACTAGACCGGAAGTGTTGTGGAAAGTTGGTTTAGTACCAGCTGTACTAGTGTTTGGTGAGGAAAAGATGGACATTGTACAGGATATTCGTTCTGAGTGAGTTTGTGATGACAATACAATAGCTTAACTGGTGCGCAATGTAGTATGTGTAGAGTACCAAGACTGGAAAATTAATATTGTGAGCACAAATGTGTGTAAAGAGAATGTGCATAAAGGAATGCCGATAGCACAAGAGTGTGCGCCTAGTTTCAGTATGATGCGGAGTGGTGTGTGCAAAGATGCAGTCACTAAAGGATTGTTTGTGCATAGCTTGGATTAGTGCAGGCAAAGGGCTTATTGTAAAGTGAGACATGGGCTGAGGTCACAATTTGTGTGCGATTTGCTACAATAAGAACCAAATAAGGCGCCCTAATATGTAAACATAGATATGTCTGTGGGAAGCTGCAAGAACAAACAATAGTATTACAAAAGCACACTGTAAACAGAACTAAGATAAATACATAAAAATATATGTACAGTGGGGAACTACAGTGCCATTTTTCTTCCTTGTTGCATCAAAAACAGGACATTTAGAAATGGCTTTTTTCTTGTATTCTGCTTATTAATCAGTAACCTTTTATGTCACAGAGCAATATTGCTCCACATAAACAGCTTTAACTTAACCTTTTTTTACAAAACAAATAAAACAAAGAATCATGTGTCCACCGTGCTGAGATGTGTTTAAGATACTTTTCGATCAAACATTAATTCATTAAGTTGATTGGCTGACAAATATGAGAGTGGCACAGGATATTGCATTTGCAGTTAACACAATAGGTGTGAGGAAATGGTTGAATTATGTACATAATGCTGTGTGTGCAGATATAATTCATAGATCATACAATCTTCTCCAGAGGTATCATGTCCAGACCTCACTTGGTATCACACCCTCTTTGCTGGTTAAAGGAGGAAGGAGAAACTCCTCAGAAAGGAAGTAGAAAGGGAATTCCACCAAATGACCCCTGACCCTGGCTATCAGTTCCCGAGATAGGCTTGGGTTAGTGGTTGCCAAACTGGACACTGCTGTATACTCCCGAAGTGCTTTGTGAGACTGGACAGCATTGGTGGGAAGGCATCTGAACACCTGATTAAAAAAAAAAAAAAAAAAAAAAAAAAAAAAAAAAAAGAAGAGGAGTGCCAAAAGGCAGAGTATAAGAATGGCTGAATAGTTTAAACGTTAAGAGAAGATACATTTGAAATTTGGCAGAAAGTGGGTGTAAATCCAGAGACTGATTGTATCACTTTGCTTGCTATCTCGTCTGCTCCTGCACTATCCTCCTAGTTTAAAGGGACATACAGGCCAATAGTGTATTGGGCCTGTACCTACTCAGAATACTACTGCTTTAGTCTCCTTTTTAACATTTCATTACTATGTATAAATATCCCAAGGTAAAAATCAGTGAAAAACGTCAGACATGGCAGGTACCCCCACATGCACATTGTTCTGATATCAGAATTAATGAGTCCAAGGTAGTTTTTTTTAACGTTCTGGGTTTGAAATAGTAATAAATAATAGCATACAATATGCTGGGGCTTTACAGTGAAATGTATTATTATTATTAATATATTTTTGGTTTTATTTCTTAAATCTAAAAAAATAAAATGCTGTCATGTTGACAGTCTATCCTCTCCCAAATGTTTTACACCTACCACACTTACCTGATCATATAGACCTGTGTTATTAAGAGAAATTTGATTCCAAATGTCATTGAAAAAAATATCAGAGACAGGGTCGGAAACATCTAGGGGTGGCAAGGACTGCGCATTAAGGAGAGTACTAGAAGAGAAACAGGGGTGGAAAAGAGAATTACAAATACAGCCTATTAAATGGATGTGCATATAAAAGTGTTGTCCTATATTGTGTATTAATGCTATGGTGCAGTGATGTACCAATTAAGAGATCATAGTAACCATATTGTCAACTTAAAAGGGGCACTAAACTTATTTTTATATATGCATGGCACAGATCAACAATTAAGCAATGCATTGCAAAAGACCTGCATACAAAAACAGAATTTATGTTTACCTGATAAATTACTTTCTCCAACGGTGTGTCCGGTCCACGGCGTCATCCTTACTTGTGGGATATTCTCCTCCCCAACAGGAAATGGCAAAGAGCCCAGCAAAGCTGGTCACATGATCCCTCCTAGGCTCCGCCTACCCCAGTCATTCGACCGACGTAAAGGAGGAATATTTGCATAGGAGAAATCATATGATACCGTGGTGACTGTAGTTAAAGAAAATAAATTATCAGACCTGATTAAAAAAACCAGGGCGGGCCGTGGACCGGACACACCGTTGGAGAAAGTAATTTATCAGGTAAACATAAATTCTGTTTTCTCCAACATAGGTGTGTCCGGTCCACGGCGTCATCCTTACTTGTGGGAACCAATACCAAAGCTTTAGGACACGGATGAAGGGAGGGAGCAAATCAGGTCACCTAGATGGAAGGCACCACGGCTTGCAAAACCTTTCTCCCAAAAATAGCCTCAGAAGAAGCAAAAGTATCAAATTTGTAAAATTTCGTAAAAGTGTGCAGTGAAGACCAAGTCGCTGCCTTACATATCTGATCAACAGAAGCCTCGTTCTTGAAGGCCCATGTGGAAGCCACAGCCCTAGTGGAATGAGCTGTGATTCTTTCAGGAGGCTGCCGTCCGGCAGTCTCGAAAGCCAATCTGATGATGCTTTTAATCCAAAAAGAGAGAGAGGTAGAAGTTGCTTTTTGACCTCTCCTTTTACCAGAATAAACAACAAACAAAGAAGATGTTTGTCTAAAATCCTTTGTAGCATCTAATGCAACCAAAAACAAAACTTTCCAAGATAATAACTTAATATCAACGGAATGTAAGGGTTCAAACGGAACCCCCTGAAGAACTGAAAGAACTAAATTGAGACTCCAAGGAGGAGTCAAAGGTTTGTAAACAGGCTTGATTCTAACCAGAGCCTGAACAAAGGCTTGAACATCTGGCACAGCTGCCAGCTTTTTGTGAAGTAACACAGACAAGGCAGAAATCTGTCCCTTCATAGAACTTGCAGATAATCCTTTCTCCAAACCTTCTTGAAGAAAGGATAGAATCTTAGGAATTTTTACCTTGTCCCAAGGGAATCCTTTAGATTCACACCAACAGATATATTTTTTCCATATTTTGTGGTAGATTTTTCTAGTTACAGGCTTTCTGGCCTGAACAAGAGTATCAATGACAGAATCTGAGAACCCTCGCTTTGATAGATCAAGCGTTCAATCTCCAAGCAGTCAGTTGGAGTGAGACCAGATTCGGATGTTCGAACGGACCTTGAACAAGAAGGTCTCGTCTCAAAGGTAGCTTCCATGGTGGAGCCGATGACATATTCACCAGGTCTGCATACCAAGTCCTGCGTGGCCACGCAGGAGCTATCAAGATCACCGATGCCCTCTCCTGATTGATCCTGGCTACCAGTCTGGGGATGAGGGGAAACGGCGGGAATACATAAGCTAGTTTGAAGGTCCAAGGTGCTACTAGTGCATCTACTAGAGTCGCCTTGGGATCCCTGGATCTGGACCCGTAGCAAGGAACCTTGAAGTTCTGACGAGAGGCCATCAGATCCATGTCTGGAATGCCCCACAATTGAGTAATTTGGGCAAAGATTTCCGGATGGAGTTCCCACTCCCCCGGATGAAATGTCTGACGACTCAGAAAATCCGCTTCCCAATTTTCCACTCCTGGGATGTGGATTGCAGACAAGTGGCAGGAGTGAGTCTCCGCCCATTGAATGATTTTGGTCACTTCTTCCATCGCCAGGGAACTCCTTGTTCCCCCCTGATGGTTGACGTACGCAACAGTCGTCATGTTGTCTGATTGAAACCGTATGAACTTGGCCTTTGCTAGCTGAGGCCAAGCCTTGAGAGCATTGAATATCGCTCTTAGTTCCAGAATATTTATCGGGAGAAGAGATTCTTCCCGAGACCAAAGACCCTGAGCTTTCAGGGGTCCCCAGACCGCGCCCCAGCCCACCAGACTGGCGTCGGTCGTGACAATGACCCACTCTGGTCTGCGGAAGCTCATCCCCTGTGACAGGTTGTCCAGGGACAGCCACCAACGGAGTGAATCTCTGGTCCTTTGATCTACTTGTATCGTCGGAGACAAGTCTGTATAGTCCCCATTCCACTGACTGAGCATGCACAGTTGTAATGGTCTTAGATGAATTCGCGCAAATGGAACTATGTCCATTGCCGCTACCATCAAACCTATTACTTCCATGCACTGCGCTATGGAAGGAAGAGGAACAGAATGAAGTATTTGACAAGAGTTTAGAAGTTTTGATTTTCTGGCCTCTGTCAGAAAAATCCTCATTTCTAAGGAGTCTATTATTGTTCCCAAGAAGGGAACCCTTGTTGACGGAGATAGCGAACTTTTTTCTACGTTCACTTTCCACCCGTGAGATCTGAGAAAGGCCAGGACAATGTCCGTGTGAGCCTTTGCTTGTGGAAGGGACGACGCTTGAATCAGAATGTCGTCCAAGTAAGGTACTACTGCAATGCCCCTTGGTCTTAGCACCGCTAGAAGGGACCCTAGTACCTTTGTGAAAATTCTTGGAGCAGTGGCTAATCCGAACGGAAGTGCCACAAACTGGTAATGCTTGTCCAGGAATGCGAACCTTAGGAACCGATGATGTTCCTTGTGGATAGGAATATGTAGATACGCATCCTTTAAATCCACCGTGGTCATGAATTGACCTACCTGGATGGAAGGAAGAATTGTTCGAATGGTTTCCATTTTGAACGATGGAACCTTGTGAAACTTGTTTAGGATCTTGAGATCTAAAGATTGGTCTGAATGTTCCCTCTTTTTTGGGAACTACGAACAGATTGGAGTAGAACCCCATCCCTTGTTCTCCTAAAGGAACAGGATGAATCACTCCCATTTTTAACAGGTCTTCTACACAATGTAAGAATGCCTGTTTTTTTATGTGGTCTGAAGACAATTGAGACCTGTGGAACCTCCCCCTTGGGGGAAGCCCCTTGAATTCCAGAAGATAACCTTGGGAGACTATTTCTAGTGCCCAAGGATCCAGAACATCTCTTGCCCAAGCCTGAGCGAAGAGAGAGAGTCTGCCCCCCACCAGATCCGGTCCCGGATCGGGGGCCAACATCTCATGCTGTCTTGGTAGCAGGTTTCTTGGCCTGCTTTCCTTTGTTCCAGCCTTGCATTGGCCTCCAGGCTGGCTTGGCTTGAGAAGTATTACCCTCTTGCTTAGAGGACGTAGCACTTGGGGCTGGTCCGTTTCTGCGAAAGGGACGAAAATTAGGTTTATTTTTGGCTTTGAAAGACCTATCCTGAGGAAGGGCGTGGCCCTTGCCCCCAGTGATATCAGAGATAATCTCTTTCAAGTCAGGGCCAAACAGCGTTTTCCCCTTGAAAGGAATGTTAAGCAATTTGTTCTTGGAAGACGCATCCGCTGACCAAGATTTTAGCCAAAGCGCTCTGCGCGCCACAATAGCAAAACCAGAATTTTTCGCCGCTAACCTAGCCAATTGCAAAGTGGCGTCTAGGGTGAAAGAATTAGCCAATTTGAGAGCATGAATTCTGTCCATAATCTCCTCATAAGAAGAAGAATTATTATTGAGCGCCTTTTCTAGTTCATCGAACCAGAAACACGCTGCTGTAGTGACAGGAACAATGCATGAAATTGGTTGTAGAAGGTAACCTTGCTGAACAAACATCTTTTTAAGCAAACCTTCTAATTTTTTATCCATAGGATCTTTGAAAGCACAACTATCTTCTATGGGTATAGTGGTGCGTTTGTTTAGAGTAGAAACCGCCCCCTCGACCTTGGGGACTGTCTGCCATAAGTCCTTTCTGGGGTCGACCATAGGAAACAATTTTTTAAATATGGGGGGAGGGACGAAAGGTATACCGGGCCTTTCCCATTCTTTATTTACAATGTCCGCCACCCGCTTGGGTATAGGAAAAGCTTCGGGGGCCCCGGGACCTCTAGGAACTTGTCCATTTTACATAATTTCTCTGGAATGACCAAATTCTCACAATCATCCAGAGTAGATAACACCTCCTTAAGCAGAGCGCGGAGATGTTCCAATTTAAATTTAAATGTAATCACATCAGGTTCAGCTTGTTGAGAAATTTTCCCTGAATCTGAAATTTCTCCCTCAGACAAAACCTCCCTGGCCCCCTCAGACTGGTGTAGGGGCACTTCAGAACCAATATCATCAGCGTCCTCATGCTCTTCAGTATTTTCTAAAACAGAGCAGTCGCGCTTTCGCTGATAAGTGGGCATTTTGGCTAAAATGTTTTTGATAGAATTATCCATTACAGCCGTTAATTGTTGCATAGTAAGGAGTATTGGCGCACTAGATGTACTAGGGGGCCTCCTGAGTGGGCAAGACTGGTGTAGACGAAGGAGGGGATGATGCAGTACCATGCTTACTCCCCTCACTTGAGGAATCATCTTGGGCATCATTTTCTCTAAATTTTGTGTCACATAAATCACATCTATTTAAATGAGAAGGAACTTTGGCTTCCCACATACAGAACACAGTCTATCTGGTAGTTCAGACATGTTAAACAGGCATAAACTTAATAACAAAGTACAAAAAACGTTTTAAAATAAAACCGTTACTGTCACTTTAAATTTTAAACTGAACACACTTTATTACTGCAAATGTGAAAAAGTATGAAGGAATTGTTCAAAATTCACCAAAATTTCACCACAGTGTCTTAAAGCCTTAAGAGTATTGCACACCAAATTTGGAAACTTTAACCCTTAAAATAACGGAACCGGAGCCGTTTTTATATTTAACCCCTTTACAGTCCCTGGTATCTGCTTTGCTGAGACCCAACCAAGCCCAAAGGGGAATACGATACCAAATGACGCCTTCAGAAAGTCTTTTCTATGTATCAGAGCTCCTCACACATGCATCTGCATGTCATGCTTCCCAAAAACAAGTGCGCAATAGAGGCGCGAAAATGAGACTCTGCCTATGATTAAGGAAAGCCCCTAGAGAATAAGGTGTCCAATACAGTGCCTGCCGGTTATTTTACATAGTTCCCAAGATTAAAATAATTCCTCAAGGCTATGGGGTATAAAATATGCTTATATATAAATCGTTTTAGCCCAGAAAATGTCTACAGTCTTAAAAGCCCTTGTGAAGCCCTTTTTCTTTATGTAATAAAAATGGCTTACCGGATCCCATAGGGAAAATGACAGCTTCCAGCATTACATGGTCTTGTTAGAATGTGTCATACCTCAAGCAGCAAAAGTCTGCTCACTGTTTCCCCCAACTGAAGTTAATTCCTCTCAACAGTCCTGTGTGGAAACAGCCATCGATTTTAGTAACGGTTGCTAAAATCATTTTCCTCTTACAAACAGAAATCTTCATCTCTTTTCTGTTTCAGAGTAAATAGTACATACCAGCACTATTTTAAAATAACAAACTCTTGATTGAATAATAAAAACTACAGTTAAACACGAAAAAACTCTAAGCCATCTCCGTGGAGATGTTGCCTGTACAACGGCAAAGAGAATGACTGGGGTAGGCGGAGCCTAGGAGGGATCATGTGACCAGCTTTGCTGGGCTCTTTGCCATTTCCTGTTGGGGAGGAGAATATCCCACAAGTAAGGATGACGCCGTGGACCGGACACACCTATGTTGGAGAAATACATATTTTAAAATGGTTTAAACATGTAATTTTGTTAGTACAATGTGCATTGTTTTGCAATGTAGGGTACAGACAGTAATTCCCCACACAACATATACAGTATGCATACATATATAGTACATATAAATATATCACATATGCCTTTAACACAAATATATACCTTTAAGGAGTATACGACTTGTTTGCCTTTAAGAATAAATTACTTGTTTGTACTGTGCTTTCCTGTTCTCTGCTCAAGAAAGGGGGAAGTGACATTTTAATGGGAGATAGTGCCAGGCACTAACCTGAAGTTGGTTATGACAATACTTGCTTGTTATAATATTATATGATTGACGTTAACATTAGACACCCCTTATAAACGGAAAGTTTATTAATTAGAATTGTTAAGGGGGGGGGGGGGGACAGGAGAGTCTGCAGGTAACATCTTGGAGATAAGTCTCACAATAGCATCTGAGGAATTTGGCTGGCTGTGTTCGACTGAATGATGGCGCTGTTGTGATGACCTGCCTATTTGCCATGGTACACTATTAATGCCATATCCGAAACTAGAAGATAAGTAATGCGTAGATAGTTTAATCATTGCCTTGTGTTACTGTACTGTAATACTTTTATAAGCTAATTACTGATTTGTTTTATTGCAGTAAGTTCATAATAAACACTTCTAATTCTAGTGTATTTTGTGGTGGTTTTCCAGTGCCATAGTGAGAATGAGTTTGCACCTCTGATGCAGCCAGTTAGTGAAAGATATGGAGGGGGTTTGACACAATTTTCACAGGTAAATTACAAAACAAATGTGCAAAACAAAATAATGATATTATACTGCAAACATTAAACCTGTTGTGTGGAATTCAGTTTTGCATTTAAGTCACTATAAAATGTAAAGAAGCTACCAGTTTAACTATCCACTTACTTGAAACAGTCCATCCGGAGACCCAGTGAGAACTTCCCAGCCTTGTATGGCTGCCCATTCATTACAGATTCTACCATCTCAGTATCTTCGACTATAACCGCCAGCTCACTATCTCTTTTTCCCAGCATGCTTCTGTCATTGATGTTAGCTGAACCTTCATTACAAAACAGGGGGATACAGCTCATAACTAGGTCTCTGAAAACTTATATTTAGTCTATGTACACATTTATTAATATATCTCAAAGGGAAACAAGTTTATTATGGTGTAGATCAAAAATGGCTATGCTATTCAACCTAGAGAACTTGTGTATTCATAAAAAAAAACCAATAGATTAAACCTTAAAGGGACAAAAATGTTATAAATCCCTATATTGCAGATGTTGAAGTACACAAATGTTTTGTTGAGACAGGCTGTACACCATGGAAAGTATAGACCACTGAATTTCAAACCTGTCTTCAGGCCTCCCTAACAGACCAGATTTACAGTATAACCTTGGGTGAGAGCAGGTAAAATAACCATGGTTACTAATCAGCTGATTATTTCACCTGTGCTCTAGTTCAGATATCCTCAAAATCCGGCCCGTTAGGGAGGACCGAGGACAGGTTTAAAAACCAGTGGTATAGGCAAACAGATTCCATATTGCCTCCATAAACAGAGATCAGAATACTCTGTGCGGTTGCACTGCATGTGTAACCTAGCACTGCTCTAGAAGTAGGAGAATGTTCTGGTTTCTGTGTATGGTGGGAGTGATATGGCATCTGATTGGCTATATTGCCCACCAACACCAACTTAAAGAAAAAAAAAAAAAAAAAAAAAAAAAAGACCTATAACTTTCAATAGCATATTTTTAAAGGGACCATGTACTGTAAAATGTTCTCCCTTTTAATTTGTACCCAATTATCCATTTTACCTGCTAGAGTATATTAAATTGTTTACAAATTACTCCTTAACCTAAATTTTTACATTTGAAATAGCTGCTTTTGCCTTTGGTATCTCCACTGAAAATACCAATGCTTAAAAAGGGACTTGAAACCCCAATTGTTTTCTTTCATGACAGAACATGTGCTTTTAAACAACTTTCTAATTTGCTTCTATTATCTAATTTGCTTCATTCTATTGGTATTCTTAGGTTTAAAAACATATATAGGCAGGCTCTGGAGCAGCAATGCATTACTGGGAGCTAGCTTCTGATTGGTGACTGCACATAAATGCCTCTGTTCATTGGTTCACCAGATGTGTTAACCCTTTGCGATCCTTTGTCTGAATATATCCGACAAAGGGTTTTAGCGCATGCGCTCAAATGTTGGATATATTCTGACTTTGCCGCTTTTGAATTTCACAGCTAAATAGCGACATCTAGAGGTGACTTGCTATTTAGCTGTGTAATTCAAAAGAAAATGGCTGCGAAAATTAAATTAGACCCACCGGCTGCACAAATGAAGCATTTAAAAGGACCGGAAAGGGTTCAGCTAGCTCCCAGTAGTACATTGCGGCTCATTCAGCAAATTATACCAAGAGAATGAAGCACATTTGATAATAGAAGTAAATTGGAATTTTTTTTAAAATCACATGTGCTAACTGAATCATGAAAGAATAATTTTTGGGTTTCACCTTTTAAGTAATGTCTATAACAGTGTTTCCCAAACAGGCCACATATTCATTATATCTTTAACTAGAGCACAGGTGAAATAATCAGTTCACCTGTGATCTAGTAAAGATATAATAAATATGTGGCCTGTTAAGAGTCCTGAAGACTGGAGTTGGGAAACACTGGCCTATAGGAAAGCTAGGTAAACATATACAGCAGAAGAAATTACACTTCGAGTGAGGAATAGGAGAGATAAGTAATACCATTTTTTTTAATATAAGTATTGGGCTTTAGTACAAAGAGAGATAAGATAAAACATTTTTGTGTATAGAAAGTGATAAGATGAGGTCTGATTTCCCTGCAAGCTCAGCCCATTTTCATGAGTTGTGGTTTCAAAGAACAAAACCAGCTATGTCCTATACAAAAATATACCTAAAAACTATTTTTATACATCGTATACCCTCCTGCTGGTATAACAAGTCATTTAAAACTCATTAAGTGTGACTGGAATAATCAAAATGACACTTCTAGTTTTACTTTGTTGCATCAAAAAAACATAAAAAAAAAATCTTGGTATCATGTCCCTATAAGGCTTTCATATGTCATATGATACACACAGCCTATTCTAAGATCTTTACAACTTGAAGGATCTATATTATAGAAACAGAATAGTGTTATTTAAGTTAGATGATACAAATAGTTTTGTTTTGACCAAAAAAATCTATCAAATTAATACGTAAATGTAAACCAGTGATGGCAGAAGGAGAATGATCAGAGAAAATAGTTTGCAAGATCTTAAAACCAGGGCACTAACCAATTATGACAGTTCGATCATCAGCTATTAGCATCTTGCTGTGAATGTAAATTAGTTCTGTAACTAAGCAACCATCAGGCATGTCTCCATGAGTTCGAAGACCACACACCGTTAGGTACTTGCGCCAGTTGTCCCCCACTGAGAAGAAAGAAGAAATACGTAAATTATTATCCACAAAAGCAGACACTTGGGGGCCGATTTATGAAAGTGCGAGCGGACATGATACGAAGTAGAGTATCATGTCCGCCGCACATCGATAAATGCAGACTGCATACATTGTCGGCATTTATCATTGCACAAGCAGTTCTAGTGAACCGCTTGTGCAATGCTGTCCCTGCAGATTTGCAGGCAATCAGGGGGTGTCAATCAGCCCGATCATATAGGATCGGGCGGATTAATGTCTGTAGCCTCAGAGCAGGAGGACAAGTTATGGAACAGCAGTCTTTAGACCGCTGTTTCCGGCGAGCCTGAAGGCTCGCACGGAAAAAGGGGCATGAAGCTCCATTCAGGCGCTTGATAATTCGGCCCCTTTTTCTCCAAATGTTACCATTTGCAAACATTCAATACTGTTCTCACTCACTGGTCTCCTTCAGACGAGAGATGATAGAATTTTCTCCACGGCAGATGGTGCTGTAAAAAAAAAATATTAAATTGTTAGAATAAAAAAAAAAAGTGTATTGTCACAAACCAAAAACACAATTCTGTTTTTAAAAGTCCAGTTTAAAGACTGAAACGAGTGTGAATGTATTTGTTAAAAATAGGCGCATATTTGTAATACACAGGTATTGGCTTCTGGCAAAAGCGGTCGCATTTTCAGCGTTTGATTGTGCATCCTCATTCAAACAGCGCACCTCTTCAGAGCCTGTGATGTGAGCTTACATCAGCAGTGAGACAAACTGAGTCATCACCAACTCTATGAGCAGGCACTGAGCTTGAATGCAATTGCAGGAAGCATATGTAGATATGCTCTGCACACAATCAAAATCACTGAAACGGTGCTACATTTTACATGTGGATTGCTTTTGTTCAAAAACTTATTTCCTTCAACTATACTTAACAATTGCTACCTAGTACATTGGTAAAAAAAGTATTGATTTTTCAGATGATTTGTTTCACATTTATCATCATACAAAGCAAAGATTAAAAAAAAAAACAGCTTTAAGTTCAGCTGAGACTAAGGTACGATGAGCTCCCTTGCCCTGGTGAGATTATCC
The DNA here is from genome assembly GCF_027579735.1 of Bombina bombina. Taxonomy (NCBI): domain Eukaryota; kingdom Metazoa; phylum Chordata; class Amphibia; order Anura; family Bombinatoridae; genus Bombina; species Bombina bombina. Next base: position 866,752,834 of record NC_069504.1, read on the forward strand.
AAGAGGTCTTATCAGTACTGGGAGTTCCCAAAAATAATTTTAGAAAGGTACATTTTAGCTTGAGTGTTTATCTGGTTATGCAGGGTTCTATGGAGTTGATTTATCAAAGGCTTTGCAAGCCTTTCGACCCCGTACGACTGCAGGTTCTCACAAGAGAACCTGCAGGCCGAATTTAACAAGCAGCGGTCATCAAACCTTTCACCACCTCTAAAGTGACTAATTTCAATCTCCCCGGTATAGTCCGACCGGGGAGATTGACAGCTTCTGCCTGCGTGTGATTGGCTGTGCGCGGGCGGAATTGCCTCCGCTCAATAAATTGCCCCCTATTATGTAAAGGAGAGGCAAACATATTACAATCTAACACACAAAAAAATACCCCAAAGATTTCTCTACATGTCGGCGAGTTTTTGATCAGGCCCTATATATCTTGATTCTCATATTTTGGACGAGATGAAGTACAAAAATTTGGAACTAGAGAAAGTAGCCCCCAATGTGTAAAAAATATAAGATTAAGTAATTCATTGTTATACAATTAAGAGATTGAATTATTTTGGAAGGGCACTCAGAGGTTACCTGTAGGTGTAGTGCAAGATGGCCTGTATAGAATTCCCTCCACCAAGTTCAATGTTCCCCTCAAATCCGGGCATCAAAGGGATGACAATAAACACACGGAATGTAGAATTGTCTCTGTGAGAAGCAAATGCACAACAAATTATGTAACAACCCAATGCTTCAAATAATCAGTAATCTGTATCTTCCCATAATTTGCAGAGATATATTCAGTGTAGACAATGATTTAAACATACTGACACATGCAACCAGGGGTCAAGTCCTACCAGAATTCTGTCCTCAGAACAGTAACAGCACTTTTCATTCTTATGACTGCACAGAGCATGAGAATGCCATTTCCCGCTAAATAAAGTGTGTCATTCCCATTGTATTCAAGCTCTGGAAACAAAATTAATAATAGGTGTTTGTTTTTTTTAATTGTGTCCGAATAGAAATAACCATGGTGTGAAAAGGCTTGCTGATAAAATACCAGCTTTGACAGCAGCAACAACAAATATTCAATAGATATTAAAGGTACATGTTCACCCCTCCTTTCCTTCAGGGTAATTTTGTGGTTTAAAGAACACTCCGGTCTGAGAATGACATCCATTTTTTTTCCCCAACTGCATTACATTTATGACAATCATTACACATCCTATTTATTGTGACTTAATAGGGAAACACACACACACTATATTAGAGCGATAGAGCGAGATAGAGAGCGATAGAGAGCAATAGAGCGAGATAGAGAGCAAGATAGAGAGCAATAGAGCAAGATAGAGAGCAATAGAGCGAGATAGAGAGCGAGATAGAGAGCGATAGAGCGAGATAGAGAGCGATAGAGCGAGATAGAGAGCGATAGAGCGAGATAGAGAGCGATAGAGCGAGATAGAGAGCGATAGAGCGAGATAGAGAGCGATAGAGCGAAATAGAGAGCGATAGAGCAAGATAGAGAGCGAGAGAGAGAGCGATGATAGAGATAGAGATGATAGAGAAAATAACTCATTGTGTAGTTCATTAACAAATCTAGACAGGCCAGTAGGCCTGTTTTTCCCACAGAAAACCTCTGGAATACACTGTTTCCAATGCAGCAAGGAATTCTGGATAAGAAATGCAAATTAGGTTCACGACACACCTTTTTACTTCATGTCTGCTTTTCAGCAGATTCCCTTTCGGCCAAAGCATCGCTGTTCACACAGCTTATAAGCTTAGCTAGGGTTAAAGCAGGGATTCATAACTATTCGTGGTTTTTGCCACTCATTAGCTGGGAAAAAGTTTGAATCACTGCTGAGTGAAGTTGCTTCCGGGCAAAACACAACATTTTAAATTAGGGGGAGGTAAAAGGTGAGTTTAAAATCCTCCACTACGCACAAAATATAGAGAAAATAACTCATTGTGTAGTTCATTAACAAATCTAGACAGGCCAGTAGGCCTGTTTTTCCCACAGAAAAATCTGCTGAAAATCAGACATGAAGTAAAAAGGTGTGTCATTGTGAACCTAATTTGCATATCTTACCCAGAATTCCGTGCTGCATTGGAAACCGTGTATTCCAGAGGTTTTCTGTGGGAAAAACAGGCCTACTGGCCTGTCTAGATTTGTTAATGAACTACACAATGAGTTATTTTCTCTATATTTTGTGCGTAGTGGAGGATTTTAAACTCACCTTTTACCTCCCCCTACCAGGAGGGGCAAAGTTTCCCAAACCTCAAAATGCCTATAAATACACCCCTCACCACACCCACAATTCAGTTTAACGAATAGCCAAGTAGTAGGGTGATAGAAAAAGGAGTAGAAAGCATCAAAAAAGGAACTGGAAATATAATTGTGCTTTATACAAAAAAAACATAAGCACCATAAACAGGGTGGGTCTCGGACTCTTGCCAATATGCAAAATGAATTTATCAGGTAAGTTCTTACATAAATTATGTTTTCTTTCATGTAATTGGCATGAGCTAGTGACGTATGGGATATTAATACCCAAGATGTGGTACTCCACAGAAGAGTTACTAGAGAAAAAGAGGGATAAAAATAAAAACAGCCATTTTCCGCTGAAAAAAAATTAAATCCACATCAAAAAATTAAGTTTTTCTCATAATTGAAAAGAAAAAACTTAAAACATAAGCAGAGGAATCAAATAAAACAGCTGCCTGAAGAACTTTTCTGCCAAAAACCGCTTCCGAAGAGGCAAATACATCAAAACGGTAGAATTTAGTAAATGTATGCAAAGAAGACCAAGTTGCTGCTTTGCAAATCTGATCAACTGAAGCTTCATTCTTAAAGGCCCACAAAGTGGAGACTGATCTAGTATAATGAGCTGTGATTCTCTGAGGCAGGGGCCTGACAACTCCAAATAAGCCTAATGAATCAAAAAGCTTTAACCAAGATGCCAAGGAAATGGCAGAAGCTTTCTGACCTTTCCTAGAACCAGAAAAGACAACAAATAAACTAAAAGTCTTCCTGAAATCTTTAGTAGCTTCAACATAATAATATTTCAAAGCTCTAACAACATCCAAAGAATTTAAGGATCTCTCCAAATAATTCTTAGGATTAGGACACAGAGGGAACAACAATTTCCTAATTAATGTTATTAGAATTCAGAACCTTAGGAAGAAATTCAAATGAAGTACACAAAACTGCCTTATCCTGATGGAAAATCAGAAAAGGAGACTCACAAGAAGGAGCAGATAATTCGGAAACTCTTCTAACAGAAGAGATAACCAAAAGGAACAACACTTTCCAAGAAAGTAGTTTAGTTTAATGTCCAAAGAATGCATAGGCTCAAAATGAGAAGCCTGTAAAGTCTTCAAAACCAAATTAAGACTCCAAGGAGGAGAGATTAATTTAATGACATGCTTGATACAGACCAAAGCCTGTATAAAACAGAGAATATCAGGAAGCTTATCAATCTTTCTGTGAAATAAAACAGAAAGAGCAGAGATTTGTCCCTTCAAGGAACTTGCAGACAAACCTTAATCCAAACCATCCTGAAGAAACTGTAACATTTTAGGAATTCTAAAAGAATGCCAGGAGAATTTATGAAAGGAACACCAAGAAATAAGTCTTCCAAACTCAATAATAAATATTCCTAGAAACAGATTTACGAGCCTGTAACATAGAATTAATCACTGAGTCAGAGAAACCTCTATGACTAAGCACTAAGCATTGAATTCCCATACCTTCAAATTTAATGATTTGAGATCCTGATGGAAAAAAACAGACCTTGAGACAGAAAGTCTGGCCTTAAAGGAAGTGGCCAAGGTTGGCAACTGGACATCCGAACAAGATCCACATACCAAAACCTGTGAGGCCATGCTGGTGTTACCAGAAACACAAACAAATGTTCCATTATGATCTTGGAGATCACTCTTGGAAGAACTAGAGGCGGAAAGCTATAAGCAGGTTGGTAAAACCAAGAAACTGCTAACGCATCCACAGACTCCGCCTAAGTATCTCTGGAACTGGACAAGTACCTGGGAAGTTTCTTGTTTATATGGGAAACCATCAGATCTATTTCTGGAAGATCCCACATCTGAACAATCTGAAAAAAACACATCTGGATGGAGAGACCACTCCCCCAGATGTAAAGTCTGATGGCTGAGATAATCCGCTTCCCAATTGTCTACACCTGAGATATGTACTGCAGAAATTAGACAAGAGCAGGATTCTGCCCAAAAAAGTATCCAAGATACTCCTATCATAGCTCGGTAACTGAGAGTCCCACTCTAATGATTGACATATGTCACAGTTGTGATATTGTCTGTCTGAAAACAAATAAATGATTCTCTCTTCAACAGAGGCCAAACCTGAAGAACCATGAAAATTCTAAAATATTAATTGGTAACCTCGCCTCTTGAGGTTTCCAAACTCCTTGTGCTGCCAGAGATCCCCAGACAGCTCCCCAACCTGAAAGACTTGCATCTGTTGTGATTACAGTCCAGGTTGGACAAACAAAAGAGGCCCCTTGAACAATACGATGGAGGTCTAACTACCAAGTCGAACGTTGGGATTTAAGGATATTGACTGCGATATCCTTGAACAATTCCTGCATCATTGATTCAGCATACAAAGCTAAAGAGGTCTCATATGAAAACGAGCAAAGGGGATCACGTCCAATGCTGCAGTCATGAGACCTAAAACTTCCATGCACATAGCCACTGAAGGGACTAAGACTGAAGGTTTTGACAAGCTGAAACCAATTTCATTTGTCTCTTGTTTGTTAGAGACAGAGTCATGGACACCTAAAAAGGTGACCCTTGTCTGAGGAATCAAGGAACTTTTCGGTAAGTTGATTCTCCAACCATGTCTTTGAAGAAACAACACTAGTTGAATCGTGTGAGATTCGGCAGAATGCAAAGAGAATCTAAGAAAACGATAGTGGTCTGGATGAATCGGAATATGAAGATATGCATCCTGTAAGTCTATCATGGACATATGACCTTGCTGAACAAAAAGGCAGAATAGTCCATATAGTTACCATTTTGAAAGTTGTCACTCTTACAAAACAATTAAAAATTTTCAGATCCAGAACTGGCCTGAATGAATTTTCTTTCTTTGGGACAATGAATAGATTTGAATAAAACCCCAGACCCTGTTCCTGAAACGGAACTGGTATGATTACCCCTGAAAGCTCCCGCCTTCACTGGATTTGCTGGGACGTGCGAGAGAGAAAAATCTTCTCACAGGAGGTCTTACTCTGAATCCTATTTAATACCTTTGAGAGACAATACTCTGAATCCACTAATTTTGGACAGAATCTGACCAAATGTCTTGGA